>NC_139550.1:31670105-31984922 GCF_965153285.1 Podarcis tiliguerta
TCCTGTGCAACATACACTACGGCACAACTAAACATTACATTACATTACATAAACCCACCATTCAAACACAAATCACAGCACCCTCCTAAAATGCATAAAACATACAAGAGCTGCTACTGAATTGGTTGTTTCCGATCTTGACAATTCAAAAAAGTTATTCCTACATATATGACCATTCACATGCTAGCAATGAACAGTCTTTATGCTACTCTGCCATCTGCTGCTTTGCATGTTATTGCTGTCATTTTTACTGCATACATTTTATAATTTTTGTTGCATTACTGTATTTCTATTTTTAATTGTAAAGGCAGCCTGGGAAAGTTTCACTGAAGGGTGGTGTATAAATAACTAAAGTAAGTAAATAAATAAATTTTGGACGTGAAATTAGTGCGGCAAACCAGTCTCTAAGCAGACACTTAGAATACACTGCAAGTAATTTTTGCTTTGAAAATATAGATTTCTAAGAAAGGTACTGAAAATTTGCCTAAGTCACCTTCCCTTCAGTGGGGCTTACAACTCCATAGCAGTTGTTGTTTTAATCTGGGGGTAGAAAGCTAATTTGCGGGGTGGGGTGAGGTGGAGGAAATGCAACATACAAACCTGAGTGTACCTTGATGTGCTACTTTGTGGTGTCTGTTAGAATTTCATATTTAACACCCCAATGGATGTTCTACATGTGTTTTTCCAGATATTTAAATCTAAACCCAATTAATTCTGGACACTCTCTTTCCATAGGGTTCTCATAGAAGCATACGAAACTGCTGTATGTCAAACCAGAACATCTAGTCCACTACGGTCATCTCTGACTCGATGTTGCCCAAGTTGATCCGGATTAATGGAGCAAGAAAACTTGGTAAAAACCCCCATCCCACCAAAGTGATCCGTCTTCCAGGATGCATTGTACAATCCTTGTGTTAAGCTGCCTCAGCAGCAGAAAGAGAAAGCAAGAAAATGAAAGAACAAAAGAAGGAGAGAGAGAAAGAAGAGAGAGAGAGAGCAGGAGACCATTGCCAGAACCGACATGACTGAGAACTCTGACATGCCCTTTCAGGGAGACAGCTCTGTCCCTTGCCTCCCCACCCTTGCCCACAATCCACCCATTCCCCCCCCTAAGAAAATGGCTTTGTTCTCACCTGGTCTGACTCCTGCTAGGACAGGCAGCGGGTGATGGGTGAAAGCCATTCTCGGGGAGGTGGTGTGGGAGGACAGGGCACTGCAGAAATCCAGCTTCCCTGACTTCTTTAAAGAAGCCGGTCCTGGCAAGGAATCAGGGAGAAAGTGCATGGTTTAACAGATGGAAAGATGGATTAGTATTTAGCCGTGCTCTTTCATTCACTCTTGTGGACCAGCTCACAGTCTGAATAGGCCCCCTTTGCCAGGATTCAGCTGTTGCAGGTCTATGGGAAAGAGTGTGTGGGCAGTGGCTGCTTTGAATTTCTTGTGTCTCTCTCTGCCTGCCAGTGAACAGGTCTACAAAGCAGTTGGCGTGTATGGTACATCTATCCTTCATAAAAGCTACCCGCTCACTGTATAACAACTCCACTGAAACAGTCAGATTCCAATATGTGTTGCAGAAGTGGTATATGCAAAGACATAGTCATCATATATTATTTCTACAGCACTCAACATGTACTAAGAGCTAAACTTTAACTATCTGTAGAGAGCCTGGAATGACAGCCCAGGGAGCAAATGAATTGCTTGCTTGCTGATCCCACTAGATCACCACGTTTTCCTTCCTCTCGAAGAGGGTTGGTTTCCTTCTTTGGCCTCCCATTGCTGCAAAACTATCCCTTGTCCTACAAGCACAGCTGAGATGGTTGTGCACCTCGCTTGTGTCACTCTGTAATCTGAGCAATGTGAACTAATCTGTGAAGAGTGTTTATTAGTGCTTTGAAAGACCTTGTTTCAGGGTATTTCCATGCAGGTTTAAAGTTAGATTTATAATGGGAATGAAATTTGCCAGAATGCTCATTTGCATGACAACTGCACATCCTCCTCTGAAGGTATGCTCAGAGGTAAATGAAGCCTCACTCTCGCCCTGCAGTTCTGTGAGAGTAATGCCCACAGACCTGCCACTTGGGTGTTATTAGAATTTGTTTGAGAATTGCCTGCAAACCCAGAAATACAAGGATGTTTTAGTAACTCACAAGGGATCTATCTTTTCCAAATGGATCAATTTTCAGAAATGACTCCTGCTGTTTCCCCACTGGTTGCACATGTTGTGATCTTATCCTGATGTATTTTTCAGGAGCTCTCAACCATTTCCCCCTTCCAAAACAACACAGAACCAATTGCATAGCCTGATTGATATGCACACTGCTTCTAAATCAGCCGTTTTTTCAAGGAATGTGCAGACTCAAGCTGCCCTCCTTTGTACCACTCTTAGTGAGAAACAGGATGCTACAGGTGGGAAGTCAGAGAGCAAAGTGCTATCGTTGATGTCCTCAACCCCAAGACTCACAGGCTGTCTCCCTCTCAGGAGATATGTGTGTGGCTGTGCAGGCCCTTAGAAACAAAGCAAAAAGACGCATGGAAGCC
The DNA here is from genome assembly GCF_965153285.1 of Podarcis tiliguerta. NCBI lineage: Eukaryota > Metazoa > Chordata > Lepidosauria > Squamata > Lacertidae > Podarcis > Podarcis tiliguerta. The sequence continues at coordinate 31,672,644 of NC_139550.1, forward strand.
CAAGGCTCCCCACTCTGCCATTCCACATAGCAGACCTCCTAGTCCTGGGTGGAAAGGAAGAGAGCAGGAAGGCACATCCTGAATCTTCCCAGACCAAAGTGATCTTTCAGCACTTGTACATGCTTACCACAGAAATATGATATACCATGATGGTAAGAGAAGCCCTGCTAAAACCTGTCATGAAATCAGTACAACATTCAGGCGGTGGGCTATATTTTGAAGTCCAGGCTACTTCCTCTGGGACTCAAGTATATGCAGACTGCAGGTTACATTCAGAGAACCACAGAGTACTTTGGGCTAGTCTGGAATTAAGCTTAGTAATTTTAATTTTTATTTTTTAAAAAATAATGAGTATATACTCCTTGTTTTTAATAAGAGTTAAGGGCCAAACTACATGAGATGCAAGAGCTCCATGTCAGATCTCCCAGTATCTTAATTTTTAAAACTTGAATGCTGCTGTCGGGAGCTCCAGTTGTGAGTGGTGCTGTGCAATGAGATTTTTAATCTTTGCCCCGTTTTCCAGATCTAAAGCTGAAACTGGTACTAGCTCTGCAATGGGAAAATAGGGACGACTGGGGGCTTTAAAGTGGATTTGCAAAGTGCAAGGGGTTTTAACAGGTGGGTGCTCTGTCAATCATGTGACGGCATGAGATTGACAAGTGGGCAACCCCACCTAGCCGTCAAACTTGACTCACAGAGCAGATTCTGATAAGGATGTACAAACTGGTCCCATGTGACTTAACAACAGCAGCAAAATAGGAAGAGATTGTTGAAATGGTAGGGCACTGTTGGAGAAGAAAGGCTCTATATTTTCCAGGGACACACAAGTGCTGAGCAGTTAAAGCTCACGTAGTAAAATCCAGTAAGAACTTGTGGCAGCCACATACACACATGCACATCTCAATCTAAGTAGCTCTGTTTAAATAGCTGGGTACCGCTATAAAAATGTGTTTGCCAGTGACAGAAACGCAACAGAAACAAGCATACAAAGAAACAAATGAGCAGGTGCCACTATTCAGAAAAGACTTCAGCGACTAGAATGTAAATAGACAAAGACAACCCCTAGTATCTATTTTTTTATTTAAAAACTTGTTTTAAGAAAGCCATGTGAGTAGAAGGCAATTAAAAATAAATAAATACTTGGGGTTCACAAATGTCTGGATTTAAAGGGTGAGACGTGCCATTTCAATAGCAAAAATGCTGAGCAGTTTGGGCAATAAAATCCAGAATGTTCCACTGGCCATTCATGCACGATGCTCTTACTCTTAAGGTTCCATATATTACCTGTCCTCTCAAGGGCAGCTGCTCAGTGAATAGAATCCTCTCACTGTCTTATTTTCAGCTTAAGTATGTCTTACTTCAGTATATACCACTGTCACCAGCACAAGTCTCCCGGTGAATCAAATTCCTTGTCCAACAGGTTGGCATGTTAGCTTGTGCTTATCTTTCCTAGAGGACTAGGTGTCTTAAGCTAACAAATTTATTGTGCTATCAGATTTCACGGACCACAGTCCACTTCAACAGTTGCATATGATGAACTGCAGTCCATGAAAGCTTGTTGGTTGGTCTTTAAGGTGCCATAATACTCCTTGTTCATTTTTCTTAGTAACTATTATTATGTCTCTGATTCCCCCCACCCACCCACCCACCCCAAGCCATGGGAATTATGCGATTTTTTTCAGTCAGACAAATAATAGTCAAAGAATAGAGCCGCTTCATGCTTTCTCTTTTTGGAACTGCTTTAGCAGAATTACATCCTACATACCAGAGTTTCTCAAATGATGGTATGCAGACCACCGGTGCCCTGTGGAAAGGTGGTGAAATGGTCAGTATCTGTATGTGGCCCATGACTTGTTTTATCTTTTTCGGACAACAGAGACTGAGGCTGATTTGACCTAGGGCTCATAATTTTCGCAGTAGAACACTGGTGCAGCATACTGTTCCCCCAGTAAAAAATTACTAGTTAAAGGGGATTTCTTAGATGTCTGGCCTGGGCCAGTTTATTTCATAATATGCTGCTGGCAGTTTTTGATAACAATGTCAATGGGGGGCAGAGAAGTTTAGTAAAATGCAAGTTCTGCATGTGCATTCTTTCTTAAACAAAACATATGTTAACTGTTCTGCGGAGACCCCCAGCAATTATCCAGTTGTCTGTAGGATTGGGGTTGAGAACGATTGTTGTTTGCTAATAATGAACCAGTTTTCTGAATGTGTATCCTTATGTGGTCAAAACAGCATCAGCCACTGGAGCTCTAGATACTAGCACGCTCCTGGAAATCTCAAAGACTGTGGCAGTAGAAACAACATACAAACAAACAAACAAACAACCCATTGAAAACAGAGGAGGGGGGAATAGTCCAATGAGGACTGAACAAAGGACTACAGGACTGTTTGAGGTGGGAGGCACATACCAGAAGTGTGTATGTGGAAATGCAGTATCCTGGAAAAGAGCATGGCTATCTGGCTAGAACTCTGAACTGGAGCACTCTATGCTGCATCATTTTGTTGCAGGTCCCACTGGAAAAGGATATTGCCCAGACCAAAAAAAGGCTGTTGCTTGGTCTTCTTCTGCCCTGAGACCACAATTGATCCAGTGGCTCCTTTATAACCACCACAAGCGGTTGTGTCTGCAGCCATCTTTGACTAGAACACCGAGAAACAAATTTGGGTGCGGAGTACTATGCAGTGTCAGAGTTGAGGTTCAGCACTTAGAACTTTACCTCAAATCTCCTACTAATTACCCACTAATTAATTTCCTTGGAGTGTGTGCCTATTCTTATAGTGCGGTGGGCTGACCCTGAATTTGCTGTCCACAAGCCTACAGCCATCCAGTAAACAGGGCTGTCAATTACAAAAAAACATCCCAATGTGTGTACAACAAGCAAACTGGCGACACACCCTTTGAATGGTGGGAGCTGCTATATTGCCGCTAAGGGAGATGGGCCATGGTTTTCATGTTTGCTGCTGCTTCTGTAATCCAGCACAATCTGGCACTTCAGCAGCAGGCAAGGGGGCCTGGGAGAGAAAAGCCCCCAGCCTGTTATCTCATGCCAGCTGCCTAACACCTGATACCTGAGCACAGGGATGGGGAGGGGGGCTGCCAGCCAGCTGTGAACACCTGTCCCTGTCAGACGGCTGGATGGTCTCTCCAGCTGTTCACACAAGCCCTGCAGCTGCGCTGCTTAATTGGCGATTTGTTGAGATGGCTGGGAACAAAACTCAACAAGACAAAGGAGGAGGGGGGAGAGGAGAGAGAGAAAAAGGGGGAATGCATATGAATACAACCTGTTCCACAGCCTTGAGGCTTCTAAGGGGGAGGAGACACCTTTGGGATCATATCATCTAAGCGCAGCACAGGATGATGTGACAGGATTACAAATGCATAACTAAAAGCCTAATCTAGAGCAGCCCCCAGGTGCAAAGCACATTCACTCCCCACAGTTCCGCTGCACAACCCTATCCTATCGAATGCGCTGCAAACAGAGAGCAGGTGTAGTGCAGAAGGTGCTTGGAGAGCAACTGGCTCAAGAAGACATGTGCCACATGCTGCCTGGGAAGGCAAATGGAAAAGGCGCTCCATACACTTCCTACCCGGACCAGAGGGTAAATTGCTTCTTGACTCCAAATCTGGCAGCCAAGCACTGAGAATTAGCAACCCATTTCACCAAGTCTTTGCAGTTGTTGTTTTTGTGTTTCCAAGCAAAGGCCATCTTCTTCAAGGCTCCCTCTCAAAAGAAGACGTGCATCTCCTGTCATTCACTTTCTATTACTAGGCAGGAGTGGACCTGCAGCTCTGACCTCTCCTGGGCCCTCCATAGACCATTTGCTGGCCAATTTTGGATCTGAGTTATGCTTTTTGCAATGTCAAACGCTAGGAATTCTACAAGTGTGAGTGTGCTGGTTGGGGCGGGGTAGATGGATTTTACCAGGTAGTATTCTTTCTTGTTCTTGGAAGCCTCTATGGTAATTTCAGTTAGCTCTCCAAAGATGCACAGTTGCTTAGTTCCTGCAGCAATTGTGCAATGTCCACAAACTACTTCATAGCTATCTAACGTATACCCTATAAAAATTTCAGGCAAGAGCATATCCTCAAAAATACACAGCTGGGAGGTCCCCTTTCTCCTGAGACATCTGACTTGTTAGCAAGGTGTGGGTAGCAGGTACCATAAGAATATATGTCTCTTTGTCAATAGCTAAGAATGCCAATAAGCAGATGCCTAACGGGGTCAGATAATATAAAAGGGATGAAAGAAAGACCTATGGAAAAGGCCAGTGTAAGAGGTGTTTTATTCTGAAACCAATTTCCTTCTTTTCCCCCAGGATGTCACAGATTCACAATCATCCCTGCAACTGCTGGACAGGAATTTGAAGAGATGGTTGGCATGGGAAGGAATTTTGTTAGCTAAATGAAGCGGGTATAGTTACCTAACTGAACCTGCTCACACTAGTCACTCTCACCACAGACAGTCATGAACATTGGCGATACTTCCAAAGCGAATTTCAACTTTGCAAAGAAGTCTGAATTTGTCAATCATTTTTTATTTCCATGTTTCAAAATGGGCAAATGATCTCATTGGGAATGCAGAGAAAAATATCACCAAGCAAGCACACAAATGCCCTAACCAGAGAATGACACGAGTCATGTCAGAAAACTGCTATTTCAAAAAGATAGCAAAGGGTTTGTGTGTCAGTCAAGAAAACAGGATACAGACAAAGCGTTGCAACCACCTCCTGATTAGCATGAACTGAATTCAGCTCTCTCAAGTCTCAGGTGCAGACCCTGTCAAGCTCTGGCATCTGAAGTCCCTTAGTTAGAAAGACTAGGAATTGACAAAGGGGTCTCAAATGAGCTGAACTATGCTCCCCTGCTGGGCTATGGAAGTTGATCTCATCCCCCCATCCCTTTTTTTCCATCCATTCTATCACATCCGTTTAAGCATTTTGGTTTTTAATTATATTCTGCTTCTTGTCTTTTGGTCTCCAAATAGAGAACTCTGCTTCCACATAACAATTCAACAGCAACAGCATCCTATCCCAGAAGTATCTGAATCCCAAGCCTGCCTGCAACAAGGAATCCCTGGATAAACAGATTGCTGTTATGCTCCAGCCTAAGGGCAGCTGATTCCCAGCACTGAGTAAGCAATCCCAGTACAAACAGTTGCTGTGCCTCACCTCAGAGGCTGCTGCATCTCAGCAAAGCCTCTTCCCAACAGACTCCAGGTAGCATCCTCTCCATTCTCACAAACCTGCACCCAAGCTGTCTCCCTCCTTATTAACCCCCTTCCTCTTTATTCACAGAGACCCCCTCATGCACACAACCAACAAATACATGCTGTCACTCACAACCTCCGCTTGGCGTCTACAAGCTAGCATCTTCTCTGGCATCAGCGCTTAAACATTTCACTCCCAACAACGCATGACACAGGGAACATTTAGAAATCATATCCTCTGTATTGCAGATCTACACTACACTGTATTATGCTCTATGCAAACATCATGTAAATGTGAAGATCTCTGTGTTCAATGTGTGCAATTTACCTCTTTTCTCTATTGTGCCTACAAGCTAGAATGCTTTACTGAATAGCGTCCCACTGGTCCCTTCTTTCCATGCTCCAGAATCCTAGGCTTGTTTCAGGGCTGACATTGTCTTAGCGTCCATCTACTGTGCTTGGATCCGTACCACTTGGTCTCAGGCCACAGCTTTGCTGATCCTGGGTTCTCGTTATGTCATTCTATCCTTGTGTCTCATCCCCACCCCATTTCTCTTATTTTAGGTCGGGGCTCCCCTCTAATCCTGCATTGAGGATTTGTCTATTAAGGAGTTACACCCCAAGCCTGTCTTAAGCAACTATATCTCTGCTCCTCTGAAATGTTCTTTCCAGCCTGTGGAATCTGTAGGTAGCTGTCCAAACACAGTTCCTTCAGATCCTTAACACAGCTACCACTTGGCCTGCACTTTCTGCAAAATGTCTCAGGGGATGCAAAGGAAAACTCTGAGTATCAGGACCAGAAATTACAGCAGCCTACAATTCCCCAAGGAATATGTGTCAGAAGAGACTAGAATCTGCCTATGTTCCTTTTAAATCCTGCCTCACAAACCTAAGGCATTATCTAGAAAGGTGACCACTGTGTTGGAGGAACGAAATTTACAACAGGAGGTCCTTGCTTCTGTGAAAGGAATTTGTGCAGCCCATACGGTACATGAAGAGTGTTAAGTACATGAGGGCCAGAGGGCAGCCCAGTCTCTTCTGCTTTAGTTTCCCATCAAGATCTATGTGAACTGGGGGTGCAAAGTTGGTGCCCCCTACCTGCATCCACATCGTTGGGCCACCCACTGGACTGGCTGCTGCCAGCTGCTGGGGACCGCCCTGTCCCAGGGTAGAACACGTCGTCTACAGGGCTCTCCATCTCGCTGTCATCTATCGACTTGGGCCGCTTGGTGGAACTGCAATGGGAAGAGACCACAGAAGGACAGACCATAAGCAACCATTGAGTGATGAAATAGGGTACCAGCTGAGGAAGGCCTTCCTCCTCCAGAGCCTGGGCTTTCTTGTTCGGAGGGGTTAGTTGACATCAAGACTAGGAAGGGCAAGCAGCTGTTTTCTTTTATTCCACAGTGGCCTGTGGTTTTGGAAAGTATTGGTTTACAACAGTAGATAGTCCTCCTACTGCCTGCCCAGGCATCCTTCACAATGGGACTGACTGAGAGAGGACACTGATAAAAGAGGCATCATTTGCTTCCAAGGCTGAGGCCCTCCAGCAGGACTTCTGCATTATGCAACAGTTGTGGGGAGACATACCTGCTAGAAGGTGGAGATGTTATTGACCGTCTACCAAGAGCCACTTGATTGATGTTGTAGTAACTGGGACTCTCGAGGTCAGCCAGTGAGAAATTTGGACCAGACGCTGTGGCAACAGGAGCTGAAGAATGAGAGAAAAACTCAGAGACTGGAGGATCGGCATCAAGAGAGAAACTAAATGTCAAAGTGACTTCCTAAATCAGTAGCTGCCATCTTCTTGAATGAAGGTATTAAAGGTGGTTTGGTATAATATTGGCAAGGCCAGTTAGGGACAATCTTGGCTACTAGCACATTCCCACCATGTGCTCTGCAGAATGAAGGCAGATGTCACCAGGCTTGAAGAAGCTCCATCTCTCAGTGCTGTTATCTTAGTCATTAGTTTTTGACAACCAGAGACATTTGCTGACTCCAGCATCAGGAATTACACAAACAGTCTATTTTCTCTAACAGAACTGTTACATGGAAACCAGGCCAGGGTGCTCTGCTGAGGTGTTGCTCAGGCAGTTTGCTAACTTCAAGATGCCAACATCTGTACTCTAGAACTGATTCCACCCTTGAAAGGCAAACCAACTATTGCAATGTGCACCCAGTAAAAGTCCTGACACTGTCATGGTATGGCAGCTTTCAGCAAGGGGCCATAGTGCAAGGAAGCCGGACAGCATGGATTTCATTGGTTGCTTTCCCCATGCTTTGGGAAACAGGAAATTCAGCAGTCAAATCAGCAAATGGCTTGCTAGACAGGGTTTTTTGTTTTTTTCAGCCAGAACTTGCTGGAACTCAGTTCCAGCTGCTGGAACTCAGTTCCGGTCATTCTAAGAGAACAAGGGAGGCATTCATAGTGAGTTCTGGTGCCTCCTTTTCTAGAAAAATATCACTGCTGATAGATATGCACCTTACAGCCCTGACTGTAGTAGCATGACCAGTAGCTGAAGCTACTGAGTGCAGGAAACTGCCAAAGAGAAAGGCAGCAGATTGAAATATAATGGCACACAAGGAAAGGGAAAAGATAAAAGTGTAAGCAGGTTCGGGTTACTAAATTTGTTGCCCAAAGAGAGCAGTACTGGGTTGGCACTAAATAAGTCAACACTTGGTTAGGTAACTTGGAAACGGAGTGTCTGTTTCCCTTCTAGCTAAGGGGAGAACTTGAAAGCCTGCTTTCTAAAACTTTCCAATTTCATCCAGAAAATGATGAACAAACCAAAAACTTCTAATGCAACCAATGAAAATAGCCTAAAATAATAATAACCAGGAGAGTCACAAAATGTTCATATTAATTCTGGCAATATTTGGGATCAACTACCTCAACTGGACTTAAAAATGCGAAGGAGGTCCTGTGATGGTCCTACACATCAGCCTCCCTAGAAATGGTAGCAATAATAGGAATGAGAAGAACCTCAAAGAATCCCTTGCTAGGACTGGGCACTGCCGTCGCTGGTTCTTGTCATTTTGTGCCTCCTGTACTGATCCTGCTAGCTTATTTGCAGACACATTCTAGTGCCTGACATAGAAAGTTGAAATGGCAACCTTAATGATGGTAAAAAAATAAATTAATTACTCTGCTAAAGGGTAGGGCTGGCTCTGTCTATTTGGACTAGCTGCTATCCTTGTGACGATTGGCACTCTGTTCCCTGAGACTAATAAACCTTTCAGCTGGGAAGTACTCTTGGAATCCATGTTGGACCCACAGAACAAGATGCCCGGAGCAAGTGAGACAAAATCTTTTTGCGACAATGTCAACCTTTCCAGGTGTTGAAACATGAGAAGGGGAAAAGCCCCTATTTTTACACCACGTTCAACATGTAATTGGGATGCTTCCCCTTCCCTGCTCCTTTAATATGCATCTAATGTAAATGCACTTAATATGCATCTAATGTAAATGCACTAAGTAGGAAAAGGGATGAGGCTGTGATGCTGCTGAGGGCAAGACTGTGATTAAGAGAAAGAGTCTTGCATTCATAACTCCTTAAAAAGAGCATGAATATGGAGGGTGTCCATCTTAGCAATTTCTCAAATCTGACTCCACAAGCGTTCACTTCATCAAATCCAGCTTCCATAGGCTTAGCTTAGCAACAAGACCACAGAGCCATTTGGAAAGGCAGCCCATTCATAGTCAGAGATGTCACAGTACACTGTGCAACAAGTCCAGTGGCGTAGTGTGGGGGGTGCAGGGGGGGCCAGCTGCACCGGCCGCAACATCTGGGGGTTAGGGTTAGGGGCGCAAATCCACGGGTTAGGGGGCGCAAATCCACGGTTAGGGGGCGCAAATTACTTGCCTTGCCCCGGGTGCTGACAACCCACGCTACGCCACTGAACAAGTCTGAAAGCTAAGAAAGTGAGGGAAGGATGAGGCTATTGCTGCAGAGATCACATGCACAGGTCTCTCTGAATCCTGATCCCCTTAGGAACAGCACAACAACCCAGAAGTTTCAGTTGCTCTGACTTACTCTGTGACACTCTCACCAGCTCCGTAACATTCCAGACACCCGATGTCACAAAACAGTCCTGGAAAGTCAAATGCCCTGCAAAGAGAAGAAGAGAGGCACACTGGGTCATGAGGACAAAATGGAATGAGAACAGGGGTCGGCAACAAGAGGCTGGAAGTGGCTTGCTATAGCATAGTTGGACAGAAAGTGAGTCTGGTTTGCAATCTCCCTTCTAGGTCAACTCTGAATTCCATTTCTCCAGTGCTTCTCATCTGAGTCCAAGGCTCCCGCTCTCAGATCTGGCCATATCCGTTAATCAAATCTCAGCACCCCTTTTAGGTCTCACAATCTGCTACATTTATTTCTCAAATATGAAGGGAATGATTCCAAACCAGATGGTGAAGACCTCTGATTCGCAGCAGCACCTGCCACCCACCCCAACCTGGCCTCAGAAATGGGGATCTGAGGGGACGGGAGAAATAAAAGGCTTCTGTGTGAGGAGACAAATAGTCAGGAGAAGTGACCATGGAATCTGATTCCTGGGCAGGAGTTCACTCACCATTGGGCAGTGGTTTGATGTCCGCATCTCCTTGCTGGTTTGAATTGTCTGATTGTCCGGATTCTGAAACACAGAAGCAAAAACTGACATCAGGAGATGGTTGGAACAGAGAACAGAAGATGACGGGCAATAGGTGAGGCCCGCTGTGTAGGCATCTTGCACTACTTCACTCCTTTTTGTGGCCAATAGAAAGGCTGCTCCAAAAAGCTAAGCAACAAATAATGTTTCACTGGAAATGGCCAGGAGACCTGGCTGTTTTTAAACAACTGATTGCCGTAATCAGAGAGGCCTTTTGATATGATGCTATAGGACAGGAAGACGAAGTAGAGGGTTCTTGTTTCCATGCTCCAACCCTACAAGATTACCAAGAATGAAGCCTGTGCTCCTTCTGCCACCAGATTACCCGGGATTATTTTCACCCACTGCTGAAGAGTATGGCACTGCTCACTCAAAGGAGCCATCTGGATTTGTTCGTTACTAGGTTTCAGAAATGCTGAATGTATTTTTGTGACTGAAGCAGAAAATTTCAAATGGCACCCCTGCACCCCTGCCATGGTTCTAAAAATATAACAAACTAAATAACTGGCATTTTGCTTGCCTTTTAATAGCACTGCCAAACCTGCTTCCTGAGGCAGGCCACCTCACCTGCCTAATATCGGGGTCTATTCTGCCAAGCATTTTTTTCTTGTTCTGCAGGCATCTCTGGCCTGACACAACCTATGAGATCGTTCCTTCTTCCTTGTCTACGGGCACACTACAAAATCTGAAGGATGAAGGTTAATTTGGTAACACAATTGGTGGTTGTGCCTAGGTAGGGACAGCCTAGCAGTAGTAGTAGTAAGTAGTAGTAGTAGTAGTAGTAACCCTGCCTATCTGTCTGGGTTTCCCCAACCACTCTGGATGGCTCATAGCATATGTTAAAACATAAAACACCAACTTTTAGATGTCTTCTAAAAGTTGTGTAATTCTTTATCTCCTTGACATGTGAAGGATGTCAGGGCAGGTGCCACTACTGAGAAGGCCCTCTGCCTGGTTCTCTGTAACCTCACTTCTTGCAGTGAGGGAACTGCCAGCAGACCCTCAGAGGAGGACCTCAGTGTCTGGGCTGAGCGATGGAGATGAAGACGCTCCTTCAGGTATACTGGGCCAAGGCCATTTAGGGCTTTAAAGGTCAGCACCAACACTTTGAATTGTGCTTGGAAACGTACATGGCATTTCCTGCCATGTGTTTAATTCCACACACACCTCAGCACCAGTTCTATTCTCCTAATTAAATTCTCCCTCTCCTTTCCTGAAGCTGCTATTTGCCCCTTGGGGAAAAACATGCAAATACCATACCAGTGCTGCAGTCCCAATCCAATTTGGTCCCCCTATGGCTGCAATTAAGGGACGAGGGTGGCGCTGTGGTCTAAATCACAGAGCCTAGGGCTTGCCGATCAGAAGGTCAGTGGTTCAAATCCCCGCAACGGGGTGAGCTCCCATTGTTCGGTCCCTCCTGCCAACCTAACAGTTCAAAAGCACGTCAAGTGCAAGTAGGTAAATAGGTACCGCTGTGGCAGGAAGGCAAACGGTGTTTCCGTGTGCTGCTCTAGTTTTCCAGAAAAGGCTTAGTCATGCTGGCCACATGATCCGGAAGCTGTCTGCAGACAAACACAGGCTCCCTCGGCCAGTAAAACGAGATGAGCGCCGCAACCCCAGTCGTCCGTGACTGGACCTAATGGTCAGGGGTCCCTTTACCTTTTACCTATGGCTGCTATTAATTTTTTTAAAATACACACACACATATGATCCTGGATGGCTCTGTTCTTATTCCCCACATAGGTATCATCCCTAAGTAGCAGGACCCGTGGTCAGGGATGATAGGAATTGTAGTCCAAGAACAGCTAGAGACCGAAGTTTGGGAAACCCAGGTTTAAACTGTTAATAGATCAACAGACCTAGAAGCACTTAAGTGATGGAATATGATGCACGAAAGTCAAAGCCACATGCAATAGTGGCAGACTAAATGTGGGTCTGCCCCATTCATACAGAAGTGAGAAAGGGAGAATCCAAATTAAAAAGCAAACAGATTGCAAATTCTCCACTGTTCCTTGTTACCTCCCTGCAGTTTGTCACCTGATGTGATTCCCTCCAGCTGGGCTCCTCTATCAAAACTGACTTAGGCATGGAGAAAATCAGCTTGAGGGACAAATCAGGGGGTGATAAGCAGGAGCAGGAAAGGTTCAGCACCCTCATTTGCAAATCATTTTTTCACATTTAATTGCAGCCCATCAAGCTTCACTTCCCATGTGACTGGATCTCATTTAAAGACCCACTGTTATAATGTGCAACGAGATCTTAAGAGTTTGCTTGTTTCAGGGCAGGGATTATTTAGGTTCAGGATATAAGAGTTGAGGGCTTAGGGCTTGTCCACACTTCTGCTTGGCCTGTGCTCAGAAAGCTGGGGCTGAGCAGTGTTGCGCGATTGACGTTTACTCCGACTGAGCTGTAAAGTCTGGGTGAGCTCTAAACTGTCTGTTGGGTTTACTCTGACTCTGTTTAATAAGTGGGACCACCCCATCACATCCATGAAAACATGGAAGCCACCTCCTTATTATATCAAAAGGGGGCATACGCAGAGAGAATGTGATGGGCTTCCTCTGGAGCATGCAGATCTTTAGCTTCTGCTCCCTTTGCAGAGCTTCAAGGGCTTCTATTATTCTGTCCCCGCAAGTTGCTGTGCTATTTACTGGCTTGTCCTTTTAGACACAGACACAGACACACACACACACTTTTCCTCAAGGCCTCACTACCACTTAAGAACGACTTTCCCTGAAGGCTTCATTTACCAGCTAATGCCTCTCAAGCCTCAAAGAACCCCAAGGATGGAAGCAAAAGAGTTTGTCCGCCCTGGTCATTAGATGCCAGAGGTATTGCACGAGCACATTGAAATGCCAAATTCTAGAGAGAGCACTTGACAAGAAAAGAAAAGCCCTTCAAATCAGTGGTTTTTAATCAGCCAGGTGAGCTGGAATCTACAGCAGCTAAAAGACTGCACTATAACTCAGCAAGTGCCTGGTTTGGCTCTCTTTCTACCATGCGCTCACTAAGTATTCGTACATTAGATATGGATTGTGGCTAACATCATGTGTACCTGACTTCAAGCAGCAGCGGTGGGGATGCACTGGAGCAAAAGTAATGTGTATATTCCATTAGGTAAGCCACTTTCTCTGACTCAGCACCCCTTATTGCAATATAAGGATAATAATACTGACCTTCCTTACAGGACTACTGTAAGAATTATAGAACTATAATGCATGTGAAGTGAAAAGGAGTTACATGATTTAGTAGGTGCACAGCAATGAAGAAATTTTGAAATTGTCTTGCAAAGATATGAACCTAAGAAAGAAGATGCAGCACAAATGATGCACAGATACATGAGGGTGCGGGTGGACATTGTAAGTATGGCTAAGTATCAAGAGCCCATAACACTGATAATGCTTTAACAAGCTTTAAACAGGTTTCACAGCAACTATCAAAGTATTCCAAAGTTATTTCCACTCCCTAAACCCATCTCTAGTGTTTGAGTGGGGATTCAAATCCATGTAAACCACAATGAATCCAAAGTTGAAGTGTATGGGTTTGTTCCTGTAGTTTTTTCCATACTACCTAGTTTCCAGATGCCATCTACCATAGAGTTCCTGGGCCTGTCACGCCTGCTTTGAAAGGAATATTGTCGCAGATGGAAGTCATCCTGTCTTCAACTTGCTATGCTGGCAGAAGCAGACCATGCCTGCATTCTTTTTCTTCTACACTTCTCAAAGAAACTCCATGCTAAATGGTATCTAGGAATCCTAGACCTAGTTGGATAAAGACTCATTTCCTCCCAGTGTCCAAACTCATTCCTCTGCTAATTGAAAAAATATCCCTCTTGGTTAGGAGAAAAACCCCTTTTCCTCTTTAACCATGAGGGTCAGAAACATGCCCTAAAGGTAAAGGGACCCCTGACTGTTAAGTCCAGTTGTGGATGACTCTGGGGTTGCGGTGCTCATCTCGCTCTATAGGCCGAGGGAGCTGGCGTTCGTCCACATGTGGCGAACCAGAGCAGTGCACAGAAACGCCATCTACCTTCCCACTGGAGCGGTATCTATTTATCTACTTGCACTTGACGTACTTTCGAACTGTTAAGTTGGCAGGAGCAGGGACCGAGCAACGGGAGCTCACCCCCTGGCGGGGATTCGAACCGCCGACCTTCTGATCGGCAAGCCCTAGACCACAGCGCCACCCTATTTTCCTCTAAATGGAAGCTCTGATTTGCATCTCGTATCTTGCCAAGCACCCACAGACAGTGGTGTGGGCATGGCCTACCTAGCAGATTTCTAGGCATCTTGAAAGAAACGTTTATCTTGGTTTATTGACAATTCAGCAAGTGACAGAAAAAGAGAAGTATCTGGCCAGGTAAAATACAAGAGGAAATGTTTATGGGACCTCAAATAGCTTTGCTGTCCTTAATTTTTGAGCCCCTCAGCCTTGTGTTGTAAGACCACCTGTGCTCACCACGCAAACGAGGCCTAAGACCTCCAAAGAGTTAACCAGCCCATCCCTTTCCTGTCCAGACTTGGCGCAGCAAGGCTAGCTGCAGAACTCAGGTTACCTATGTCAACAACACTGCAAGTTTACCTCTATCGGAGCCAAAGCAAAGCAAAAAGAAGCCAGGAAATGTGCCTCATACTCTGCAACAGCTGGGGAAGCACTAAGGAAATATTTCAGAGTTGGTTCTCTCTCTTCCCCCCACCTCTTCTCCCTTCCCTTTCAAAGTTGGCCGAGGCACACTGTTCCCTTTCGGCCTTGCGACTGCTGGCAGCCATTTTAAAACTTGGCAGCCATTTTAGTGCTGGCGGCTAGGACTGCTCCCCCAACGCCGGCAGCAGGCAACCGGCAATCGGACGGAGGAGCGTGGCTTTGCTTAGCCCAGGGACAGATAGAAGATAAATTCTTAAACACTACGCGCAAGAGAGGCACCGGGGGTTTGCTTCAGAATTAATAAATCATGATTTTGTTTTTCTTTCCAGTTTAAAGAAATGTTGCAGCAGCAGAGCAGAGAACTTGAAGAAGGAAACCGGCAAAACGCACTTCAGACACCCATGCTGCTTTAGGTCAGCTTCAGACATTATAATTTCTTAGGTGGGGTGTCATCTTCACCTAACGAAATGTACTGTGCATATTGCAACGTAGTTTGTTGCCTCAATAACACAGATTGAACAGCCTTCCCTTGGGATCGCACAAAAAGTCCGTCACAAGCACTGTTTTGGCCATTGTTCAATATTCACACAAGTGACTTTTCACTCAGCAAGAATGGCAAGATATCATCTCCACAAGAGATGGGAGAAGAGTCTTGCTGTGGGGGCAGTCGAGGAAAGCACTGCTATTGTCCCCCCTTAAAATGCGGCTAGGTGTTCAATCCTGCACTGCAATGCATGGTAGTCTCAGAAACTGTGATATCTACACAAGAATGAGCGCTCACACCTTCCTTTGTGGGCGCCCTTTGTGGGACCACGCACAGCACCTCTGGCCACGTGGGACTGAACAGCTGGTTGGAGTGGCCCACCTTCCTGTGCTAGTCCCGCCAAACCCCAGTTAACCTATCAACGCCTTTGTGAGGCGGGGCCAGTTGCATAAATAAGGAGGCGGAGCCAGCAGCAAACACAAGAAAAACTTCTACTCTGAGCAAATAAGAAATGTGG
Organism: Podarcis tiliguerta; assembly: GCF_965153285.1. NCBI lineage: Eukaryota > Metazoa > Chordata > Lepidosauria > Squamata > Lacertidae > Podarcis > Podarcis tiliguerta. Next base: position 31,688,149 of record NC_139550.1, read on the forward strand.
TCTGTGTGCAACAGGTGACAGATAATGTTCAAGGTATTTGTAAAAAACCCAAATGATTAAAGTTATTATGTAATTATGTTTTCATTTTGTATTTTAATGTTGCGGTCATCTTTGGATGAAGGATAAATGTTAATAATAATAATAATGATGATGATGTTGGGAGCAGGAGAAGGGAAGAAATCAGGAATCAGAAGTTCTATTTCTGAAACAAGGAGAAAAATAGGATTGAGAGAATGTATTGTTTATTTATTTTGGGAAGGTTGATTGAAAAAAGAAAAAGAAAAAAACCCTGCTTCCCAGCATAGCTCTTGAAGCAGCTAACAATAATAACATCAGAAAAATATGCTAAAAACAACTTCAACAAATGGCAGTGACAAAAAGCACAGCTCTCACCAATATATGGTGCCATCAATTATGTGGCTGTAGGATATTCCAAATAAGGTTGGGTAAGACCCCTCCAACCCCCGGGAAAACTGTCATTATTATGAGACTCCTAAAAGTTGCCCAATGAGCTGGGCAAGGCGAGTTGATCTAGGCAGGGAATGCCATGCTGCCATGGAGCTCTTGCCTGGTCATCATCACCTGTTTGCTACTTCGCCAGGAGTGGCACTGCAGCGCCACCTTCTAAAATGACCTTAAAAGCTGACGTTAGAGGGGCAGAGAGAGAGAGAGAGAGATTCAGTTTCACCCTAAACTCCTGGAAGAGGTTAGCCTTGTCCAGATAAAGAAGATTAGAAAAAGATCACTAACTGCTTCAGTCAGATAGCGAATGAAAGCAGCAAGTTCTAGGAACCAGACAAGTTTCTCACATATGTCTTCAGTAAGATATTAGCTGTTTTTTGTGTGCATTTTAAAAATAATTATTAATTATTAAATTTGTCAGTCGCTTTATCTTGCTCAGGGCAACCCAAAGACACTTACAACCAAATGGACGATAAACCCCACACAGATGCATTAAAACCAGAAGGAAAGAGAAATACATTAAAAACATCCCACCAACTTCTAAAAGGCAACAGATAGTTAAAGACCAAAGGCCTGGTTATAGAGAAAGTTTTTGCTTAACGCTTAAGGAGCCATTGGAACAGTGGTTCTCAAACTGTTTTTTCCTGGGCATTTTGAGCATAAAAATTTGTTTGTGCCACACCATTTTTTTTTAAATTGGCAAGAAATACATTGGAAAACAAAAAAGAAACAACTCCTAGCAGTGCTTGATTTATAACACAGAACACAACAACTTTATAATATGATCGTGGGACATCCAGAAAGTAAAAAACAGTGCAGCTACATATTCTACAAATTAAAAATAGAAAAAAATTATACTCTACTATATCCTACTACACTGAAATGTTTAAATGTTTCTTTGATTGTCCTTGAATCATCCTGCCACACTTGCCATCCTCTCCTGTCACAGCCTTTAGAGAACCACAGCATTAGAGCCAGAGGGATTGGCACTTGTGTGTCCTTGTTGCAAGGTGCCTATCTGTTTGGCCTTTGATATATTGCAAACCTAACGCCCTATCTCAGTTTCTCCTTAAACTGACTAGCTGTCTTGGCAAAGTTGCAAAGTTTCATTGCAACACCCTGGAAGAACTCTTAGCTCATGAGTAAGAGGTGCACAAGGAAGAGATATCACAAGTATTATCTTCCTCACGCCCACACAAGCTCCAGACTATACTGACAATTCCCTCTCAAATGTCTGCATTTCGTCTTCTTCAGTTCCACATTTCCCCCAACATATAAAGGCAGCAAATGCACACATGTGGCAGAAAGTGCCATAAGTGCACCTTCACTTTGGGCAGATGAAATTTAGCTAAAATTCAAGTATCAAAGAACTGCTCACGCATGCCAAACCATTGCCCATATGCATCTTCCCTTATTGCTAAGGATAAACATGCTATCAATTGTTTGCTATTCCCCACCAACCACTCAATACTGAAAAGTTTCCATCATGAACAATCCTACAGATCATAGCTTGCCCATCTCCTCAGGGCTGTTTCATAATTCTAGGCACTGAGTGTTCTGGCACACTGAGCACTCCTAGCCCCTTCTGAAGTAATGAGGACCTTAAAACAATTTCATATCTGAAAGCCAAAATGGCACACATGGATAACCTCTCTGGACTAGAGCTCACACTGAATTAGTGCCTCACAGAGATGGAGGCCGGAAGTAGGCACATGCAATCTTTGGACTATTTCATGTTGCTTTAAAGCAAACCCTTAGGTTTGTAGGGAAAATATTGGCTACTGATCTCTAAGCACCACTTCCAGCATATATGGCCTTGGCCTAGAATACCTGAAGGAGCGTCTCCACCCCCATCGTTCTGCCCGGACACTGAGGTCCAGCACCCAGGGCCTTCCGGTGGTTCCCTCACTGCGAGAAGCAAAGCTACAGGGAACCAGGCAGAGGGCCTTCTCGGTAGTGGCACCCGCCCTCCCATCAGATGTCAAAGAGAAGAACAACTACCTGACATTTAGAAGACATCTGAAGGCAGCCCTGTTTAGGGAAGTTTTTAATGTGTGACATTTTAATGTATTTTTAATCTTTGTTGGAAGCCGCCCAGAGTGGCTGGGGAAACCCAGCCAGATGGGCGGGGTACAAATAATAAAATATTATTATTATTATTATTATTATTATTATTATTATTATTATTATTACTTCAGTACTTTTGTTTCCTATAAAACATGCAAGACATCAGGTGAAAAATGGCTAAAAATATTTGCCTTTGAATTTGTGAGAATAGTCCATGATGAATCTTAGATACTTGTTGGCCAAAGTAATTTGCAGTACTTTGCCACAATATTGGACTTGCATAGAATGGCATTTTATAAATATAAATGTCTGCCTGTTTCTATATATGAGACATATAGAGAAAAGAAAAGTGAGAAAGCATTCTTACTTGAGGACAGCTTTTCACACCAGATTTTAAAGAACAAAGATACAGTCTCAGGACCACTCACTGCTAAATGCAATCGTGCATCCATCTTGGAAGGAAATTTATTCGAATATTTATTTGAAATATATTTAGGGCTTTCAGAGCAAGAACAATGGCCCCTCTCTCAAGGCAGCTCACACAAAAGCAAAAAACTCTAAAACACCATTTCAATAATGCAACATAGTGCATAATTTCCTTATATGCTTCCATATATCAAAATGTAAAGAATGGCCAAGATCTTGTGGCCAGCTTAATCATGGGTTTCCACTTGTTCCACTTCAGAGTGATATGCATGCTAGGGGAAATTCTGATAGTAACTCTGCAAATTGTGTACAGTGGTACCTCGGGTTAAGTACTTAATTAGTTCCGGAGGTCCGTTCTTAACCTGAAACTGTTCTTAACCTGAAGCACCACTTTAGCTAATGGGGCCTTCTGCTGCTGCTGCGCCGCCAGAGCACGATTTCTGTTCTCATCCTGAAGCAAATTTCTTAACCTGAGGTAATATTTCTGGGTTAGCGGAGTCTGTAACCTGAAGCATATGTAACCCGAGGTACCACTGTATTGATCTTTCTGGCCCAGGTATATTTTGACAGTTCTTTAGACATGATACAGCTGCCATCCACAGACATATCTTTTAAATATATCATGGGACGCAGTTCTCAGAAGATTTAATTAAGGCTTTGGCATCTTCCCAGTCATGTTTATAATAGCCTGATTTGCACATAATGCTAACCTATGCTTTGCTTAACAAACGCTAGCTATGCATGAGCTATCCCATAGACAATCAAATACTATTTATATTTATTAAATTAATAAATCACAGCTTCTTTCAAAGGAGCCCAGGCTGGCAAATAAACCATGGCTTGTTTCTCCAAAAGTTGGTTTGTTCCCCAGCTGCTTTTGCCTTGTGACTTTTTGGTTTGGTGAGCAACTAGGGTGAGGTGGCCAAATATATGGTTTGCCCATAATGCCAATCCATAAGTAAAACAAACAAAGGTTCTAAGCAAAATATTAAACTCAGGCAATATACCTTGCCAGGTGTGGCAGGAATATAGGACTATACCTGAGCATAGTTCTGGAGAGCAAAATGATTGTTCTGAGGCAGAGTTGGAGTATGTCTTATACAGACATACAATTCTAAGCCAGTAGCCCACTTTCTTAGTGAAAAGGCCATGCTGCCTACCATGGAGAAGAACCAATTCTTTCTTATCCAGTATACTATACAGACTGGTGTGCACATTACGCAGGGTAAATTGGAAAAGGGAAGCTCTTTGATGGATATTAACAATATTGCATCTCAAATCAGGAACCTCTGATGGACATAGAAAGGGACTCGTGTAACACAGGGTCTGAACATCAGTTGGTGAAAACCATCTATAATGAATGAATAGATTTATTACGGTCACAGACCAAATATAACCACCTATAATTTATAATTTATCTATGGTGAAAACCTTCTATAATTTGGGAAAGATTTAATTGTAGGTCAGAAGTGGTAAAAATGGCTGCAGTGGGGGCTCTTCCTTCTTAAGCGCTTCACACTTCCTTGTCCTCCTCACCACCTAGCTTCTCCATGTTCCTGTATTAGTTGCTGCAACTCAAAGTCTTCTAGCTGCCCTATTACTGAACTGCCCTTTGCCCCCAATCTTGCATGCACATGAAAGAAGACAATTCTCGGGTGCATAGGCTGGTTTGTCTGTCTGCCAATCTGGTGTGTCGCGACTCCCCCAAACTGGCGTACTAGTCTTTTCCCCAAGGGCTGTGATCTCCAAACCTCAAAGGTGCTTTTATCTGGCAGAACAAATCCTTATCTGGAGGCAGCAGCTGAACAAACAAACAGATCCATTGCCTGAGCAGACGAAACACTTTGCCGAACTCTTTATCTGTCCCTCACAGGCCTGGCAAGCCTCCTCTCTGCCCAATCTACAGCCTGGGAGTGGGAGAGGGGACAATCTTGCCCAGTCCACAGGCAATGGCCCCTTCCTTGAAAACCTCTTCCAAAAATGAGATGTGGGGAAGAGATGGGTGGCAGCTATTTTGAGAAAAGGATGCCAGGTTGCAGTCCAGAAATTCTCTTTTTGCATTGAAACAGTACAGATCGCATACTATTACATGTTCTCCTCTTCCAACAAGGTGCTTTCTCAAAAGTCAGGCTGAGGAAGCTGACAGAGAGAGATCAACACGCCAGGTCAAGGGGAAGTTACTCTATAGCTATACTCAGTAGCGTTTGGACTTTGGTGACTCATGGCCCTTGACTCATCATCTGATATCTCTTTGTGATAGAAAGATAGCAGCTGCTGGGGAAAACATCTCTTCCCTAAACCTGGAGTGTTACGTTAATCCTGGACATTTCTCTCTCCCCCCCCCCCCCCGTTTAGATCTACTGCTGAATCGGGAGACTCAACAGCTATAGCTTCTCCCAGCTATTTCTCCACAGATCCTGTCCACTTGTCCCACCTGCTGTGTGGTGCACACCTGGAAGCCAGCTTGTTTTAGCTGTAATGGAGGGAAATGGCCAGAAGAATCTATGGTCAGTGAATCTTCCCTGATCAGAAACAGATTTGATGATAAAGGAGAAATCTCTGGGTTGCAACCTGGCAACCATCTTTTAGAGGAGCTGAAGGAGCAAACAAAATCGTTTTCCTTTTCCAATACAGAGCTGCTCTTTCTTGTCATTCAGCAGAATGGAAAAGCTGGAACTGTGACCTGTCAAAGGGGGTTGGGGAACATGAAGGAAAGAGAGACTGACCACTGTTTCTGGACTGGATAAACACAAGTGGGTGACACAGGCACACACAAATAAGCTTGCCTCATAGAAAAACAAGCACATGCCATTTGTCCCTGCACCCACTGCAAATGGACCGCAGGCCCACACATGCTAGCATGCTCTGGCAACAAGGGGGGGGGCAGATTAAGTTGATTTGCCCCTTAATCTTTTTTGAGAATATCAAAATATATCAGCAGGTTCCTTCAAACCAGTTATTTGGTTCTGCAGTTGCAGACAGTTGCAGACATTTCAATCTGCAGCTCCCCACTAATGTGTAGCTGAAAAATATTGTGAGGTGAAATCATTGTGTTGGCATCTCTTGCCCCTCCTGTACTTCACAGGCTGCTGCATGCAGGAAACATGGAAATGCTGGCACAACGACGCCTTATCACACACATTTCCAGAGAGGCACAGGTCCGTACTCACCTACAGCACTCATGCACGTCCCCATAACATGTAGGCTGGGTCAGAGAAATTGAGTTGAAAACAAGGAAGACCCTGGTTCCAATGTGTGTGCTATGAACTCACAAAGTGGCTTTAAGCAAGCTCCTATTCTTTCAGTGTCAGCATATCCCAACCATAAAATAATGATAATAAAACTGGCCTACCTTACACGTTTGTTGCATGACTTACTGAGACAATGTTTGTGAAATGCTTTGTTGACTCTAAAACACTATACAAATGTTTATCATCATCATTCACACTTTCATATCTATAGCATGTGAAACATGATAGTCAAGCCAAGTCCTAGCTGTGGTTGGGAATGTTGAAAACTACTAAAAACCAATACTAACCAATACATGTGTCAGAGAAATTTGAATTAGATTCTTAACAAGCCTATACTGAACTTCATGCTTAGTTGGCTTCAAGCATATTTTATGTACAAAGTTCTCACAGATGAAGAATTAGGGGAATGATCAGAATTTCTGAATAATGATCACCATCCTTTCCCCTTCCTGCAAGACTTCATTCTTCTTTAGTTTCCCTATTTGTTGCTATGGTTGTTTCCATTGTATTGATACAAAATAAAACCAAATATTAGTTCAAAACATTTCCACCTGAAGCTGCTATTAGCCCCACAGCAGAAAAATTCAAAAACTATATATTTTTCTGCTGTGGAGGTAATAGCAGCTTTATTTATTATAATGATGTGGTGTTTATCCATCTGTCTTTCGATCAAACAATCTCCAGGGCAACTTACGAAAGATTAAAAATACAGAAGACTACCCAGCAAGCACTTGTTCCCAGAGCACCCTTCTCAATTCACTGCAAAGGTCCCAGGGGCAACTGACATTTGGGGCAGAATTTTTTTTCTGGCAGAAAGTGGGAACAGCTTCTCTCTTCCTCTCTCATGATCATAGCACTCTTCCTAGGAGTCAGTCCTCCTTCACAGCTCTGCAGTCCCAGGGCAGTTGGCAACCAGAGCACTTAGGGAAGAGGCACAATTTAAATTTGGGAGAACAGCACTAGGGATCAGCACTAAACACCCTCCCCAGGACCACTGGGGCCCCGTATCATTTTCAAAATTAAAGTGAAACTTAAAATAAATGCACTTTACACACAAGGAGAAATGAAAGGAACAATTGCTGCACGCCCCAAACATCTTTTTAAAAGGCTATCTTTCATTTTTAAAGGTCCCCCCCCCATTATCTTTACCAGCAAATATGGCTTCTATGCACATATATAGACACGCATCACTGAGGTGCATTGACATTCTCTTCACAGGGATGCAGCACACGATACACACATAGACAAATTCCCATATAAACCTGCATGGTGCACAAGAGAGGTCCCTGTGCTTCCAGGAGGGGCTCTGTTGCCCATAAAGTCAAGATTGATGGCATGTTTGGGGTGGGTGTATTTTCTCTCACAGATACTTGTAGTGCTGAATTTACAGTTCCCACTGGGATATGTAGGAATGTCCCGTCCTGCTTGCTGGGTCTGCAGCTTCCTAACTCCCTGTTCATAACAAACTCCGCTCTGTGAGCTGGGCAGTCAATAAATCAGAACTGAGGAGTGGCACATACCCAACACCAGTGCCTAGGCAAAGGGCAGAAGGGGGGAGAGTGGGGAGGAAATACATGGCATCAGATACAGTATGTCCATGCCAACAAGCATGGTGTTTGCAAAATATACAAACTTAAGCCGAATACCGACAAGACAGAGATGATGGTGGTTGGTGGTCCTTGTGATACATTGGGGGGGGGGGGCGGTAGGGGGGCAGTGAGGGAGGCTTCCAGTTTAACAGCTTGGTCCTGGGCCAGGATTTCCACATTTCCCTTAACACAGTGTACCAGGCTACTGCTATCCATTCTGTGTTTATACAGTGGTACCTCAGGTTACATACTCTTCAGGTTACTTACACTTCAGGTTACAGACTCCGCTAACCCAGAAATAGTACCTTGGGTTAAGAACTTTGCTTCAGGATGAGAACAGAAATTGTGCTCCGGCGGCGCAGCAGCAGCAGGAGGCCCCATTAGCTAAAGTGGTGTTTCAGGTTAAGAACGGACCTCCAGAACGAATTAAGTACTTAACCCGAGGTACCACTGTACTTCAAACTAATTTCTGTGGTGCTGTCCTTTAAAACGACTTGGAGGACTCCGTCTCAGTGCAGAATTCTGAAGTCTGTCACCTAACAGGGGCTGTTTTTGCAAGAAATATATCAAACTATGACACTTGTTTCCTGTATGCTTCTGGGCAAAGTCAAGGTGCTGAACATTAACTATGAAGACTAAATGAGGGATGGCGAACCCGAGGCCCTGCAGACTTTGTTGCTCCCCAATTTCCATCAGCCCCAACCAACATGGCCAGCAGTCGGAAACAATGGGAGCTGTAGTCTAGCACCATCTGCAAGTCCCCCACCCCTGGACTAAATAGTCTTGATGCATCATACCTGCAAGAGAATCTCCTTCCATATGAGCAGTTTCTGGTTGTGTGCCTCTCTCCTCTAGGCCCATCATTTTCTCCAGCTTGCCTTCCCATCTCAGGCTCCTTCTTCTAAGCTCTCTCTGCTTCCCTTCATCCTGCCTCTTTAGACCTGCCTAATACTTCCCCTGGGATTGGTGTCTTTTAGATCTCTGCTAGCTCCTTCTTTCTCCCTTCAGCCTGTTTGCCCATTTCCAAATACCTGTCAAAGCAAGTCAGCTTTTATTCCTGCTTGACAGAAATTTGTCCTCTGGTTGGCATGGAAAAGAGCTGAATGGGACAGAAGGGACAAACTTGCCCCAACCCCCAAACAAACAAAAAACTCTGCCTTTTAAACCTTTTAGTATACACAGGCTGAAGATGATGTAGACTGAATCCGACTTCTTCTTGAGAGACAACCATAGGCCTCACCCACACCCATATTTATATTGATTTAATACTATTTCTCGCCCCCCTCAGCCAAAAATCCTGGGAACTGTAGTTAATAAAGGTTGCTGGCAATTGTTAAGATACTCTCTCACAGAATTAAAATTCAAGGAAGAGGGATTGACTGCTATACTAGTTCAAGTCTGTGGTGTGGATGAGCTCATACGCTTCCATCTGGAATTGTCATCCTTCGTTGAGACTCTAGACTACATTGTGCAGGCAAGTTGCTCATGCTAAGGAGACAGGCCTGAACCAGCTGTTATATAAGGTCAAACAGGATCCAGGGAAGCCATGTCCTGTTTTGTCACTTGAGGTGAAACAGGAAGTGCCGCCACTCCTGCCACCTCTGCTGAAGCATCCCTTACCCATACATCTCGCTGGAAATTAGTGTCAACCTAAGGCAGCTGGGTGCCCGTGTGGGCTTCTACTTCCTGAAGTGGCTGCTTCCCCCTTCCTCATGTGTGGGCTGGTCCTGATAGGATCCCACTGGCTCCTCATAGGATCCCACTGGCCTGATCCTTGCTGGGTTGAAAGCTGCAGGACACTTGAAATCTATTCTGCTCTTATGCCTTTCAGATCATGTGCAGAAATCAACAGTGTGAAGCTCTTCACAGCATGGAGAGCGGAACTGTCACCTAACAGTTCTTGCATATCGAGCTGCTGTTAATTACGCCTCTCCGGAAATCAGCCAAAGCCAGCCGTGTGTGTGTGTGTGTGTGTGTGTGTGTGTGTGTTTTCAAATATCCTAACATCTAACCAGCTTCTGGACTGGAAACAGAAGCACAGGGCAAGGGGTAACTAAATGGATAGAGCACAGGTCCAAGGTGCCTCATGATGCAATGTATTTATTTTTTTGAAGCTCCTCTCTTCAAGCATTATTCAGTATCATTCAAGCTCCTCCCACTGCATTATTGGCAAAGGATGCTACAAGCAGCCATTGGATAAGCTGCGGGTTGGGATGGCCCTGCCTGAAAGAGCTCCTTGCACTGCTCTGCTCCTTAAAGGTCACGGATGGAAGGCAGATTGGAAGCCAGCCCAGCCACACACTCTGGCTAGCTGTGGAGCGCCTGCCCGCCCCTTCTCTCACCAAAACACACACAAAGGGCATGAATGACAATGCAACAGATGGACTGCGCCAGGCCAGGCCCTACAACCCACCCAGGCATGGCCTGGCCCCAAACCCTCCCTGTCACTGTCTAGTAAGCTCAGCTGCCACCACTCATCTATGCTACAGGCTCTGCCATGTTTTCAGGAGGGGGGGGGTGTGTCCCTCACTATCACACATCTTTATAATGCTGCTTGCTTATCCTGCTTCTGCAAGGTCTCAGCAAGCTAACCTTGTCCTTCTCAGTATATTTTATGAGATGACTGACTAGGGAGGAGTTGCATCTAGACACCCATGCACAGCTCCTCTCCTCAAGAGGTTTTATGTCCTGTCTCCTCCGAGTAACCAGCTGACTTCACTGCGAAGCTCATCATTTGTGAGGTCCATCCTTCATGTGCAGACATAGCCATGGATCAATATATCTGCCACCTGCCACCCTCAGTGTGCGCTTGGTGAGCTGTCTAGCCAATCCACCACTATCCCATTTTTACCTATTCACTCATATATCTCCCCATTAAGTCGTTTGACAGCTTACCCAATAGTCACACATACAATTTATTTTATTGTAATACCTCCCTACTCCAAGCAGCTCATCTTTCCTCTAAGTAATCCTATTTTATCCTCACAAAAACAACCATGAGACTGTGAGGTAGATCAGACTGAGAGATGATGCCTGGCCCAGTGTCATGTGAGCTTCATGCATGAATGGGAACTCAAACCTGGACTTCCCTGGTCCAAGTCTAGCTCATAGATACCCTTTATATGGAGCTTCCTCAGTTAAATGGCAGTGGACTGAGAAGGAATCATCCTCTGTGCCTGGCCTAGAGGTAAGCTGAGATTCCAGGAGGATTATCTGTGCCATGTGAGAGATCTCAGTAAGTGTCCAGGCCACAGAAAAAGCTCTCTGAACTAGCACACAGGCAGGTCTCCTGGAAGCTCAGCTTGCTCTCTTAGGCCTGACACAGAAGACGCTCCCTTCACAATCTCATGTCACTTTACTCGTGAAGCTCCACAACATAGATCTTCTGCTCCATCTAGAGGAGGACCTATGACGACAGCCTTTCAGGAAAACTCTTCCTGTGCCATAGCCTAAGGGAAAGGGGATGAAAACAAGCAGGAAAGGTCATGGTCTCAAGAGGAAGGTCAGCCTGTTAACACCCGGATGTGATAAGTATGTACATTGTAAAAACTCCAGCTTTAAAACTACCATGTTTGTCTTCACTTCTGCCTCAAAAGAAACTTGTGTGTTTTGATTAGGGCTGGATAGAGTGGAAACAGAACCGAGTAACTGATAGATTTTATATTTCAAAACTGGGTGACAGGTATTATTGCTTTCTTTTTCCCAGAAGCACCCTAGGTCCCTGGGTGCACCCTGCCATCTGTCTTGTACCTAGTGAGCCAATCAAGTTATGTCAGCATCAGCTGGCCTGCATTCCATTTTAAGGCTGCAGATTTTGGAGTGACAACTCTACACATTTTTCTCCCTCTCTCTGTTTTGCTAGCATCCAGCCTGATGAAGCATGCTGGAGAACTCAAAAGCTTGCTCCATGATACTGAGTTGTGTTCAACTAGGTATTACTCAGAGTGCAACCAATCAAATTAACAAAGCCAAGTCAGCCATGTCTATTAACTGAGTAGGACTAGCATTCAATACCACCCAATTTTATCAGTCCTAGTAAAAGTATGATGGAGGTGGTGGTGGTTGATCATGATCCTTGGGAGCCACTGAACTCTTCTAAGCCTTGCCAAGTTTCATCCATCTTCACCAATGAGTCACTCAACCACATCCCACCCAATTCCCTTCCTCTCTCTTGTAAGCCTATCTACAGACAAATATTAACAACAAACAACAACAACAACAATTAAATAGCCCCAGCACCTCTACAGTAACTCTTAATGTAGTAGTGGTACACACTTACCTGTGAGTGAGCCCCACTGGAATCCATGGGGCTCAGGGGTGCCAATTTGAATAAAACATTGGGGGGCCAAGTGAGCCCCGCACCACATAACTGATCACATAATGCGGTGCATGCACACCATTTGAATGGCGATCACCATCAACTTTGGGGGGGCAGCCCCCTCAAGTATTTTATTGGGGGGCATAGACCCCATGGCCCCTAGGAGTTGGCTCCTGTGATGGGGCTTATTTCTAAGTAGTGGTGCAGTTGTGAATGGTGAAGTGCAGAAGCTTCTAAGACTATGCAACAAAGATAAATGTTTGACCAATGTGGACCAGTGTCAACACTATGGCTTCAATACCATAAAAACCTAGGCACGAGCCCTGACTATGGCAGGGCAGTGTGATATTCTAATGCCTTTGGTAAGTGTATCAGTACATATGGCTCGACAAGTTTCACAAGCACATTGAATGTTCCAGCAAAGTTTTACTCCACAGTGAATAGAGAGTAGCTCACTAGCAAGCAGGTACGGGTGTGCTTTTTAAATATATATACAGATATATTATTTAGCATTTATATACTGCTTAATTATCCATATTTCTCAGTGGTGTCCATAAAAGCATGAAGTTCAAGCTTGGTAAGATCTGATTAAATGCAGGGGACTGCAGAACAGTTCCAACATCAATACTGATGGCAAAGCTGTTCAACCTGCTGAAGTCCTTGAATAAGTGCATGATCTGAAATTATGTTAGGTTCCCCCCTCTACTTGGTGAGAAAGAAATTAGCTCGTGTCTTTTCGGGGGAGGGGGGGGACACATATAAAAATGAAGACTTATGAGAAGGTGAAGAAGAGACAGTACAACTTTCCCCCTCTATATATTATAGTATTTGCAAACATCAACCCATCTGAAAAGTTCAAAACTGCTTGAGCTTTTTGTGAAAGGGCTTGAGTGATTTTATCATGTTCATTTCTTCTATCCATTTGGGGATTCTGAACCACATTGAAATCCTCCCCAATAACAATCTCCCCTTCTCCAAATGCCTGTAACTGTCTCAGTCCTTTCAGCATAACGGTCCCCATCAGGGTCTTATCTGTTGGAATTGGGGAATACTATCAGTACTTCAATTCTTTATTTGGATTCTGATCCTATAGAATCAGGGAATGCCCTCCTACACACACACACACACACACACACACACACACACTTCATGCTCATCTCTCCAGACCTGCCCTTTCTTAAAGCAAACTGTTTGGATCTGGCAGGATGAAAAAGACCCTCTACTAAAGAAATCCCATGCCCTCGCCTTTGTTGATGAAATCCCTCTCCTCATCTTTCTCAGGGCACATAAAGAACAAGAAAAGACAGCAACGCCTGCATTGGCCCAGAGCCTGCTCCTCTACAGCCCATAACTAAGGGAAGCTGCTGGTACTTTGCATCTGCCTAGCCCTCCTGGTTGGGGCAGTGATGATTTGGAGGCCTCTGATTGGCAAGGGCACAGAGGAGGAGGTGGGAGGGGGGATATACAGGCTCTCCAAACAATGCTGGCACCATTTCCTGCTCAGCAGCCTCTCCAAAGCAAGAGGGGCAGCTCCCCACTGCAGAGGCCCATCAGGCTTTCTGGGTCTAGCAATTGTCTGGGTCAGAGGATGGCAGCCTCTAGTAAGAAAGGGGTGGCGGCGGCGGCGGCAGCAACATGCAACACAGAGGCAGTAGTTGGAAAGAGATTCTGAGAAAGGTGGTTAGGCAGATAAAGCGGGAGCAGGCAGTGGGTAAGCAGCGCTGGGTGTATTTCTGCACCAAAGAAACCAAAACTGGCTTATCAGAATACTTTCCCATATAATAATTTCAAATGCTTGGGCAAGTTCAAATGGTGACAAGGTGAGACAGAGAAGAAAGGAAAGACAGGGAGTAATCAAATAAAAGCTACTGGAAGATGTTATGGAGCAGTGGGGATACGGAACATTGAATTCCCACTGCTAGAAGTCCTGCCCAGATCCTTGTGTTTCTGAACCTTCAAATCAAACCACAGTCTTAAATGTATATGGACTTTTCTCCACAATTAGGGATGCTAGGTACAAATAGAAAGAGGGATTCTCTTCAATTCAAATTCCAACCCAGCTGTGAGCTTATCTCTATCTCTATGTTAATGTATAGAGTTTGCTTATATTACTGGTTTATATAATCCAATACAGTCTACGCAGGCTAGCAGTGGTTGCCCTGGGTCTAAGGGGGAGCTATGCAAGTCTTTACAAAACTGAAAACACTAGGAATTGAACACAGGCCCATCAGCGTGCAAAGTATGAACACTAACCTATGGGCCCACCCATAGAAATTCAGCTTTTGCATTTGTACCGCAATAATGCAGACATTCGGAGTGCATAAAACCCTTAAAAGGCAGGAGACAACTCACTGAAGTGTGTGTGTAATCTTGGCATTTAGGAGAACTGAGATTTTTGGAAAGCAAGAAGTACCATAGATCTGGGGCCATTGTTGCAAAGTGCCACTGTGTTAGGGAAAGAGTCATGCCGTACTACAGTGCACACTCCTGCCACTAGATGGCACCACTTCATGGCAGTAGGAGCTGATAGAGGAGCCACAGCTCAAGGGAAGAGCCACCAAATCTCAGTTCCAAGTAAGGCTTCAAACAACACCCTTGACTTAATAAAACACTAGATCAAAGCCTTGGTTGCTGTGTTGGCCTCATCAGGAAATGAAGGAGGACCCTATGACACAGAACAAGCGAGGAAATAGCTTTTATTGAGCCAACCATTATTCAAAATTCTGCTGCCAAAAGCCTTTAATAGGTAGCTAATTGGTTGATTGGCCCAATTAAAATATTATATGGACTACAGTTAAACCAAAGATATACCTTCTTTGCTCCATATTTCTAAATCAAGCATTATGGTCTGAGATGGTACTGCGGCAGAGCCTAAGCTGAGGCTCAGCGACAACAGATCTAGCTCCAGGCAAGTGTGCATTGGCAAAACAAATGGACCAGGAGAAGGGCGGAGGTCTCTGGTCTTCAGGAATTAGGGAAAGCAGCAGAAGGGGAAAGTGTAGAAAGCAGCAACTCCTGGGTCTGCCCTCAGCTGTGATGTTATTTATTGTTGCTGTTGTTATTTCCACAGTTAGAATAATAGATAAGCAGATGATAAAATAGGAATAATAGTAGGAATAGGGATGTTTAGGGGAATAGGACTGAATGGGGAGAACAGAAGACAATAAGAATCAGGATTCAGAGCCTCCCTTCCATGTTCCCCTCGGGATCTAAATATGCCATGAGGAAGGAGAGGAGAAGAAACATAGCATGGGGTTGTTTGCATGGATGGTTGAAAAGGTACCTCTTTAAGCTATATTCCAGCCTCCTCTGTTGTCTAATTGCAGCTGGACTGCTAATCCCACATGAAGAAAAAAGGTGTTTTGTCTCTTTAAGAGGAGACTTGGCACTGCCCTGGTACCCGTTGGCAGCCAGGTTTTACGAGCAGCCTGTGCTTGCTGCAGCCATTTGATGAAGGCGAAAGAGACAGAAACAGGAGTGAGATGGGAGCACATCGCCAACCCTGCGCTCCCCTAAAATGGCGGCATAGCAACAGGGTGGCAAAGCCCCAAGCAGCCTAAAGACCATTTTCTTCCACTTCATACGGGAAATTGGAGGTGCCCTCTCAATGGACATACAGGCTGACAGATATAAAAGATGAAATATTTTCAATGGATGATCAGATAAAAGGACAGAACAGACTGCTCTACAGGGCGATAGTCAAATATCTCCTTAAAAGAAAGGCTAAGAGGACAGGCAAACAGGCCAGGAACATGCAGCCTCTCAACCCTGCCCTTTACCTTTGAGCAGTGAGGATACAGAATCTGCATTCTGCCTTTCCCAGAGATCTGGCTTTCTTCTAGTGGGAACATCAGCCTGGAGAACACTGGCACTGAAAAGCCTAGTGATGGTTGGCATACTCAGAGATGCATTCGCGCATCTAAAACTGACATTCCCTGTATTAATAAACTGGATCAAGCAGCTCTATCGAGAAAAAATGCAATTGGTTTTAAAAGACCATGACTTCTTTATGGCTTGGCAGCGGGTTTCAAACTTATTACTTGTAAGGTAGCAATTCCATCTACGTATGAACCCTGGCACATTGCAGAATAGTCTAGAACATGCAGGACGCACACTCTGTATTCACACAGAGTGCTGGCTAGGGCTGTTTGGCTTCACTTTTGTTGCACATGAACATACAACATGCCCCACCCCGTCATATAACTGCACATTACCAGGAAAGATCAGAAGCGGCAGGTGAGCTGTCATTCATGGAAGCTTGCATGCTATTTCTATCTTGTTCTTACTGAAGAACATCTGAAGAGCTCCCAAAGGCAGTCCACTGTCCCCAGAGCATAAAACCAATGTTCCATTGCAGTAACGACATTCAGAGAATTACTATGTACACGTACTTGAGAGTAAGCCCTACTGAACTCACTGGGACTTTGCTTAGAACCATAGAGTCATGGATTTGTAGATTTGGGAGGGACCCTAAGGTAGTGGCGTAGCGTGGGTTGCCAGTGCCCAGGGCCGTGAAGAAGGGGTGGGATTGGAGGGTGGGAAACGGACAGAGGACGCATGGGAATCCAACTGCCTAATGGCATCCGCATCACCCAGGAGATCGCAGCCACAGAGAACAACAGTTTGGGGCCATGGGAGAAAACAATCAAAATGAGCTCTGGCTATTGCTCTCCACTACCAAAGTTGTTGAGACCTTGGGTGGCACAGGAAGGAGATTGTGGAGGCAGGCATTCTGCGAGCACATTTGAGCCTTCTGCGAGCTCTCAAATCAGCCACTCCCCAAAGCTTGACCTTTGAGTGAGAGGGATGTCAAATCTTGGGATGCTCATGTATCCAGAATACTTATCTGCTAAAGAGGGAGGCTGCCACAATTAGCTGTTCAGCAGGCTAGGGCAGGAGATATACAGGATTTGACCACACTGGGGCTGCAGTGGAATTCGGTTGTTTTGCAGGGACTAGACTTACACCTGTCATACATTTGCAAGCCAGGATACTTGGTGAAGTCGAAAGCCACCAATAAACAAGCAACTGGTTTTAGAGGGGAGACTTTGAGCAACAAGAAGGGTGTATATATATCAGCTGCAGGATCTGTAGCAAAACAGATCCCTGAAATCACACAATCAAAACACAATCATTCTTGAGTTCTCTTCCCAATACAGAATGGATCTCAGGAACATTTGTCCCTAAGTGCAACTCAATTCCAACAGACACAATGCAGATCTATTATAGCTTCATCTCAAAACTACAAGAGTTCTGCAAATTTTCATTTTCAAATACATCCGTCGTGAACCACCTCAAATGTCACTGCTTCCTGGGTGCCCCTTCTGCGATCCACCAACAGTCTGTCTGGCCATTGTGCAAACTATGCTTTGCAGGAAACGAGCAATGACCAAGAAGAACAGCAGCAGGCCTGGAGAGAATCCTCTGTTCGTGGGCCTGGGTCCTATTATGGGTCACTCATGAAATGCACAAGCAATTAGCGCCCTGGGCAAAGCCCCAAAACCATGGCAGGCTGCTTTTGACATGCCTTCACATTCTGGCCACAGGCTTTTTATTGGCATCCTGTGGTAGGCAAGAGGAAACATGTGAAAATCAGAAGAGCTGTCAAAACGATGGGTCACCCCAAGCCAGTGACCCACCTGGCACAGAGCTCTGCCTCCAGCAGTGGGATTTATATACGTGTAGTTTCAGAGTCAGCTGCTTGTTCCATTCATCCCAATCACTCATAGACATGTCGTGATACCTCAGACTGAGGCCGCTTGCTGTGAATATCTTGGCTAATAGCCGAAGGTGGGCTGATCTTCCACAAATTAATTGACACACACTCCCACTCCCCCAAACACCTTTATCTGCCAGGCTATCACAACATCCCTTGCTAATGAGTCACACAAGTTGTGTGACTGTGGTTTAAGTATGCACTGTGTAAAACATTGCTCCCTTCTGGGGAACACCTGCTGCCTGCTATTATTGTCAAATGTCCCCAAGTTCTCACTTCACAAGAGTGAGTAACTAGTTTCCATTCATGCTCTTCACACAATCTCCCCGCTGACCCAGCACCATTCGACTGTCGCCTATCATCGGAAAAGTCTTGAACCTTTTGACTTTTCCTCTGTTGTAGGTAAATAAAACTGAGTGCCCTTGGCTATACGTGCCCCCACTCCCAAGTTTTGTTCTCTCCTCCTGGAGACAGGAGGACTGAAGCTGCAATTTTGGCAGCTGTTGCAAGGTGTGCTCTATAAAGCCTGCCCCAGAGCTGACACACCATAGGGCTGCAACACAACACAACGTCTTAGTAGCTGCAAGCAGCTCTTCAGTATCCTGCTACTTACTGCAACCAGGCCTCACGCATCATACATGGTGCAGAAATTTTCTGCACTGTATGGATGAAGCTGCAGACCCTCTCCTACCCCAGCTGGGCCTCTTAAAGCACAGAGGCTGCCAATTGTGCTGGGCTTTGGACAGCATCTCCTTCTTTGTCTCTCAGCTTTAATAAAAGTTATTTTAAAATGTGGTTTCTCTCAGAAAATGAATCAATCAATAAACAGAAATATGAGCTCTGGGCTTTGGACAGGAGGTGGGAGGAAGGAGAGGGACAAATCAAGGAAGGGTGCTGAGGAAAGGTTTCGAAAACCTAGGGATTTCGTTTCTCCGACGCCTGCTGTGTACTCCATGGCGACTTGAAAGTGTTGTCAGTGCATACCAAGGAAGGAAGGAAGGAAGGAAGGAAGGAAGGAAGAAAGAAAGAAAGAAAGAAAGAAAGAAAGAAAGAAAGAAAGAAAGAAAGAAAGAAAGAAAGAGGTAGGCTAAAGGCTGGAGAGAAAGAGAAAGAGGAAAGAAGGAAAGCACAAAGAAAGAGAAGGAATTAACATAAAGGAAAGAGAGTAGTAGTATCCCTTTAACGCAGACACACACGCACACACAGAGCGGAGCTTTCCTAAAATACTCACAAGCGCTGAGCTCTGCTTGGGCCCGTTCCAGTCCCCTGCATCTGTTTGGCAGGAGCCCAGAGGGGCTAAGGTTACTCTGAGCACAGGAGGGGCCTATTCCTGTAGAGAGCTCTGAAAACTTGCTCTTGGAGGGGAGAGGAGAGGAGGAGAGGGAGCGCTACCCCCACACCAAACACTGCTGGGGTGTACAATTTACTCTGTGCTGAGACACAAGGAGGGGAGAGGCAAGAACCAGGAATAAGAGGTGGCTTTGTCATCCCCTCCTCCTCCTCCTCCCCCCACTCTCCCGCTTTTGGACTCCATGCTTCTCTCTGGCTCTCTTCTTTGTAAATGCCAGCTAGATTTCCTCCTTAGCGTCTTCCACTACCTGGACAAATTTCCAATGAGAATCAAGCAGTGGGTACATGCCATGCGAGGGGGAGGGGGAGAAGAAGCAACCCTTTCTCCGACATTACATTTCTCTGCTTACATTTTGAAGAGAGCCCAGCGTTGCAGGCCTTTGTTAGATCTGAAATGCTCAGGTGTGAGTATGTATGGCACAAACTTCAGAGTGGGTCTTAAGGGATGTGCAAGGCACTATATGCCACTTATTTCCTTGACAGTGCAAAAATTGTAACTTTTTGGCCGCTTCCTGTTTCCGCAACACATCTTCAAAATGCGGAAGCAGGGAATGGTGTAATATGTGGAGTGTCTCCCAGGAAAGGTCAGTCGGGCAGCCGTTGGGGGGCGGGGATGGGCAGCAATGGTAAGGATGTGCCACACACACCCTGCCCTGTGGCCCCTAAGCTAGCTAGTGGCCCTCCGATGTCTGTCAGAATACTATTCCATTGCCACTGTTGAAGTAAAGACCAGTCCAGTATGTGGAATAGGGGAGAGGAGGGCATCTTGTCCTTTGCTTCAGGCCATGCCTTGGGCCAGTTCTGGCGAAGAGAGAACTCTTATGCCTTTAAGGGTGCAGAAGAAGCAGTTTTCAAGAGCCCTGGGTTTTCCTCTCATCTTTGGGCTCAACTCTCCTCTTCTGCAGAAACCAAAAATGTTTTCAGGAGTCTTGTACTTACTCAAGAAGGAGCCCAGAGATAGCTGTTGTACACACACACACACAAACAAACACACACACCATATTCCAGTTCTACAACTGTCCCAGCTGATGATTGGCAGAGGAGAGGAAGAAGTGAAGGGGAGGAGAGACGAGAGAGCAAGGGAGGCTCAGTGCGAAGGCCCAGGCGGAGTGTGCAGGCTGAAAGGCTCTTTGTCTGTCTTGGGGAGGTTATCCGAGGTAACCTCAAAATCACGCCTGACCTTCTGTTCCACATTAGAGTCATTATTAAGAGTTAGCTCAGAGAGAGAGGAGGTGGGGGGGGGGGAGAAAGAGAGAGAAAGAGAGAAGCAGCCCAGTCAAGCCAAGCCCAGCCCAGCCCTGACGCCTGCCCCATGCCACCCTTACAGCTTTTTCCCATTTACTTTCCCAGCAGTGACCTACTTTCTGCCTTAGTAACAGAGCAGGAAGCCACAAACAGGGCCCTGGCTGCTCCTGACACAACGGGGGCCGTAATCGGCAACATATTGCATGCTGGCCAGGCAGTGGCCGCCTATGATTCCCGCAAGCGCACGGCACATGCGCTGCAGGAGGCGGTAGCCACGGCTGCCCAAATGCAGCTGGCTCCTTTAGCCAAAGCATTTCTACCCATTTTGGGGTCAAGGAAGCCCAGGCATAGGAATTCCTTACAAAAAGGGCGTGTGGCAGCACTGAGGCAAGTACCCGGGCATCCCAGATGGGAGGGTGTTGAGACCCTGGACGACCTGGCCACCCCTCCCCCATTGCACCCTCCCAAATCTGGAAACTGAATCATGGGATTCTGAGCACTTCCCGGCATCCCCCTTCAATACTCACAGAACATGCTTTCCATTTACTTTGAGGACTTGTAACAGAAATAAAAAGGTCCAGATCCTGTCAAGTTCTGGCACTTCAGTCATGAAACCTTGGGCTTGCCTACCAGGTAAAAAGGTAAAGGGACCCCTGACCATTAGGTCCAGTCGTGACCGACTCTGGGGTTGCGGCGCTCATCTCGCTTTATTGGCCAAAGGAGCCGGCGTACAGCTTCCGGGTCATGTGGCCAGCATGACTAAGCCACTTCTGGCGAACCAGAGCAGCGCACGGAAATGCCGTTTACCTTCCCGCCGGAGTGGTACCTATTTATCTACTTGCACTTTGACGTGCTTTCGGACTGCTAGGTTGGTAGGAGCAGGAACTGAGAAATGGGAGCTCACCCCGTCGTGGGGATTCGAACCACCAACCTTCTGATCGGCAAGTACTAGGCTCTGTGGTTTAACCCACAGTGCCACCCTTGCCTACCAGGTAGAAGGCACTAAAACCTTGCCTGTTCATGCTTTCGCTCCCCTTTGGACTGAGAACTCAAAAATACTGATCAAAATGTTTGGGAGGATTGAGAGCTTCCTCTCTGGAAGCCTTCCCCAACTTTGTGCCCTCCAGTTGGTTTGGCTGCAATCAGGACTCAGCATCAGGTAAAGTAAATGGAAAGCATTTTTCTTCTTCTGATGGCTGATTGGTACCTTTCTAACACTATCAATTTATTTGCTTTTGACAGCTCCACTATCAGAAATGCACAACAGGTCCCAATTCCTTTAGTGGGGCTAACTTTTGAGCAACAACACATAAAATCAGACTACATGGGTATATTACAAAGGCATGGGTAGACCACTGCCTTGCCTTCTCTTTTCTTTTGAGGAAACATTGCTTTAGAAAGGGGGAATTTATAGACCAAAAGTGGTTGAGAAAGAAGGATACTTAACTTTCTCTGCCTTCTATTCTCTGGGTCCAAACTGTCTTTCAGGCACACTGCCCCCCCTCCACTTCCAACAGAGTTTCCAAATATGTGTTTGCCCACATCAAAGGGAAGGGCATTTGAGAGTTATTTGGAAGGGAGCAATGCAGGGAAGGGTAAGTACTTTTTTTAAAAAAACAACACCACCACAATTGCCCTATCTCCAATCCTAAGTGCCCACTGCCAAAGCATTTTTTCCTTGTTAAAAAGGGAGCTGTCAGGATTCTGTTTCACCCATTTTGGTGTAATATGTAGTTTGGCCATAAGTAGGGTAAAGAAAGAACTAGCACTAAACTAAGACTCTCCTGTTGCTGCCAGGCGACCTGTTTGTTGAACATTCATTATTTGTTGTTGGGGAGAGTATATGTTGTTGCAGCAAGCAATCGTTATCCCACAATTTCCATTGTATTTCCAATCTTACTTTATTGTCAAAAATATTTGGGGGGGGGGTGTTGTTGCAGAAGAGTGCCAAATCAATGTGAATTTGCCAATACGTGTATGAATCTCACTCCAAAATAACGACCGTGTGGAAGCACATGTCATAAGAGTTTCAGCAGATGATTAGGGGAGAAAAGACTCCAAAATACACTTCGCTTCCCCTTCTCAACCCACTGGGGTTTGGCCCCTCTACCTGCAGAACTTCTAGTGAATCCTCATTAGTTCAGAGTTTGTGTTTCCCTAAAGTTAATGAGAGTTCCAGGTTCTTGGAAGAGACACACAGTCAGGGTGGGAGTCCATAGAATAAGGTTGGGAGACAACTTTAGATGACTGCCAAAAGAGAAAAGCAGGATTTTTTATGAATAGCAAAATAAACAGCTGTGAGCAGCCTTGGTGGGATGTTCACAGGGTAACGGACACACAAATTTTGAGAACTGGTTGGGAGCTCATAATTAAGATTCAAGCAGAAAGAAATACCTGAGAAACCCACAGGAAGATCAAGGACTACAGTATAAAATGCCTGCCTCTGGGGATCCGTGGCCTGAGCAGGGATGAAACTGGACTTAGGTCTCCCCCAGATGACCTGTTTATTCAGCATTCATCCTGAATTGTTTCCAGAAAGCTTATGGCAGCTATATTGAACATTTGTTCTGATCTGTTTATGGAACGGTTATAAGACAATGAGCGTTCATCCTGCATGCATTGCAATTTGCTTGCTTGGTGGTTTACACATCTTCCTGTTAGTCATTCATTCTTCCCACATTTGTCAATCCACTTCCCCATCACTTTCCAAACTGCAAAAAGTATGTTTTTCAACACACACACACACCACTGGATTTGTTTTGCTAGAGCAGTATAGCACTTTAATCCATTTTGCATGCACAAACTCTAAAGTTTCAGTATAAAACCAGGAAGGTCTATAGAGCTATGAAATCAATAGATTTCATAGATCTATGGGCTGGAGAATTGCATTTTGGATAACAAGATGGTGAGCAGCCACTATACATCAGAGCCAGGCTTACCTCCCATTCAAAGGTACTGACACCCATCCGCTGCTGAAGCATGCCTGGTGGAGGATGGTGAACGACACCACTGCCGCCACCATAGCAGCACCAGAGAAAGTATGTGGTGGCTGTCACTACCAACAGAGCTGGGCTCTTCTTCAGTTGGGAGGGTGAGGGCACATCATCAGCACCATGCCATGGGTCTTCTTTGGGTCTGGTGCCAGCCCTCTTGAAAAGCACTGGGAAGTCAACCAATGCAGATACTAAGGCATGGTCACAGAAATCAGAGAAGAAGCCTTTTGAATTTGCAAAGGAGTAAAGATTAGAACAAGGGAGCTTGCAGTAGTCTAAACCAGATGACCAGAGGAGGGTTCGGGCTTCTTAGTAGCAAGTGCAGAAGGTGAAGGGCCTTTTTGCTTAAGATCAAATAAAATGTTGCCAGAAATCACTCATGGCTGTTTCGGAACATCATTTTCATCCTGAGACCAAACAAAATGACTCTCATGGAGAAAACAATGAAGCGCTTATATAACATGCCTTATATTGAAATCAGGCCCTGCTACTCTCTTAAGCTTGATTAAGATTTTGAGAACCCTACCTAGTAGGAGTAGATCTTTCTGGCTCCCGTGAATTTGTCTGTTTCTTTTTTGAACTCCGTTAGTACCTACAGCCCTTAATATTTATGGTGTGTGAAAGAGAGTCCCACGGGTCAGCTCTGTGATGCTTTCATTTTGACTTCAGCCTGTCATGCATTCATTTCATTTAGGCTGCCTTGTACTCCTGGTACAGTGTAGCCAGAACTGTTTGTTCAGCTCCATGTGAAGGAGTTAAAGTGTGAGATGGGCTCCCATTCCCACACCCAGCATAGGCAGCTGCCTGAAATTCCCCACCAAGATGTTGTCCGGGTGACAAAGCACTGTGGATACACAATGTTCTGCCAAAACATTTCCCTACTAATTCAATTATGCGGGAAGAAACTTCCCAGATTCCTTTTCCTCCCCTCATATCCTAAGTGACATCACCAGGACTTGTATTACTTATGGAACTTGTGTTGTTTTCAGCATTGTTTATTCTCCTCTTACTTAGAACAAGTGGACAGGGGGCAGTGACTGAGCAGTGACTGGGACTGTAAAACTTGTGGTGGGTACGGCTATAGGGTGGAAAGCAAGTAACTGGGAGAGCTGCATGAGAGCTCAGAGCTGAAAATGCACGCAGACAGCTAGGCATGTGCAGAAAGTCTAGAAACTGTCAAGGCCATAGTCATGCTGTGAGGCACAGAATATGACCTCTAATGCACAGCTGCTGTAGATCACTGAGAATTGGCATGTTTTGTTTCGTTTTCTGAGAAAGAAACAACAAGTTCATAGTCCTCACTATTATGGGAAAGCACTTTGAAAGTTGTGGTTATTTTAACTAGAGTCTAGGTGGCATGCTAGCAAGGTTATTGAGTCAGAGACAAATCTCGGCACAGTCCTCCCCCCTTCACAATACATCAGCCCAAGGTTCGTATTTTCCCCAACCATTCTTTCCTAGCCCCGCCCCCCGCAAACCCCTGAACAAATACATATCCAATTCTGCAACGTAAGAAATTGTGCGACCGAAAAAGCAGAAAATATATGAATTGCTATCACAATATCTGAATGTCCTGCTTTAAAAGTGTTGAGAATGTTTGGCATAGGATTCCAGACTGGTTGTGATAATCAAGAATAGCCATGTCAGTATACTGGGGTGGGGGAGCTCCAACACCTAAATTAAAAATGAACAAGCATTCATTGGTTCATAATGCAGGCCATTATTATTATTATTATTATTATTATTATTACTACTACTACTACTACTACTACTACTACTACTACAATTTATATACTACGCTTTATCAAAAGATCCCAGGGTGATGTACATTAAAATAGTCATCATAATAACAGTCCTCTCCCCCATACAGGCCATAGATTATTTAACAGCCATAGGCCTGGGCAAAGAGGAATGTTTTTGCCTGGTGCCTAAAGACATGTAATGATGCTGCCAGGCCCAACCTTCTCCTTCCTGGTGCTCTCCAGAAATTTTAGACTACTGTGGCTGATGGGAGTTGTAGTCCAGGTTTGGAGGGCACCATGTTGGGGAAGGGTATGTAAAAAGGGGAAAGGGGGACATTTGATTTGCTTGTTGATTTTAGGTTCACTCAGCTGCCAAGAACCACCAGCGTTCAAATATGGCGCCATCAGTATCGGCCCATGCAGTATTCAGTATGCACTCCTTCTCTGACGTAGCTGTCTTAAATATTGCTCTTAGGACAGACCAAAAGGGAACGAATGGCTGCAATAACACAGCATCACGACACCCTGGAGGAGCTTGCAGGCTGGACACAGCCTTGCGCTTGAATGGTGGTTGTAACTGTGACACAGCTAGGAGGACTAAGTGTGAGATATGCTGAAGCTCCTTTTCCAGGTGCCAAGATGACACAGTTCTTGAGAATGACAGACAAGCCCTTTCTCCTACCAGCCAACCCCATTTGCTGGCACAGAAGGCAATGAGCAGCTTACTTGATAGGCATTCAACAATGGACCAAGGGCAGGAAAAAAAGTCAACCACACAAAAACTCATCTTTATAAAGTGGGGGCAAGCAGGGGTGGGCAGGGGAAACGTACCAGATTCTGAGTGGGAAAAGCCAGGAACTGGAACACAAACAATAACAGATCCTGGAATATGATGTGGATTGCAACCCACTGTCAGGTGAATAATAGTAGCAGATACTGAAAACAAACAAAGCTTACGCCCACCCTAACTGGACCCTCCAGAGTGAGTGCCCAAACTGCTGACAAAATGTCAGTAGGAAAGTACAGTATAGCTAATTATAACTGAGTGAAATTACTAAAAGGAGTGACTAGGGCTATATTCTGCTGCAATACTGCAGAAACACAGGAAAACTGCAGAATATGGCACTAGCTTCAGAATCCAGCTCCCAAAGAACCTCAGCTGTATTTGTGTATATATGTGTGTGTGTGCACGCACGCACACGTTTCCAGCCCTTATGGTTGCATCAATATCCCTTAAAGTGCACCAGCAATAAATACCTGGTGGAATCTTAGAAGCTAATGGGGTTGCTACATGAGATCTCTTGTGTCAAAGGACAAGACTTCAGTACCTTGTACAACCCTCCCCCCCTCCCTAATTAGCAAATGCAGGATTATGTAAATTAGCAAGAACTGGAGAAACCCAAATTCTGAATGTCACATCTAAGCAAGTCTATGATCTAACAGTATATGGCATTTCCAGAAATTCAAGTCAAGTTCCCTGTTCTTCCTTTCAATCCCCAAGAAGTAAAAAAAAAATAATGAAACGGCTAAGAAATCTCTGCTCTCACAACATCCCCAAGATCTCCGAGATGTAGTTCAGTGTTATTACCACACACAGATAGGGAAAGGAGGCTGAAAGAGATTTGGCCAAGGAGAGATGGGGCAGACATCAGCAGCAGATCCTTCAACATACAGGATCCGGGAAGGCAGAAATAAAGGAAGGTTCCTTTGCTGATGGCGCTACAGCTGGTGCCCAGCAAGGGAATGGATCTACCTTTCGGGGAATTCAATAAAGGAGGGGTGGGTGGGTGGGAGTGGATGGGGGGGGCAGGTTTTCACAACCTCTAGGCAATTGGCTTCATCCATGATGAAGAGATGCTCTCCAGGTCTTGATACCTCTGTGGTCACCAGACCTAAACAATGCATGTGCTGATTAATATTGGTTTGCCTATGTGAAGGTCTTCCAACAAGGTTTTCTAATGCCGACATGCAAGATCTTTCATCCTTTTTTCATCATTCAGAAGAATATAGCAGAAACTGAGTGTTTAACCACCACACCAGCAGCAGCCATGTTCAAGGTTAACAGCAGTCCTACTGCAACAGACCAAAGAGTCATCTAGTCCAGAATGCCAATTTCAACCATGGCTAGTCAGGTGCTTCTGGGAAGCCCACAAACAGACACCTTTCTCCTGCCATTTGTTCCCAGGATCTGGTATTGTCTTGGAATATCCCATTTAGATATTGTATGTAAAAGCTGCTTGTAACTGGGTGTAAGCAAAGCAGGGTTCTACAAAAGCTCCAGGAGATAGATCACATCACAAAGGGAAAGTTGCACCAGTTCAATTTTCCATTATTGGCTATTGGGGGAAAGGGACTTGGAATACATACGTACTCAATTCCATGACCTCATCCAGGTGGTCCCTGATTAGGACTCGCCTGGTTTCTTTTTATCAAAGTCATTTCCTCATTCAAGAGCTGTTAGAAATGCAGTTAGACTGGGCAATGTATCATGATGCGCCACATCCTGGTTATTGTTCTACCCCTCCTCCTTAATTTCTGGACCCTTCTCCTCTTTCTAAGTTGGTTTGAGCCAAATCAAGGCACTCATTCATTCTCCACTGAAGTGCGCTAGTTTATGTTCTTGACTACAGGTTGGATATAGGGGAGAGGGCAGTTAGAAGAAGAAGAAGAAGAAGAAGAAGAAGAAGAAGAAGAAGAAGAAGAGTTTGGATTTGATATCCCGCCTTTCACTCCCCTTCAGGAGTCTCAAAGCGGCTAACATTCTCCTTTCCCTTCCTCCCCCACAACAAACACTCTGTGAAGTGAGTGAGGCTGAGAGACTTCAGAGAAGTGTGACTGGCCCAAGGTCACCCAGCAGCTACATGTGGAGGAGCGGGGAAGCGAACCCGGTTCCCCAGATTACGAGACTACCGCTCTTAACCACTACACCACACTGGCTCTCTACTGACCTTGCACAGTACTCTTGGCTGCTTCAAAATTCCACAAAGTCTTTCTTTTCACCACCACATCAAATTTATCAGTGTGTGCATGGAGAAAAGCTTCTATCTGCTGATGTATTTAAAACACACACACACACACACACACACACACACACACAGAAATGCGATGAATGCATAAATGGGGCAAAAGGTGCCAGCAGGGGCATACCTTGACACTCTCATCACTATAGCCTTTTTGGAGGATTGTTTCAGAGCTAGAAGATGACCCATGAGTTAAACCTGCACAGCAACACTACTCCCTCCAGTTTAGGGGAGAGAAGGAAAGACAGGGGTGGGGGTGGGGAACAACCACCTATAAGCACTTCAAACTGACTCAAGTACCTGACATCTCTGGGGGAGTTTGTCTCCCCAGCTACGTCCTGGAGGAATTGCTGGCTCTGATATTCTGGGAAATCAGCCAAGAAGATAGGATTATTTTTATAAGCCTGTAAATCACTTGGGATTCAGGTGAATGGGGCCCTGCGCACAGGCAGCAGATGCATGGAATACATTGGGGGGAAAGTGGGGACAAGGCTTGGGAATAGGGGTGGGGCTGCTTGCTGTAAACCAAGTTCCCCAGAGGGTCTTGAAAAAGTAACCTGCTTGTTGTCGTCGTTGTCTTCCGACTGCACCCAAAAAGTCACTCTTCCATAACTTCCTTCATCCCAGCATCACTCCAAAGAGAGCCATTTTTCTGCAACTTAAATGAGCAGATTCCTCGCTTCCCTTCAAATTAATCAGCATTCCCCTCTTCCCCATCCCTCAAAAAAATTGGTCTTAGCAATTCCTGTCCACTATTTCACATTTTCTTCCTATCAACTTGCAGGCTGCTCCTAAATTCCACTAGAATTTAAAACAAGTTGGGGGGGCAGAATGGGGTGCCACACTGCTGCATGTGAGTAAGCTGGCATTAGAAAGAACAAGGCTGCCTCCTCTGTAGCTCTCTTTAAATTCAGCAATGAATGAAAGCACAAAGAAAGGAGGCAAAGAACCCCCAGCCCTTGGAAGCCCATGGCAGGCGTGTGAGTTGGGAGCTCCCAGATAACAGTCCTTGGCGTAGCTAATAGGAGGGTGGCAGACTCAAATTGTTGTTTGCTCTTAATTAAGTAAGCAAGAATGGCTCTTCCACCTCCCCTGACATCGCAGGCAATAATTTCAGGGGCACAGTGTTCTCCCTCCTTTTTCTCTTGACTTCTGCAAACTTAGGCTTAGTTTCTTAGCAGAGTTGTACCCTTGAACCCAGAGCTGGGACAGTATACAGAAGCCTTATTCTAAATGGTTTTCCCCACATTGAGTCCCATCACTGATCAATCCTAGAACAGGAAATGAGGAGCCATTCAGATCAGCTCCTTGTAACCTTACCATAGGCAGATCTGAATCCGGAGGAAATTTGTAGCAAAACCAGAATTCTTTAAACGACAGAGGCAAACAAAATTGAGTGAAAGAACAGTAACACAAAGCTGTGAATGGAGGTGCCACATTAAACCAATCGGAAATGGAAAATACGAACTAGTAGAGAGCCATAAGCCTGAGGAAATGAGTGCATAGGTGGGCACAGATACCCAGAGATGAGTACAGTACTAGGGATCTGTATTCCAAGCTGGTCTGTGTTTTGTCTGCAGGTCTGGTGTCCCTCATGTCCTATTATCACCTGTGAGATGCAATGAAATTACCACTTGAAGGACACTATCGATGCGACAAGTTCAGGCTGCAATGAGCATGAAGACTTCAGCTACAGACCCCCATCCCAAAGTCCAATCCTGAGTACCTTTGGGAAGTGTTGAAATAATTTCCTGTTTGGGCTGGACTTGGGGGGCTCAAGATGTAATTAAGGAAAGGACGCGGAAATTTTAAATGGATTTTCATTGAAGACATGACCTGCTAATTTTTCTTCTTGTCCTTTGCTCTTCTTACTCACCCTAAGCCTTCAGAGCAAAAGAGGCTGTACTTAAAGCTATTCTTCAGGCTGCAAGTGGAACAAGACATGCCTGAATGCTTCTCCACATGGAAAGCAACATGCAGTGGAGAACATGGTAGGGAGAAGGCTAAGCTTCTCTGAGATGCGTTATGTTTCAGTGCTTATCAAGTTTTTCCTTGGGAAGGAGCACTGAAACATATTCTCCTTCCTCTACAGCCTGGAGTGGTACAGCTCAAAAAAGCTCTGTCATTTCATTCTACATGTGTGAATTGTGTAGTTATTCAAGGCAGAGTGTTGAGTATGGGTCCTGCTGAATTTTTGTATGGTGAGGATTTGTGTTGGGAGCAATTTAAAGAGGAGAAGACCTGGACAGGAGAGAGTGACTTAAAAAATGAAAGGGGTTAACAACTCACATCTCTTCCTGGTGAGCTTCTGTTTACGCAATGTAATTTGGAAGCAAAAAAGGCTATTCAGTATTCATTTCTCACTTTGTGCTTGTGTATTTATTTCACAATTTTCGGACTTCACTTTTTGTGGCCACTCTAATCGTGAGAGAATGAGGGGAAGGCAACCAGATCTGGAGAGTGGAACCAGTCTAGAAGACCGTACAGAGTTTCTACCTCTTGCTAACAGATTGATTGTCTTTCTGGCCTGATGATCCAATCCCTGCTATTTTTTTATTTTTTTAAAACCCCACATAACCCCCTCCCTATATTTCTAGTCACATAAATAAATAACATCTCTCCCCAGACAGTGGCTTTGTTTTTCCTGTTGTCGGGGTGAATGGGACGAGAGGTGGAGATTTACGATGAGATGTAGTTTGGCGAATGGTTGTAATTTTAACCCACAATTGCAGACTTCGGGACTGGAAGCAATTTTCTTATTAGAATCCCTAGGCTCACCCATCATTTTTCATCTCCCACTTCCCTTCTCCCCATTTCCCTGCTGTGTCCCCCTCCCCCCTCCCCTCCATTGCAATTGAATTCAGCACAAGGGCACCAGCAGGGTATTCAGAAACACTTTCCTTTCACCCTCACCCTCCTCTCCACCGCAGGCAGCTGCATCCCAACGCTCTTTCTGGAATGCCTTGCACAGGGGATTTTGCACTTGAATCCTGCCCCCAGGAGCCAGGCCTGATTCTTCTCTATTTGCTTAGAGGCAAGTCAGAGACTAACCTGCCCTTACTGGCAGCCTCTGCAGCCACTACAAAGGAGAGGCAGGCGAGGTGGCTGCTGGTGTTGCTGCTGTCCCGGCCACCATTCTGGCTGTGGCCATCCCTAGGCCAAGTTCGCAGCTAATGAAGGAAACGGCTGTTGCTACAATTTCAACCAAGTGCAAATTTCACTCACTGAGCGCTTTTTAGCTGTGCTGAAAGTTTACCAGGGGAGCAAAGCTTCACATCACAATGGAAATAGGTCGTTGTTGTTTTTTTTCTTTTCCCAAACCTGGGTCTCCAGCTGTTTTTGGACTACAATTCCCACCATCCCTAGCTAGCAAGACTAGTGGTCAGGGATGATGGGAACTGTAGTCTGGAAACAGCTAGAGACACAAGTTTGGGAAACTCTGTTTTAAACAGAAGGATCTTATTACAGACACAGCACATGTGTCTATAATAACATCATTGTGATAAGATTTGGAAATCTTGCAATTGACTGGCGGAATAATTTTTCATTTTCCTGTTGGTCTTTTATTAACTGAATTCCAAAATAACAATAAAACCATCCCATGACTTTCAAACCATCTATTCCAATGCCACCTTTGGAGCCCAGTTTCCTCAGTAAGGCTGGGACCCAAACTCTGCCTTAGCTCTGCCTTCCTGCTCTTGTTATGAGAACTACCTTCCCTAAGGTATGGGACACAGACTATGTCCAGCGCTGAATCCTTAGCTCATTTCCTAGCTCTTTTACCGGGTTGCATTAACAGACCTTAGACTGGTGAACATGGCTCTTTGTGACAAATAGACCACTTTGAAGTTTTAATAAAACCATTGCATTTATATAATTTAATAAAACCATTGCAAGCAGTATATAAGAACCACTGCTTCGATGGCTGAGAACAGTGTGAATGGAATGATCTCGGGAATTCCTGCTGTCTGCCAATCCCTTCATAATGAGGAGGTCTGGGGTCTTTTAAGGTAAATGCATCTGACACCCCCTGGTGCTTTAATCACTACACGGGGAGTGCTAACTGTTATTCAGTGAGGAGGAAAAGGCACTCTGTACATGCTCTAGAACAGACCACTAGCACTGAAAGCAAATGACAAGGCTAAACTGCAGAGATGAGGAGAGATCTGGCAGAAACCGAGGCTTGTCTACCTGCCCTCATCCTGCATATGCATTCCTGTCAAACAAGCTCAGCTTTGCCAGGGCCCACCCCTTGCACAGCCTCGGCCCTGAGCCACTTGTTGCCACTCCAGCCCCCCATGCAGAGGGCATTGCTAAACCTCTCACACTTCAAGACCAGGCTTTCTGCTCAGAGCTTCTTGCTCCCTCCCTCGCCTAAAGGTTGGAATATGCCTGCTTTTGAAGCGAGAGCTGGTGGACAGCCAAGGCACTGGGTGGTGTGGATGGGATGGCTTGGGCTGAAACTCCGGCTGCAGAAGCACATTGCCTTTCCTTATGTGCTCAGGAGCAGATTTGGAAGAAGCTGGGGGCGGGGGGGCGGGGAGGGAATTGAGCAGAGGAAATACGCAAAGAATTTGCTTGGCTCCACGCCAGCAGGTCAAAGTAACAAAGACTTTATTGTTTATATTGGATCCCAGGAGGTACCATGAGGTGCATACAGCACAGGGCAGCTTCCCAAGCCCAACAACACAAACTCCTTCAGAGAGGAGGAGTAAATGAACCTCCCCCCCCCACTCACCCCCCCCAAAAAAACAGGATCCTTTCCTGCACCCCTTCCACATACACTCTGGGATCATCTTAACCCACGTTTGTAGCAGATGAAAACTGCCGCGCCTGCCCATCTCTAAGAAAGACACTTCTCGGTAACGTTTTCCTCCCCTGAAGGCCTGACCCAAACCCCAGACACCTCTGCTTCTTACCCCACACTTTTCTCCTCCAAACCACAAACCCATTCCATGAGCTGGCTCTCCCACCCTCTTCCCCACAATTATTTTCTCTCTCCCTCTCCGAGCAGACAGATTCCCTCCCCAAACCCATAGCCACAGCCGCTTTCTTCCACCACAGAAAATAAGCTGTCAAACAGATGTGTGCAATGCAAGACATCTGGGGGCCCCGGGCTGGAGCAGGGGAGGCCCAGCCAAGGAGCTGCAGAACTTTTAAAGGCACCATGGCCACATTTGCTACACTGACGATAAAGGTGTTGGGGCGTCCCGCTCCCCGCATGGCAACTCATGCCCTTACCCTCTGCTTGACGTTAGGGAAAACTGAGTGCAACAAGGGGGGGGGGGACTGCAAAGCATATTCTGAACATATATTTACACGTATACTTACACTTTTCACAAAGACCCACGCTTCACATATATAGCTCCACAAACCCACTTGCCCATTAACTTTCAGGAGGGTTAGGGATATTTTATGGGGGGGGGGGGCAGAGGGACCTCGGCCCCTAGTAGTTCGCTCCTCTGGATTATAGTGTCTTTGATTTCGGGACAGCCCAACTTACAGCTGCTCCAGCACCAGGGAGAAGGAGTCGCCCTTCTATTTTCATAAGTTTTTCATAGAGTTGGAAGGGACTCTTGAGGTCAAACCATCTCAAGGATCCTCCAGGGCACATCCGCTGCCCGTCCTTGTCTGAACGCACCTCTATCTTGTTATCTGTAAGAGCCTAATATAAGCAGCATGAGATCCAAGCTGCAACTGACAAAGCATGACCAAGGCAAGGAAGGACCTCTGTAAGGTCTGGAGATTGTGTTCCCAAGTCGGCCCAAAATGTTTCGGAACCTGAGGCGGAACCCCAAATGGCATAAGACACCCCCCACCCAGGGGCCCTGGCCAAGGAAGAAGAGGGTTAGGGAATATCTACATCAAGAACAAGAGGGGAGAGGAAGAAAGGTCAACATTGGGATCTGCTGGTCTGGGTGGACCCTGCTGCCTTAGGTGGTCACTTCACCTTGCCTAATGGGTGGGCTGGCCCTGGCTTTGACAGATGAGTCAAAGTTAGAAGTATGACATCTGGAAGCACATTTTGAGCCCCAGACTTTCAAGGTAGGGTCAGCTTAAATTAAATGGAGGATTGGCAAGTCAATATAGTCTGTTATGACAGATGATCTAGGAAGCCAAACTCCTGCACCTTCTTCCCAGTATTGGGAGTATTGGGGTTCTGATTAGTTGTGAGGTCTACCCATACAGTGGGAGCAGTGACGTTCTCACTATACCCCATCCTGAAACAGTCAGCACATTGCAAGATCGTGGGAAATTTAAACAGGTTTTCATCACCACTCCTAGCAGCCCAAGCCCAGCCTCCCCTTTCACCACTGGCAATCTGGGCAGGCCAGCTGTGCAAGAGGGTTTTCAGGTACTTGCTACCACAGTTCCTTAGTTTCCCCTAGACCTTACATGGAAGTGAAACATGAGGGTGCAAAGCATATATTTATGGGGAGAGGCAGAGGGTACATTCACCATTGTGGTTTCAAACACAGCAAGGTCATCCCCTGCCCAGTGCATTTCAAATTACACCTGCAGAGTATTGTTCATATCAGAGGGTACAGGGTTATCTTCATCAGGCATGTATGCTCTTTTGGTCCCACCCAGCCCCGCAACACCCCCCGGGACTCCAATTCATGAAGCTGTCATCTACACATGCACACTCATGGCTGTCGCAAACGTTCACGCCATTCTTAAGCACGAAGCAGATGCAGCTCAAGTTTTGTAGTCAGATTAAAGCTCATTTGAGGGGGAAACTCATCAAACAGCAGTATTTGTGAGAACAAAATGCTGGACAGGATGGGCCACTGGTCTGATGCATCAGGCTCTTTTTACATTCTTACATTTGATGTGAGGAGAACACAATGAGGGATGTCCAACAAGCTACCTGCTCTCTAACATCAGAAGCAGAGGGCCTCTCCCGTGTCCAACCGAGGATGAAGGTGGCAAGAGACAGAACTGCATCAACAGTGTGGAACACTTTGCCTGTGAAGTGCAGGCGGACCCCCTTTTGCCTGTTCTTGGTTAATTGGCAAAGGCATTTTTATTTTGACAGACTTCTTGGTGTGGAGGCTGCTTCTGTTGTATATTTTAATGAATGTATTATTCTGTATGGTACAGTAATCTGAAAGTGCTATAAGCAGCCCCAAATGGTCACTATGAGGGCAGGAGAGAAATTTATTACATAAATAAATGAAGTAAAATTGCAGCGGTGGGAGGAGGGGAAATGACATTATTTTAACAGCACTTCTTGTGGCAAATCTGTATTGTTTTCATGGCTATTCTTTTGCCTTTTTGTTGACACAATGTGATTTTAGTTCTAAAACCAATAAGCACAATTGTGTTTACTAATAGCAAAGAATCAAACAGCCCCTATTACAAAGCTCTGAATCCTGCAGAAAGCAGGTAGGCTTTGCTGAGACCTTAGGAGTCTCACTCTGCTTGCTTTTCTGAGCAACCTCAAGTGGCTGTTAGGATGCCAGCCCTAGAGGGATGAAAGTATAGCTCACTCTGAACAACTGCGAGCAATTCTTGCAGGGCTTTACACTGGCCATCCAGAGAAACAGAGTTTTGGGAAGTACAATTAGCACCTTCATCACATCCAGTGCTAATTATCATGTAACCTGCCCTCTGATTTAAAGGACATAATCACGTATATTTACCCTGTAATTATATGGTAATAAGTATATAATTAAATGGTCAGCAGGGTAGGGGGAGTGAATTTCTCTGAGGATTGAGAAACAGGATACAAATAATCTCTTGGAAGCTACAAGTTCTGATGGGGATCAGGGCGGTCAATGAACCACTTGTCACTTGCCTGCAATAAATTTAAAGGCTTTTCAGCTCTGTTCCTAATGAGAAAACAAGCTGAGGTTAAAAAAGCTCATGATCTTCTGAGTGACCTCCTATCACCCAGTGGCATCCTCCAGTCAAAAGTTCTGACCCACATCAAGTTTGCCAGAAAACATTAAAGGTATCTGATTATATATATATATATATATATATATATATATATATATATATATTCAAAATCACCTGTATAGTGAAGGGCTAGAAAGTCTTATGACGAGATCCTCAGATTCTAAAGTTCTTTCTTTAAAAAGAAAAAAGTGGTTCTGGTCAATCCCCATGGTAAGGCACTGGAACTGTGGGCAATCTCAATCTGCCATGAAGTTGATGTATAATTTTACACAAGTCCCTTTCCCCAATGCTAAGCCAGAGTCCACAAGGAGAAGCCATATTTTACTTAATTCTGCTAAAGGATGTAAAGAAAAGGCAGGAGGGGGGTTACAGTGCTGAGAGGCTACTAATACAGCGGGAGGAGAAGGCAGCCTGCTGAGACAGCCAGCTCTGCTTCATTCTTCCACTGTGCTAATGACAGGGTCAGTAACTGACAGGCGTGTAACTGCAGGGCAGGAGCAATGGAGCGCTGAAGGAAGCCATCCCTGACTTCTGACCTAGGGCAACCTGCTCTGCCATTACTAATTAGCCAATAAAAGAGGAGCCTCAATTTCTTGATTCCCCCAAGAAAGACAGATCCTACCTCCTCAGACTCCTGCAGAAGAAATCCCAGCAGGGAGTGGCAAGCAGGCAGACACCAGATAAACCTGGCCTTAAAAAAAAAAAAAATGGTAGGGAAGACAGTGCAAGCAGCGAAAAGTTTCCAGCTGGCCTGCAAAACACAAGCACGTGTCAAAGGGGAAGCTTTTAGCTCTGCACAGGGCTCTTTGCCTTTCACACAGTACAAGCTCCCTCTAATAATATCATCTCAGTAACTCCCACTCCACCCCATATATGTGGTTAATGCTTTTTGCCAAAGCCTCTTCAGGGACATGCCTGCCTGCCACAGAAACTGATGTTTCCGACTCATGAAAAAAGAATGACAAGAAGACAAGAAGGAAACTTCAGTTGTGTGAATCCAGTCTTGGCTGGGGGTGGGGGACTTCTGAGTGTTCCGAGCAGAGACAGTCTCTCAGCTGGTGCCAACTATTCCGGCCAAGAAAAACGACAATTATTTCACCAAGGTTGTACATAGTATGAGTCAAAGTGCAAAATCCAGCAAGTATAGATAAAGTATAGATAAAGCTTCTGCTAGCCACCCCTGCTAGTCCCATGCAGTGACTTCTCTGTCCAAGTGTTCACTTACTTCTATACTTATGTCATCCACCCAACTCAAGAAAGTCCTTTGTGGAACGACTAGCAAAGTGGTTGGCTTCTGGAGTTTGGTAATTTCTGGAGTTTGCTTCGCGTGGTTTTGTTGGATCAGTGAGGCTCACACTGATATGAGTAGTACCCACCTGATTCATATGATGTGGACCATTCAAGAATAAACAATGTGGCATGGAAGCCAACAAAACCACAAAGGCAATGGATAAAGGTTGCTCAAGAACCTGGTGTCTGCCATCTGCACTTACTATAAATGCACAGAATTGTGGGGTTCTCCATTTGCCAGTGAAGGCAATGTCTTGTTAGGGACTAGATGTGAAACTGAGGCCACCCTGGTGCCATCATTTAGATAGCTAAAACAGAACATTTTACAAAATTCTGGCTTAATTTTAAGGCACTGAACCGGAGGCAGAAGAATGCCTGGTGTGGATGGGCCCAGAGGCAGAACCTGTCCTAGCTGATGATCTATGGTAGAAGTGAGCAGGGAAAAGTTCTAGGATAGGTTACTGGCAGAGATTGCGGAAACATTAATGGTATGCTGTGGTTTGGCTTGAAAAGCTGTGGTTTGTGGAGGGACCTTAACTCAAGTCCAGCACAGTCTTTGTGAATGAATTTCCCTAAATCTTCCCGCTCCTTTTGAAACAATACTTATCATTACTTGAAGATTACTCACAGTATTTCAGATACTCACTCGCAAAGGAAAAACATTTTGGAGGATACTATTGCAAACAGAAGAGAAAGATGTAGCGGATAAAGCAGAACCACTGAGAACCAAAGCGAAGTTTAAACATCAGGAAGAACTATCTGACTGTAAGAGCAGTTCAACGGTAGACCAGAATCCCGTGGAAGGAAGAGGTTAGAGGACCATTTATCATTTTAACTGAGATTCCTGAAATTGCAGGGGGTTGGGCTTGATGACCCTCAGGGTCTCTTCCAACTCTACAATTCTATGGTTCTGTTATTCAATCCCTGCTATATAAAGAGAAAGAATGCAAGAATAGAACTCTTAGCACGTCCAACTTATTCAAAATAAAACAAATTAACCCATGCCTTCATTCTATTAAAGAGCAATGAAAGCTGAAAAGGACGGGAATGATAAGTCATACAAACACAGACACATCTTTGGGGGGGGGGGCAGAGATCGAATTATGAGGGGAAAGGTAAAGGGATGTTAATGAAATCCACAAGCACTGTTCCTGACTTTCCTCAATTTTAACAGATTCTTGTTCCAACACCCTTCCAAAACTGTTAAAAGGGGGTAGCCCCTCCATAGTTCATGCACTGAGAGGCAGTATGGCAAACCATCGTGAGACCCAAGGAGGCTCAATAATCAATTTTCTCCAGCCATTTGTTTAAAAGACTCCTCATCTCACAGTGCTGCCCTATTCAGAGTGATGGAAATTTTGCCACTGACTTCAACAAAAACAAGATCCTTTTGGGGCCAACTTGAATTAGTCCAATACACTACTCCAAAATCTTTCACCCAGCTGGGAATTATATGCAACTTGCAAGCTGGCCCAATGAGAAGCAACATCTTTAATTGTTTTTGTTATCAAGGCATGGACAATCCCCTGGTCTGTTTATTGCTGCCACTAGCAGAACTCCATAAAAAAAAAATTTTTTTTACAGAAAATATTAATGGGTGGCATTCAGGATATGAAACGAGGACACGGCGGGGGATTTCCCTGCCACGTGCTGCCCTGGAGAACTATTGCAACATCTCAGGGAGAAACCAGCAAAATTATCCTGCCACAAGGGGGCCCTCTCTGCCCTCTCACTGGGGAGAGGTGGGGCAAAGGCAGTGACAGGGAAGGGGGAAGGAACTGGAACAGGGAAAAGGATGCAGCAGCAAGTCCAATGGGAGGGAAGGACAAAAGGACCGG
This sequence comes from Podarcis tiliguerta, assembly GCF_965153285.1. Taxonomy (NCBI): domain Eukaryota; kingdom Metazoa; phylum Chordata; class Lepidosauria; order Squamata; family Lacertidae; genus Podarcis; species Podarcis tiliguerta. The sequence continues at coordinate 31,727,361 of NC_139550.1, forward strand.
GGCAAATGGCTGTGAAGAGACAGGTCGGGAGAGAGACAAAAGCAAAGAGCAGGGAGCGGCAGGTTGCTGGGAGAAGGGATTAAATCAGCCTGATTTCAATGCATCCACTTGTCTTGGATTGCCCTTTATCATCCTGTCTCATTGCCTCCTCCACCAAATTCCTGGAGCTGGAGGGGGTAACCCCCCCCAAGCCTCCTCTCTCTCCTTTCCTCTCCACCTGCAGCGCGGCTGTTTCTTCATCCCTGGGGGCCTGTTGACACAGATTAGTCTCAGGAGGTCAGGGGTCAATAGAGAACGAGCCAGGGGTCATGACCTCAACAGCTCTAGTAATAATGAGGCACGTGGCAAAGCGGCAAGGGGGGTGCGGAGACAGAGGGGGACGGGCAAGACCAGGGAGCAGGAGGCTGGAGTCTGAGCTGAGTTATTCAGGGATCTGGTTTCCTAGGGGGCTGTACGCCTGGCCAGACCAGATCTCTGGCTCGAGAGCAAGGCACAATTATTGGTCCACCCAAGCAGCCTTTGCCACCACCATCACCGCACAGCTGGAGGGCGGCTGGCTGGGAGATACCAAAAGCGTCTTCCCCTATAATTTATACTTCTTCGCAGAGCAGATATTGAACACAACAGACACATTTAGCTTGCTGTTCTTCCTGCTGTTTTCCTCCATCACACAACGCTAGAGCTGTTGTTACATAAAAAGATAAAGGGACCCCTGACCATTAGGTCCAGTCGTGACCGACTCTGGGGTTGCGGTGCTCATCTCGCTTTATTGGCCGACTAAGCTGCTTCTGGCGAACCAGAGCAGCACACGGAAATGCCGTTTACCTTCCCGCCAGAGGGGTACCTATTTATCTACTTGCACTTTGACGTGCTTTCGAACTGCTAGGTGGGCAGGAGCAGGGACCGAGCAATGGGAGCTCACCCCGTCGCGGGGATTCGAACCGCCGACCTTCTGATTGGCAAGTCCTAGGCTCTGTGGTTTAACCCACAGCGCCACCCACGTCCCTGTTGTTACATAGGATCAGGATTAAAAGTTACTCTTTCAAACAGGGAAGGGTAACCTTTTGGGGGCCCCTTGGTCGCTTCTCGAGGGGGGGGGGGATATGCCAGCAGCTCACATGAACACCCCATGCTCTGATATGCATGTGCACAAGACACTCACACAGAGAGGGCAAACACAGGCACTCAGTACCGCCCCCCACTCACTTCAGACGATCCATGCAGAACAGAAGAGGGAGGCTATTACCTCCTCCCTGATCATTAAATATTTCATCTAATTATCAGGGAGGGGCAATTTGCATCAGTATCAATTTTCCCGCTTTTTTGTTACCACTATGAGTAGGATCATGGGGGGACCCCGAAAAAATATTTGGGGGACTTGTTCCAGCCTCTGTGATGGGGATTAGTCACCCCTGCTTTCAAAAGTACAAAAACTTATTCCTCTGTTGCATCTGGTTGGAGGTAAACAATTAATGAAAATCAGGTTATCATTTGTCCACTGGCAAATAAGCAAACACGGTAATGGACTGTGAGTTGATTTGGTTGAAATAAGATTGGGAGCACTAAACTGATATCCTTATCTGAAACACAGCACTTAAATGCAGTCCATGTAAGAAGAGCAATTAATCTATTGATTGCACTGTGGCATGCAGCAAAATTATTCTTTGGATTAATGGAAGAATACCAGTTACATGTCAGGAATGCCCTATTGCCCCTCTTTTATTAAAGATTTCTTGGTTTACAAAGGTATGCGCAATGTCTCTTTTTTTCAAGTTACATTTTCCATAGGTCAGTTTCATTTGCTGAGACATTAGGGTTACATTAGGAAGAAAAGGGGGGAAAGAGGTGTCTAAGAAGAGACACTTAGTTCGTATTTACACACTGAAATAGTCTTCCCTTTTATCACACAGAGGAGATACAAGAGGAAGATGTTATCTTTGGGAAGATGATGCTGGAGGGGAAGGAGGCAGAGACAAACAAGGCTGCAGGGACAGGGTCAAATCAGTAGCTGGTCAGTAGAGATGTGACAGGTGTTGAACAAAACCTTTGGCCCCTTCTCCCACTCATGAAATTGCTTCCCATGTATGTATGGGCAAAAATGAGGACTCACTTTAGCACCCCAGAAGCACAAATGCTGCCCTTTTAAAGGGGCTCTCTCATCTCACAGGCCAGGAGTGTTCAGCTATTGGGGGGGGGGGCATTAGATAACCTTTACTCTTACTGACCTGAGCTACAAGAAAGTAAAGGAAGAATCTTAATGCGGACAACCACATTAAGAAAATCCAAAACCAGTGTGTCAATGAAGCTTTTGAAATTAACCTTGAATGTATGCAAAACTGAAAGCGGAAAAAAATATTCTAAAACACCACAAGTTTAAAAGAAAACATTTTGACATGAAGAAGCTTGAGTTTTCACTCTGAAAATATATGAATGATCTGTTTGATATGGTAAAGCAGGAGTGGAAGCTCAAAGCAAGTAACATCAAGGAAACTCCTCCCAGGAAAGAATCAATAAATGATAATTAGTAGAATACTGCTAAGAGTGAGCGGGATAAAAAGTTAAGAGCTACAGGTGGGGAACTCCTTTAAGATGACCATTAATGATAACCAAATAGGCATTTTTAGGTTGGAAGCTCAAGATGTTGTTGGCAGATTAAATAAGGAACTAATTCAAGCAGAATGATGAAGTACTATAGATAATTCTTTGAGTTAGTCAGAATTCCATGGCTCAAGCAAAGAAACTGGATAATTTATTCTCTTATCTGATGACTCAGTCCCGTGGAATGACACAGCAGAAAATAAATAATAGTTCGATATTTAAAAGTGAAATACTTTTTAAGTCCTGTTAATTTAAAAAGGAAGAGTTCAGCACACGACTAGCTCTATCACATTAAAACCAACGAAGTTTAGAAGTCTCTCATTCAATTGGATGGGGCCTGCAAAGCACTTGCCTTTTAATTTTGTGTCCCCCTCCCCTTCCATGTTAATAAAATATGCTGCCAAACTACACGGATGATAGCAGGACCAGAGGAGGAGTGCAGCCGGTTTGGTTTAGTGTTACCTGTGAACCAGGTCATTGGACAAATCAGTAATTCAGAGACGATTTAGGGAAGTGTCACCGGTTTGGTCACACTGGGCGCAGAGCCTTGGGGTTGCTGAAAGGATCACCACAACTATGAGGTAGAGAATGAAAGGGGAGGGGAGGGGCACTGAATGTTGGCATTGCACATGACACCACTGAAATTTGAGACCCTAAGGTCTGCCACTGATTGGTTCCCAAACTTTCCCTCCCCATGAACAACCTGAGAACTGCTGATGGTCTTGGCGGACCACTTCATGATTTTTCTGCCTGGTATTTTTTATTGCTTCTTTTATTCCTCATATTGTGTTTGATTGCTTTACAATTTGCATTCCATAGAATCCAAACAGTGATACAATACAATACAAGAAAAAGAAGAAGCAATAAAACACAATTAAAAATCAAATGTGGGCATGCCGTGGACCACATGAATGAAGCTCACAGACCATTGGTGGTCCGTGGGCCACAGTTTGGGAACCCCTGGTATAAATCATATCTGGGAACAAGAGTGTAACAATTCTCTTTTTGAGATGGCTTTTACTGATCAGGTCTTGGGACAGGGTAGGATGAAGGTAACATTTATGTAATAATTTATATTGTAAACCATCCTGTGATCTTCAGATGAAGGGCAGTATAGAAAATAAATAAATAAATAAAATTTGAGAGGATTTTATAGTTTTAGCTATAAACTACATGCCCTCAGGTTTCTGAAGAGGAGTTGGCGGAAATAAATAAACGTAAATTTGTCTGATGTTCAGTGAGATATTCAATTTGCATTAGACTAAACAACAATTACTATGCAATTATGTCACTCTTCTATCTAACTCTGAGAAAACTGTGGGGAGGGTGATTTTAGCGCTGGTGTTTTAATCTGAAGTGCAGATTTTAAATGTAATTGGCAGAAATACCAGAAAATTAGATCTTTCTATAAAACCATAAATAGAATAATTGGTTCATAAAATCACTCCTACCTTATTAATCCTGTTATTAGAATAGCTTAAGAGATGTAGAGCCCAAACATTGAGATCTTGTTGGGAATTTGCTATTGGCAGCCAGGCCTGTTTTGGCTAAGCACTGGGGAAGAATGCAACCCCACCCTCAGTTAGTGCTTGGCTCACTAAATCCTGCTTCATCATGAAAATGAACAAGTTAACTTTCTAAAAACGACTGGAGAAAGTCAAGATTTTAGAATAATATTCAAGGGCCTAGCACCCTTTAACTGTATTCTGGAACTGTTAAAACTTCTAAAACTAAATCCTGAAGTCAGAATATCTGTTTATCTGTATATCCCATTCTGATTATAGTTCAATATTCTCATTGTAGCCTGTTTGCAAAATCACTTTTAAAAACAACAACACCAAGATTGGTTTGTAATATCCCTAAACAAACAGTCATGCTATGTTGCAGAAGAGAAAATGATATCGTGCATGATGATTCTGTGGTTAGTGACCACACAAAGCATAACAACCAGTTTGCTAAAGAGGCAAATGGGGAGGATGGCAAATTTGAGTTAACTACAGCCTTGTTTGAACCTAGACAAACCACCACCACCCATCATCCTGTGCAGCCCCACATATCATGGGTGACCTAATGTTCTGCTGAAATGCTGTGTCTCAATAAAAGGGGGCACCCTTTGCAAATAGAAGGTTCTTAAGGAACAGAGCTGGAAGGAATCTCTGCTTGAGACTGGCCCTGCTGGCAGTCAGGGTACAGGGGCAGATAGACTAATAGTCTGACTGACAGTAACACAGCTCCTCAGTAACACAGCAATCCATGCGGGGATCCCCCTATTTGATGTAAGTCTTAGGAGTGCTCCACTGCCGAATTGACCCTGGGTGCCACTTATGGCAGACAGGCCAGAAGTCAATGGTTGCCCAATGCCTATGCCAAACCTCTTCCATCTGTATTCAATAAAGCTGTGGCCTTATTTGAACCAAGTTAAGTTGTTTTGTGTCTATTACTCCTATGCAGTCAGGGAAGCGGGGTGCTCCGAGCCTTGGCATGCAATTAAAAAGATGGATGACTCCTTGTGCAGTTTCTGGTAAACTCAGATTTTGGTAAATGAAACCATACTTATCAGCAAGGCACCTGGTGTAGAAACAATGCAATTAGGTGTTGAGCAACTGCAGTAAGCCCATGGAGTGTGCATTTTGCAGGTAGAAATAGCTAAGTGGCAGATTCAATACCTAGCAACTCCAGTTAAAAGATCTCAAAGAGCAGGATATCTGCATCAGAACTTGGGAGAGTTGTCACCAGTTGGGTAGACAATAGTGGACTAGATGCACCAATATTCTGGGCAACTTCATATGTTTATATATACAGTGGTACCCCGCAAGACGAATGCCTCGCAAGACGAAAAACTCGCTAGACAAAAGGGTTTTCCGTTTTCTGAGTTGCTTTGCAAGACGAATTTCCCTATGGGCTTGCTTCGCAAGACGAAAACGTCTTGCGGCTTTTTTTTAAAAACCGCCAATGCATTCCTATGGGAAACCGTCAATACACATTGGTGCTTCGCAAGACGAAAAAACTCGTAGAACAAAAAAACTCGCAGAACGAATTAATTTCGTCTTGCGGGGCACCATTGTATATATGGCACTAGAGAATTCACTGAAGAGGCTGCATGTGTTGTAGAATGTATGCCGCAATGCTGTCATTGCTGCCTTATCTAGAGAGAAAGGATTTGTAGGATCTGATTACCCAGCTCAAAGCTGAAGATGGGGACTTCACACCACCCCTTGGCCCCAAATTGGGGACCTCAGTCAAAGGTTCTGCCTATTCAGAAGCACTCTTTGTATGTCACATTAGAGGTTTAAAATGTAGTGAGGCGGTTTTCCTTTGCTGCATTTTGAGCCACATTTGTACACATTAGAGAGGGGGCAGCAATGTATTCCTACCCCAGAACACTTATTCATGAAGCTATCAGTTGCACATCCACACTAATTTGTGCATGTATGGCAGCTGTCTCAAATGTACACAACTTAAGTACAAAGGGAATCCAGCTCAAGTTTTCTAGTTAGATTTAGGCTGGTTTGGAGGGGGACCCCATCTAATAGCAGTATTTGTCAACAGACTACAGGATCAAATTTGTTATGAGTTTGTGGGCGCCAGTATGTATTAGAATTTAATCACTGACTGGAGAGTTAGACTGGAGGTCAGATTCTTAATAGCTGGACTCAGCTTCCCATGTTCCCAAGATTGTCTGAGAGATGGGCCATTAACAGAGAACAAAGTCAGGAAGATAGGCCACCAGCAAAGCCAAGCCTCTGTGTTCGATAGCAAGTGGATGGAGCCCCTCCCTGAGCTCTGAGATAGTTAGCAGACATAAAGCAGAATGGAGAGTTTAGATCTGCAGTTGGGGATGACATGGGCTGAAGGAAAATAGTTGCAGTCTGTAAAATGCAGCAAGGTGGAGCAAAGCTATGCTATGGCTGGCATATTTTTGAATCCAAGGCTGCTGTGGCTATGGGAGAAGCAAGACCAGGCGTCTGCAACCTAAGGCCCATGGGCCACAAGCAGCCCATGGGGGTCGTTTTACTGGCCCACGAACCGAGCCGCCCACTTGGCGACTCTCCGCGCGCTACAGTAAACCAGCACAGCGCGGCACGGGGACTCGCTTTTGCAGCACCGCAAATCGTGTCTGCGCAAACGCAGAAAATCGCTGACGCATGCACTCTTGTGCACCAGCAATCCAGCCCACGGAGGGGGCTCCGCGGCAGTGAACCGGACCAGGCAAGGTAAGCCTTGCCGACCCCCGAGCAAGATCAATACTGTAAGCCCCTCCATGGTAGGTTCAGGCTGCATATATGTGTAAATAAAACATGTATCATAAAGACACAACAGTCTCTGCTCTGCCTCATTTCCAAAGGAAACATGAACCCTGGGTAAGTGCCTGGACCCCTGGAATCCTGCACTGCTCAGAGATTGGAGGGCTTGTAACAATATGGACTGTGGCTAACGTTTTGTGAATCTTGCTACAAAACATGGCAGCGGGGAAGCACGGGATGCAGAATAAGTGGTAATGTGTATGTACCGCCCCCCTGCCACCAGGCCATGACCTCTTCCTGCTCCGCTGCAGCTTCCTGCTCCACTTCAGGCTAACCTGAAGATGTAAGTCGTCTGAAGACCCCCTAGGTAACAATTGACTGATAAATGTAATTATTTTTAAAAGACACTCCTAATTCCCTTTTTCCTGAGCTATGTTATGTAGAACAATGTTTTCCAGATTCCATACATGTCCATTCGTCTTGCCCTCCTGCAGTCCCCAGGGTCCCTCAGTCCCCCCAAATGTAGCCCCACTTATATCCCCATCTCTGGCCCAACCTATCGTAGGTTCTCTGCAAATGAGAAGGCCAAGGCCTTCTCCCGGCTACTTCTGCTTCAGCTGTATTTATGCATTGCTGTGCCAACTCCATTCACTCCTTGCCTTTAAAATGTATCTTACTTATCGTAAAGAATTCAGGCCCCAGCTTTTCCTCCATCACAATTCCTTTTCCGCTTCAGCTCGTAACCTCAGGCACAATGGTGGGTATTATTCTGAGCGGCAGTGAGATGGGGGGAAGGGAGGGGGGAACTCAGCCTGCACCATTCATTTTTCAATGAAAATATGAAGTTGGCAGCTTCCTTATATACCAGGAGAAGGAAAGAAAAAAAAAACAAATTCCCTCTCTCCTCCCGCCTTCCTGCCACCCCAACGCAGTTTCCTCTGAGCTCCCTTCTTAAATGCTTCCACATGTTGCATTTCCATACTTAGCTCTGGTGAGGCATCCTCTTCAGCACAACTTCTGGATAAAGGCAGAGAAAGATATGTCCCCCTCACATTCAGAGAACAGACCCTTTGCTGCTGAAAATAGGCACCAAAAGGACAACGAGAGAGAGAGAGAGAGAGAGAGAGAGAGGAAGGAAGGAAAAACAGCAAAGGTGTCGGTACTGACCCATTAAAAACTCTGGTGATTCACATTGGGGCAACACCCTTATGAGGGCAACCAAAACGTTTCAAAATACAATCATACCTCAGGTTACAGACACTTCAGGTTGCGTTTCTTCGGGTTGCAGACCGCCGAAACCTGGAAGTACCGGAACAGATTACTTCCGGGTTTCGGCAGCTGCGCATGCGCAGACGTGCCAAATCGCAACCCGCACATGCGCAGACGTGACGCTGCGGGTTGCGAACATGCATCCCGAGTGTCCAATGTAATGTGTAAGTTTTTCAGTTCTCCGGCACTCTTAATCAGGCAAAAAATATATATTTAAAAATGGGGAGGTGGTGTAAAGGAAAGACTGGTTGATGTTGGAACCTTGGGTAGAGGGTCCATGGCTCTAAGCATCAGTGAATTTCTCTCACTCCCCACACCCTATTTTACCGTAATCCATATAAATCCTCTCAGTCCAGAAAGCTACATTATTGGCCTGAAAGGATAATAAGGTGTTAGTAAACATCATATTGCAAGGCAAAGGCAAAGGCAAAGGCAGGGTCTTCCCGAAGGCATAATATGTAAGAGCCACCTGCTGGATCTGGCCAATGACCCATCTAGTCTAGCATCCTGTTCTTATAGCAGCCAACCAGATCCCTGTGGGAAACATGGAGGCAGGATCTGAGAATAAGAGCACACCCTTCTCCTGCAGTTTCCAGCCGTTGGAATTCAGAAACATACTGCCTCCAACAGTGAAGGTGAAACACAGCCATCATGGCAAGTAGCCACTAACAGCCATTGAATTTGTCTAACCCGTTTTTAAAGCCATCCGAGTTGGTGACCATCACTGCCTCCCATGTCCGCAAGTGGCCAGGTGGAATGCCTCTGGGAAACACGCAGGTAGGATTCTAGCGCAAGAACACTCTCTCCTCCTGTGGTTTGCAGCAACTGGTGTTCAGAAGCATTGCTGCCTCCAACTGTGGAGGCAAAGCACCACAACCAATGATAGCCCTCTCCTCTATGAGCATATATATTTTGTTTGCCCGACGTACATCACTTTAGCCATTTTTATACTGAACTACATTTGCCATTTTACTACCCATTCACTCCGTTTGGTGAGGTCCTTTTGAAGTTCTTAGAATTGTTTGTTTGTTTGTTTTAACAACCCTAAACAACTTAATATCATCAGCAAGCTCAGCAAGCTTAATAACCTCACTGCTCAGATTGTTTATGAATAAGTTAAAGAGCATGGATCCCAATAACAATCCTTGGGGGACTCCACTTTCTGCCTTCCTATTTATTCCTGCTCTCTGCTTCCTGTTAGTTGACCAGTTCCTGGTCCACAAGAGGACTTCACTTCATTCCATGACTGCTTAGCTTTCTCAAGAGTCTTTGGTGAGGTACACTCTTGAAAGCTTTTTCAAAGGCAAAGTATACAATGTCATCCAAATCACTTCAATCTCTACATTTGTTGACAAACTCTCACTAACAAGTTAGTGAAATAGGACTTACCGTTGCAAAAGCCATGCTAATTCTACTTCAGCAAGGCTTGTTCTTCTATATGTTTGGTTGGTTTATCTTTAAAAATGCGGTACTTTCTGCCAGTTTTCTCAGGACACATGTTAAACTAACCAACATGTCACGTCCAGGAACCCCTCTGGATCTCTTTTTTAAAAACAACTTTCTTTTTTAAAAAAGAAGATGATCAGCAATTTCACATCTGAGCTGAGGAATCTCAGGAGGATGCCATCTGGACCAGGCAATTTGTCAGTTTTCATTCTGTCTATTAGGCCTACCCAAGAAGTTGGCTCTGCATCCCTTGGATTCATTTCTGTCTAAGGACCAAGCTAGATGTTGCAACAGTGCCTCCCCTATTGGTTCACATAAAAAGCATGTGTGACTAGAGGGTCTTACTTGAACAGTTAAATGAGCATGTGGAAAGAACATGCTGAAACTTCCCACCTCTCTCACACACTTCCCTCATACCACACCTTGGTCCATTGCTCCAAGCATTTTTCTCTCTTCCTGACGGAACTGCCCCTAGGAAGCAATAAAATATGCAGAACCTGCTAACAGGAAACCTTTACTTAATACTATTATAAAGGACCTTTACTGAAGTGGACTTTCTTGTGAGTGCATACTATAAAAAGATCTTAGCCATGGGGGAAAATAGTGTTCTCTCAAGTGCTACGTGGCACCTCCAATTTAATTCCACCGCAGAAAAGCAATGCCTCAGAAGTGCGAAAGGGTTCTATAGTGCAAACAACCTATTCCTAGTTTCTGTATTAAGCAAGAGTCTGCCTTATTTCTGCACATTTACTGGTGCCAAACAGTACTGTGTAAAAGATCTGTAGCCATCCAGCTTGTTGCTAATTTCCCTTCAGTTGCTTGAGTGTTCAGTTTTGCATTTGAAAGAGGTATTTAGTCCACTTAAGTATTACAAATAAGCATGAACTGAGCAACTATGCCACACTAATATTTGAAGAAATCCTTCCTAGGCCCTCAATCCTGCACTAGCAATCTGGTACCCAGTGAGTTCAGGACCTTTGTCCATCGCCTTCTTTCTAGGACCAGCAGGCCTTGCCCTCTCATCTGCCTACACTTCATTAAAGCCCAGGGAATGCTGTCAGCCAGGAACACGTCACCACTCCCTCTGGGGGCTCCACAGGTGTTGACTTGACATCTCCCAGGGACTTTCCTGAATATATATATAACCTTAACAGAACTACCGTGCATTTTGCTTAAGCAGCAAACCCAAACCCTGGCCTCTACATATTACTTAAAAGCTCAGGTCAAACATTATACGGTCAAGGGAGCTTTCCGATGACTGAGTCCCCATTGTAGCCCAGGACTCACTCTTCTCTACTGCCTGTTCTCTTGGCTCTGATTTTCTATGCAGATTTTCTATGCAGAAATCACCACTGTCCACCATGGGCTGCCTGTTTCTGTGTCAGAAAACAGATTCCCTCCCCTCTCCCCCCAAGTTCTGCTACTTGTACATAAGCCTCTCACACTCTCATAACCTTTTCTGCTCTTTCAGCCACGGACACTGCCTTCCATGGTATTTAACTTGCACAAATGTGCCACCCGCAAGCTGCACTATTAAACACATTGCCTTGTAGGTTAGATGATCCATTCCTATTTTCCAAATGTCTGAAAGTCTTTAGCACATGATAAAAGTGGTAACCATTTATCTGGAATCATACCTGATACGGAAGGTGGAAGGTACGAAAGCCAGCCCCTCCAGTTCTCATCTCACCTCCCCACCCACTTTATTTGATCAAAACCATTTCTTGGCCTGAGATGGCACCAAAATCCCTACACCACCACAAGTATCCATTTAACTTTGACTGTGGGTTCACCCGCACTCCCACTTGTCTTGTGCCTAAAAACCACAGGTGTGAGCGGTTTTCCGCTTGACCCACACTTTCTAGGTATGTGTCTGAGCAGTTTTCCCTTGCGAACTCCATTCCCAGGGGAAACCTGCTCTTTAGCTCTAAATCAGAACGAACAGCAACCCACGGATTGCCGTTTGCTCCGGCTGAGCGCTGCAGAGCTGTTTTCCCTGTGAGGAAAGCAGTGGGAGAAGAGGAAATGTGGTCAAATTGAGAAGGAAATACATTTGAAGGAGGGAAGGGGGAATGTGTTTCTAAACAATTTCCTCTTCTGGGCATGATCCATCTCATCAAAAGCTCCACCATCTGAGGCAGAATCTCACCCTACTCTTGCTGGGGGTCGGTTATACCTTTCAAATGGGTCACTCTTTCAGATGACTCCACTAGGGTATGAAGAGTCTGCAAGAAATGCTACTTTTAAAACTTGAACTACCTGTTCTTTTGCTGGAGCAAGTTTTGGAAAAACATCGCTTCAGTTGAGATTGTAGCGGAGTTATGAAGCTGGGTTATACAGCTGGTGACTGAAAGGTTTAGTAAAAAATATGAAAAGAAAGAAAAACAGAGTCTGGAGCAGTTCAAAAATATACAGAAAAGAGGGGGGAACTTTTTAAAATAAAAATTGGGGAGCATCCAAAATGAGCCCAAATACCAAGGAGATGATATCCCAAGGGGCTGACAAAATGAGGACTTTAGTTTTCAAATAAAATCTGTCTGTTGTTACTAAAGGCCTCCCCAAGGGGTCAAAATAAAAAGCAGCCTGTAGAGATCTCTGTTAATTGTGTGTCATTTTTTCATATTAAAACTAAAATCTGCATTTTATCAACATATTGAGAAATCATCTCCTTGGTTTGACGGAAAATATTTTCAAGTCAATGATGTTACTTCCACACACACACTTTTCTTCCCTGAGGAGTGAGAAGTTCCAGAAGCAACGTCATAGACAAGTGTTGTCTCCTTTAGATAAGAGAGCCCTGGAGACCTATGATGTCTTTGCCATGTTTGCTTTCTCTACAAATATACAAGCAAAGCACTTTGGGAGCATATAGACCCCTCAACTGCCAGTCCTATATCAGATGCCCAAAAAGAGAAACTGCACCATAGATGTGCATGTGTTTATTAAAGTGCAAAACCTCTTTCTAACAGGTTTGTTGTCCCTCCTCCAAACCCTGATGTGTATGACATCCCAAGGTTAGAGAGTCATCAAGGAACATCCAACCCTTATTGTTAGATCCCTGATCATCCATCAGCTGTGTCAGGCAAAACCACAGCATAAGTTTTAATGCTAATTAAAGCAGCCAAACTCATAACAATACGTAAGCTGGTGGCTCAGCTGGCAGTCTTGCTTTTTGCCAAACCTGGAGGCAGAAATGGACACTTTGCAATGCTAACATGAAACAAAAACAGTTGACCCCCACCCGTTTTCTACATAGCAGCACTGCTTGGCCTTATTATTGAAATATTCACAAGTTGTTCCAAATGGTAGAAATGTATTAGGAAATGCACCATAAAGATGGCCTATAGCTGAATGGGCTTCCTTTCCCTGTCTTAGATGGCTCTGTTCCCATTAACGTTCCCTCCTTTCTCTGGCCTCCTTTCCTCAGCCCATTGCCTCATCTGTCCCATATCTCATGTCCCTTATGGATGAGACCTCATACCATGAGTAGATTCATTGTTTGTTGGGTTTGTTTTTTCCCATCATTTGGTGAAACCTCTGGAGACTATATCACTCCGTTCCCAAGTTCGCCCTTGCATGCTGGAAGAGCAGCTGTGCTGGTTTCTGCTCTTTTCTCTCTGCCCACTATAATTCCCAACCTGTTTTCCATGTCAAGGCTGCGTAACAATTATACACCGCCCTCCCATCAAGGACCCTTGGAGCAGTGGCTTGTTGCCCTGCTTCAGGCTTCCAATTTCTTAGCATACTGAGTAGCACTCATTACTCATGTCCTTCTGCATGGGCTGCAGAACAACCCAAGTACCAGGCAGGCAGCTGTGGTGTTGGTGGGAAGCTCAAAGCTGTAGATAGTTTCACAGCCTAGTTTGTTCACCCAGTGACTTCCCACAAAAAAGAATGACATTTCCTCAGCTACATCTTCCCACAGAACAGGTGAGTGGGCCAAGCAACCTTTCGATTCAACATTATTGGGATGATACAAAATTTGCAAACACCTATAAGGAGGATAGGAGAGGTGCATTAGCTGATGATGTCCCAAAATAACTAGAGCATGAATAACCAGTCACTCTGCTCACTGCTTTTTCCTTGTAAACCAGGTGGTTTTCCTTATGTTTGTTGGACTCCAGCCCCCGCCAGCATGGTCAATGGCCAGGGGTGCTGGGAGTTGTAGTCCAGCAACATCTGGAGGAACTATGGGTCCCCTGTGCCTGTCATAGAGATAATCTTCAGACCTTTTCACAGCACAGGCCTTCTATCCCCAGGCTTTTAATGTAGTTAGGAAAAGATAGATAAATGCACCAGCTCATGGTCAGGACAGACGTTGTTAAGCAGAGAGTTGGAGCCCTAAGGTGTCATCAGAAGAGTTCACAAGGACACTTACAATGAAAGCAGCATAACACTACCTCCTAATTTTTTGCAACATGCATCAAAATTGTACTGGGGACCGGTGATGAAGGAAGACACACCCTAACGTAGCAACTGCCTATGCCTCTCTGCCAACACTGCTGAACCCGAGTGAGATACTGGGGGCGCACACAGGCTCGAAGGGGAAGAGTCATAGACAATGCCTTGCTATTTGTTATTGGCAAGGCAATTACACACAAAAAGCCTTCCTTACACGTCACCTTGTTCCACCCTTTAAAAGCTTTTGGCACTGCCCCCCCCCCCGACACACACACACACTTTCCCATTGTGTTTGATTCTCGGTGGTGACAGACTACAATGCTGTACTTGGAGGCAGTGGCACCTGCCGGTCAGCTCAAAGCTGCTCCATCTCCACAGGGTGATGCATCTGGGATCCTTCGCCACCTCCATCTGCACAGAGACCAGTGCCAAGGATGCGGTACTGCCCCTCCCTGCATATGCAGCCTTTGCTGCTGTCATCCTCTTTGGAGTCACCAGGCTCACAGATGGCCCTTGGCTGAGCCCAACAGCTGCTGCTTGGAGGTTTGGCAAAGCAGAGGAGCATGTGGAGATCAGGGAAGCAGGAGTGGGCATGTGGGAAGGAGTGAGGAGAGAAAGTCTGCGCAATAAAATGTGTAAGGCCTGAGGTAACCCCCGCGCTGCTGCGCGGAGGAGGCAGAGGGCAGTAATATGCCGCAGAGTCCAAAACATTGGGTAGAATACAACCAGAATGTGGGGCACCCCAGAACTGAAGCAGATTGTATTCTCCCACTCATTTCAGATTAATATAGTCCTCTGATGTCAATGTGATGCCTAGTATTAAAATGAAAACATGCCAGTCCTGAAAAATAATATATTTAAGGGTGGGAGAACAGGAATACCTGCTCCAAAAAGCCACACAGGCACTAAGCTCAGCCAGCAAATTTACTGGATTTGTTGCTAACAAGGGCAGAACTGCAAGTGACATGGGAGAGCTGTTACTAGATCTCCCAGAGTTTCCCCTTTAATTCTGAAACAGTCGCCACAATGAGGCTCCAAACTGGATCAAAGCAATGGTAATGGAGGAGAAGGGGTTAACTCTCTCATCTGATACCACTTTCCCAATCTAAATCAAATGCACCTCTGTGGTGTGCACTTGCCTGCACACAAGCCTCTGTGGATAAGGCTGGTTGTAGATGGCTGGCAGTCCCCTTGATCTTGGCCTATTCCCAAGCAGGATGACATGGCATAAGACCCTGCTGGCATTTTGGCAGGAGACAACCTGCTAACAAGGGGAAATTTTCTTCTGCAAGCTGCAAAGAAGGGCTGGGCAGCCAATGACAACTTCCTTTCAAACCCACCAAGCCCCAGCCTGCAGCAACAACAACCCTGCTCGCCCACACCCGCTTCGCTTGCTGCAAGTGTCCACAATGCTTAGCTTAAAGTGGCAGCTGGCTGTGGAGCTTTGGCAATGCAGCTGCAGTTTCGTATTGGTTTCTAAGGAAAAGAACAATGTACGAAGAGCAAATTTTGGTGCAATTGGGTGGATCAATTTCTTCCAACCCAAACCTTCTGAATAGGCAGTCCCACCTAGGAATACATTATAGCGCTGAGCTGAAAATTTTCAGCAAAGCTGACCTTTCAGGGAGTGTTGTGAAAGGCTAAAAGTGTTTTCCTAGTCAAGAAGCTTCGCCCCATACCTGTTCATCCAGAGGACCTATTTATTCAGCAGTCAACCTGATTTGCATGCACTGAGCTTGCACAGTAGTCAGATTATATCCAGACTTTGTTAAACGTTCATTCTGATTTGTGTAGGGGGTGAACATTCATTCCACATTCTCCTTGATTTGTCTGTGGGATATTTACACACCTTCCCATTAATCGTTCATTCTGTCCACATTTTTCAGTGCATTTCCCTGTCACTTTCCAAACTGCAAAAAGCCTGCTTTAAAAAATGGACTTGTTCTGCTAGGGAGAGACACTGTTGCTCCAGATATACATTTAGCTGAAAACCCAAATAAAGGAAACTAGGAGTTAACCAATGAAGTAGAAACAGGAGGAAATTTAGCACCAGTTAGCACAGTGACCGTGATGCTCTGTGGACTGCTGTGGACTGCCCATCTTTAAATGCTGATGCCTATAAGGTGCTCTTATAAATGATTTGCTGAAAGGAGGGGGAAAATATTTAAAAAGGAAATTTTAGAGAGGCAGCACAAGGAGAAATTTGGTTTTGGCTGAGCTCTGCCTGGCTGTGCATTTTAAGTGCCTAATCGCCACATTTCTTCTGGAGCGGAGCATCGTCCCTCTGCCACATCGAAACACAAGACTCATAATAACCACTTTCAGTTTGACTGGTGGTTCCTTTCTGCACCTCACTCCTTTTCATGCAGCCAGCCTCAGAGGCCTTCACAATAGCAGTGCCTTGTAATTACTTCACCACAGCATTCTACTCCTAACAGGTAGATTACAGTCCCGGAGGGTTAGTAAAAAAAATTGTTTTTTAAAAAAGGAGGAATGACAAAAGACACACCTAGGTGTACGTACATTTCCTAGGCTGGCCCAACTTTAGTATATAACTCAAACATTCATTTGAAACTGGGGTGCTGTGTACGTGTTTGTATGTGTGCAAAAGGGTGGGGGAGAACAGAGGTGAGATGAAGGGGGAAAGCAGGAGGGAGGCAAAGTATTTAGCTTCTCTGCTCCTGAACTCCCTCTTGAAGCAGTTTTTCCTGAAGCAAGGAAGCAAACAAAAAATCCACCAATGGCCACTGAGGTTTGGTTACATGTGTATATGTGTTATGTGCATTCCTTTGGATCCTGACACGTGAAACCTTACAGTGAGTTGCCACTGAAACCTATTTTTTCCATTCTAATACTCCCCTTTAATCCATGTGGGGATATGTAAAGAACATGGATTCTGAGTTAAGAACAGTGGCTCTTCCATTGCACCAAATGACCTGTAGGTGCTACATAATCTAGTTCTGATGTATCTTATGGCCCACCCCCCACCAAGTATATCATAGTATCACATGGAATTGCTTCTGAAAATGTGAATGTAGGACTTGTGAGAGAAACATGATTCAATGCCAAAATGGTCAATTAAACCAAACCACTGCTAAAGAAATCCTTGTCGGGCAATATCAAAATGAGATATAGAGTATGCAGTTTGCTAGTGACTACCTTAGTACATAAAAATGTATGACTGTCATCATGCTGCAGTCTGCATGGTTGCCAATAGGCAACCACTCTAACTCCAGCATGAGTAATGGCCCGCTGGCGGGCAAGGGTGGCAGGTGGCCTCAGTGAGCTGCTTAATTGACAGGGAGGGGCTTCAGACAAGCTGTTCTGTGAAGCTCCTCCCACTCCTTTAAAGGTGTTGGGACAAGCTGTGAGGAAGGGTCTTGGGGTGTTCGATGGAGGAATAGGTGAGGTGCAAAGTGAGTGTGTCTGGCACGGGGGGAGGGTGATTTGTAGGGTTGGCAAGGGAACGAGCTGGGGTGCCAGCCCATAGTAATAACATATTTTCATAGAGTCATGTACTGTTCCTGCAAATGTACACAAACCACATTATTTACACACCCAATTTCTGTGTAACTGAGGCTCTGTACTATGCTAACTCTGGATTTCATATTGAGGATTATTACATAGCAATGTCCTATTACTGCAGATGTCAGGCATACCTTTGGGAGTTCCCATGTTAAAATCCAGTTTCATTAATGCAATAACATACCACATATGTTATTTCCTGTTTGTTTTAAATTAGGAAATGGGGAAGCAAGGGTGACCCATTCAGTTTTCTAAGGAACAAATACTTGGTCAGGAGAAATGGGCTGGAGGACTATTTATTGCTTGCTGCTTGTTCAGTTTCTCTGAAAATCTATGATGGTTAACAGTTGGTTTTTATTTCTAGGGCTTATGTATTGGAGCACCTAAAAGTTTTATTAACACTTTAGAAAGAAAAGCACAATACCTTGCAGGTATATACAATGGGTAGATGACTGCCAGATTTTTTATACTGGGAGTAGATCACAGTGCTTGGAAGTTGGACGCACCTGCAGTACACCAACCTTTGGGCATTGCCATTTCAGCTGGTCCTCTGATACACCCAGTCGATGAGACAGCTCAATGACATTAAAACATTAAATTCCACTCCTTAAAGCCTTACAACACATTATACAGAGGCAATCCCTAGATTTGTCCCCAAGGGCACTTTCAACACAACTGTCATAGCAGCCTGACATGTATCTGTCATATTCATATTTACATTTTTAGAACACTTCTCAAGTTTTGAAATGTATGACATGGTCCTTAGTGCTGGGGAGACTTGTGTCAAACAAGGCTTAGGCATTAGGCATCCCTCTTTGGAGAAGGGGCCAGACCAGACAATTCCTGGGATGGCTTGCTGCCCAGGTTCTATGAAGTTGCTCCTGGTTAGTCATTCCACACACTTCTAAAGCAGCTGCCTAGTGCATGGGCAAAAAAGCAAGTGAAAAGTGCTCAGGAGCTATTGGTACACCAGTAACAATACAGAAAACGGGATGGCTCTGCTGCCTCTCATCACGTATCCCTGCCTGCCTGCATGTTAGGAACTGGCAATAGCACCCCTCCTCATAAGCAGGAATGTGTGGGAGGTAATTCCACACAGACATGTGAATAACATTATTCCCTGTGTACTGTAGCTCTGGGGAGCTTTATTGGATCATCCACAGTTGCAAACGATCACTCTTTAAAAACCCCACCCCTTAACACACAGAGAGTAACACAGAGTACCAGGCGCAGAGGCCTGCCTCCCAAGTCTCTCCCTACAGAGTTTTAATCTACCTGGGAATTGTTCCCTATTTATAGCTTTCTCGGTCTCCAAGGCTTGGGGCAGGTAAGGAAAACAAAGAAAAGCATGAAAAGAAAACTAAAGTACCAAAGCATCATTTGAATTGTCGGTCTCTGTGCTAGGGGTATGTGTTGAGAGACGCTCATGTTCTCCTCCCTGCCTGCTGCTTTCAATACCTGTGGATTTTTGCAAGAGTGACGGCGGGGGAAAGTGTGAGTGCTGCCCCCCTATGCACACTTCCCACAGCAGGGAGTCTGTGGTGTGGTGACGTGGGGCCTCTGGCCTCCCCAGAGGAGTTCAGGTGGAGCAATGCCCATCACATTATAGAGTCACAGACGACAGACAGGGCCTCAGGTGTGCATGGGGAGGGGGCTGGGGGAGGGCAGCTGCTTGTCTAAAACTCTCCCAAGGCTCCCTTCTCGCCTCGCACCTCCGCTGGCAGCCAACAAACCCCGAGAAAGGGAACTGCCATTAAAGAGCGGCAATGAACACCTGCTAACAGCCAGAACGATCCTTGGGAGGGAAGCTGTCACCTCAGCAAGCGCAGAAAAGCCCTTCAGGCGCAGAGAAGGAAAGCCTAAGGCGAAAGGCGGGGGTCAAACAAGACGTTGCATGTAGATATGTTCAACAGTACCCTGATGGGCTTTTTAGAGCAGGAAAAGATACTTCCAGAGGGGTGATCAGGACTGGAGGACCAGTGGGGATGGAAAGTGGGTGCTGTTTTCACTGCCACCCTTCCTCATTTCAAAACATACCCCCAATCATTCCAGATTTGTTTGCAAGGGTAAACGCACTGAAGCACAGTCCTTGAGGGTGAGGGTAGGTGGGCATCCTTGTGGTGGGTCATGCTGGGGTGCGAGGACTGCAACAAATATGCCAGGATACCACGTGCTGATATTAGGCCTGGTACCAGGCTACAGTGTGCCTGTGGGTTCATAAACCACAAGCCCACAAGGTTAGTCTGTATTTCTGCGTTAAATTCTACACCGTAACAGCCAAATCATGGTTTAGCCCTTGTAACTGGGCTCCATAGACATGGTGTCTGTCCTCCTCTCATGCCCCAAAGTCCTGCTCTGACAATAGAGATGGAGAGGGAATTCAATTCAGTTCACATTTTAAGGTAATCTTACCTCACTCACACTGTCTGAACCAAGACGTGAACCAAAAACACAGTCATCCTTCAAAATGCACCCTACTCTGAATTTTGCAACACAGTTCTCCAGCCAAGTAATGTGTTCAAAGACTTCTATGCCAGTGTTTAGTGTGTGTATATGAGGCATATCTTAGTGAAAATAATATATAACATATAAAAATGCATTCTGTCAGGGAAAATTGTTTGCAAAAATCTGTCCAGAGAAATTCACACTAAAATGCTGGTGAGCTTTCATGAGGACTATTTTAACAAAAATTTGCAAATGGTTGCAAAAATGTGGAGAACTGATTTTAAGGTTGGGGGAAAAATGAGAAACTGAGAGAACAAAAATTGACAGATTCATCCATCCCTACCTGAAGGCACCACTAACAAAGACACAACCCTGCAAGAACTTTTGCAGCCTCTTGGGAATAAGGCTTTGCATTAGCAGAAGTGCTTGGGAATGGCCTAAGGAAGCCTTAGCTTCTAACTTTATACTTATTTTAAATGCATATCCTGCCTTTCTGTCTGACTGGCCTCTCTGTGTGACTCACATAAAATCCGCCAATACAGTTTTAAACCTTTTTCGGCAATTAGAAGCAACATTACAATACATAGAAACTAAGTATCTTAGTAATGCCTAGCAAACATGGAATCCAAATCTTCTGTACTTCTCATTTTAATTATCGCTTCAGCTGATTTTGTATTTTAAAAATCTGCCCGCATAGAGAGCAAGTGCTAATTTGAAGGGGGGGAAAAAACCATACCAATCTCAACCAGTTGTGGCCCATGTTATCCCTTAAATGAGTAGTGGCGGCAGCTATTGCATACAAGTACTCTATTAGGTTTGCCTCCACAGACCATTAATTCTTCATTCTGGCCAAACTTTGTCAAGCTTTTAGCAAAGTCTGGATAAACTGGATCATCTTAAACTTGAGATCTTTTTCAATTGTGTAACTGTGCAATAATAATTGCACAAGCCCACCATTTTTGGAACCAGTTCAGGTGTGGAGCCTAACCACAAGGGCCAAACCATGATTTAGCTGCTATACTTATTCATTACAAATATGTTCAAATTATGGGCACTTCCTTAGGGCCAACCTCTCCTTATCCACATACCTGCTTTAACACAAAAATTGGAACCCAATCACTCTCATTTTAAATATGAATGGGTCAGACACATGCACAAGGATGCCATTTTCATACACATTTCATTTATTTACAATATTTGTGTACGATTTTTCAATGATAATGGTTCTAGTTTGGCCCCTACTTAAAGGGGGGGAAATGCAGTTATCAGTCCAGTTGTCCCCTGTTCTTACCACATTGAGGGATTATATTTAATGTTGCCAAGTGCTAACATGAGTTTCTTTCCTTTTGGGGAGGGTGTGAAGAAGAAAGAATACTAACTTAAATAAGTCCAACAGTGCTATCAGTGTGCAGTGAAATATATTGGAGTACTAGATAGACAAAAAAGACATACACACTAACCCTGTGGGGCTGCAATATACACACTCACAGATACACTCTGCTAGCATGCCTCACATCAGCACTTGTCATCCTTGTGTAGTTGTTGCAGTCCCTGCGCCCCAGCATAGCCCATCTGCCCTCCCCATCAAGGATGGTGCTTTAGCTGCGGCAATTTGGATGGTAGGCTACATTTTGTTTCATCAACAATGCACTAGTTATTGCATCAGCCTCATAGCGAAAACAAAATGGCGGTTGGAGGAGGAAGGTTACCACTCGGGAGCTTTCCACAGTTAAACAGGAAGGAGGCTCTTTGCAGAATTAGCTCCATTACTTCTGACCCCAACCCATATTCCACCTGTAAACCCTAAAGTGGCCTTACCATATTGGGAGGCATCCCAACTGGAGATTTTGCCAACAGCCCCCTCAAACCTGGAGGCAGCCCTGACTGGTACAAAAATCAGCAGCAGTCCTTTTTGTTTTTGTGGGAGCCAATTTCTGAAGTTGTTGCTATTAATTCCTCTTTTTTAAAAAAACCCCTTTGCCTGTTTCAGAAGGAGACAAATGGTAAAATCCTCCTCCCAGCAGAGAAGGAGCAGAACAAAAAGAGTTAATGTGCAGCGTTGTCACACAGTTGGCACAGAGGCTATTATTTTTACTTCTAAGAAGAGGAAAACATAAACCAAAAAAACCCCAGCAAAACGGCACACGCCTCAATGCCAGCAGCAAAAGCAGCATCTCAACACAGTTGAAAGCTGGCACATTGTTCAGTGCCACCCCCTGACACGTCATCATCCCCATGGCTGAACTGAGCCTTCAGACTGATGAAGGAAATATTAGGCCGCAGGCTTGCGTTAGTGGAAGAATAGAAGCCCTGTATTTTCAGTCCTGGTGCCAGAGAAAAGGATGAGGTGGAAAACACAGGCACAACCCAGCCTTTAAATGCAACACTTCAAAGGGCTACATGACCATCCTGCTCCCCAGTACCCCAAAAGAACAGGGAGGATAGCGTTGCCTTTCCCCCTCCCCCCACCAGTTATTTCGTGTCATTAAATTTAATGTCCTTAGCTTTGCAAATAAGTCTTCCAAAGTTACTACTAGACCAGATTTTTGGGACTAGCCAGTGCATCCCTATGCAAGTGATTTGTGATCAACAAAACTTCCAGAGTGGGAACACGGAAGCAATCTTCAGTGACCATAAGCAACTAAATAGTAGTGCTTGACACACCTCCATTTCCTCACCCCAGGTACATGACAGAAATGCAGAAAATTTCAAATCCAAATTTGGCTTCACTTGAAAGCAACTCGTTCCTCAGACTCGCCCCCCACCCAAAGCTGAGCTACAGGACAGCACCCAACCTTTCTCAAAACATGTTAAGCTAGCGTATATATTAAATCAGTCTATTTGGGACATCTAGGCAGCAGCTCTCCAGAGTCTCAAATATAGGTGGTCTTTCCCATCGCTTGCTACCAGATCTTTGAACTGGTGATGCCAGGAATTAAACCTGAGACTCTTCTGCATGCAAAACTTCTATTGCCCCTGTCAGAGGAGGAGAGTTGTGCAGTTTGGTAGCTTTCCTTTTTAGGACACAATCTTTATGCCCTGAATGGGAGCCGCAGGTCAGGAAATGCTCTCTATGAAGAGGCCCTTTGAAGAGGTTCTGTCTCTCTGTTGGTTCATTCAGAACCATACCGACTTGCAAACAAAAATGATAGTTGTAAGGAACAGTTGAGGAATTTGGGTGTGTTTAGCCTGGAGAAGAGAAGACTGAGAGGTGATGGGATAATAATCTTCAAATATCTGAAGGGATGTCACATGGAAGATGGAGAAAGCTGGGATGGGACCCAAACCAATGAATTTAAAAGATAGATAGGAGATTCTGACTAAACATTAGGAATAACCTCCTGGCGGCAAAAGCTGTTCAACAGTGGAATGGACCTTAGAAGGTTGTGGACTCTCCTTCACTGGAGGTTTCTAAACAAAGGTTGGATGGTCATCTTTCATGGATGCTTGGGCTGTGATTCTTGCATGGCAAGAAGTGGAGTGGCATGTGTGCCTTATTTGCTTAATTCCCATGGGCACTTCTATACTGTTTCCATTTTCAAATGGGATTCAACCACATACCAACTAATTTTATCTTGTGAACTGCCCTGAGATCTTATGATGAAGGATGGTATATAAGTCAAATGAATAAAATAAAATAAAAATGGTGATCGCGCAATTAAAGCTGATTTTGAACTCTTGCACAACAAACTAGCTTTCTGAAAGACTATGGGTAAGGAAAGTGAAGGAGAAAGATAGTGGGAAGTGTGGGATCACAGTTGCTTTGGCACGTGCTATGTACACACTTTGTATCTAATGCTCTCCCACTGCTGGGTTTTGGAAGTGGTGGGAACACAACATTAGCCACAATCCATATCTATCCTTTATATATCCTGGCGTATCTTGGAAATGCTGTGTTTTGATGCATTTCCCCCCAAGCCAATTTTAAACTGAATTGACAAAAATAGACGAGCTAGATGTGTTTTAAGCTGGTAATGTGTGCACAGCCGTCTAGCCTCCCCACAAACAAATCGGAGTGAATCATTAAATAGCCAACACTGTCTAATCTCCCTGGAAACAATCAGGATGAATGCTCAATAAACAGGTCGTCTGGAAGTGCTCCATGTTAAATGGCTCCTTCGTTGTCTGCAAAATTCAAGAGGCAATAATATTTCCTCTAATTCTTCAAATATTCTTGTTTCAGGCCTAGAAAGAGGGGGAAACCCACAATATTGTCTTTTAATTCACTATGCCCTTCTGTTTGCATCCTGTCTTACCAAGGAACATGGTTTGAAAATGGTTTCCCTGCCCCTTAGGAGACAATATATTTCCATGGGCAGTGCTGGGATGGGTGGGGAGCTCCCCCCCCCCCCCACTTTGTCCCCTACCCATTGTTGTAGTCCATTGACAATATATACTACTACTTTTCTTTCAGAGATCTGAACATATGGGACACAACTCACCTTCCTTGCCCTCCCTGTTCCAAATTATCTGGTGTTGCCACTGGATGTTTAGAACACATCTCTTCAATAAATAAATAAATTATAAATTAAAACAAAAAATGCATTAAAATAATCCCCTCCCAGACATATTTGTGCTTGCTTTCTGTGCACTCAGAATATACATTGCATACTCATTATTCAACACACCTCAGTAGAAACAGGAGTAAGAAACACCCTTGCTTTCTCTCCCTACATATTTAAATGTTCTTGTCATTTATTTCCTGAGCTCTCCCTACCCCTAGTTTCACCAGTTCACCACAGCTACAGTTTTCCAAAGGAAACAAAGGTACATGTTCACGAACAGCTACACAAAAAATTATGGATAGAAAGACAACAAGATCTTTATCACAGCAGCTTTAATACGGCAATATTACCATGGCAGTTTTCACAAGAAATGCTTCAGTTGTGAGTTGTTGTCCTTGTTGTTTTTGCATTTCCCACAGAGGAATGCATAACCTATGTTATCTAGGATGCATGTCTGATTTAAAGCTAACTCTCCAATTTGAAAATGGCTCACAAGTGGAACATTCCAGACGTTCTTAGTGTCATTTAGGAAAACCACTATTATACGTAGGCACAGCTTTTAATCAGTTGTGGCTAAACCTTAGACTACTATCTTAATATAGCTTAATACTTTTGGTTGCAAGAGAAAATAGCACCAAACTAGAGGAGGCCTTTTTCTATTTGGCAGGATGCAGATGAGCCTTACTGGAAGGGAAAGTGTTTGTTAAGTAATTAGGAGCTAGAGGCAGGTGGGGGGTGGTCCCTGATCCAGATTGGGACCATAAAGTGGGGGAGTGGGTCTTTAAGCCTTTGCTCCCCTGCAGTGGCCTTGATCTGGACTGGGGCCCCTCACAGCTTTTAATTGCATCAGGGGGAAAGCTGTTGCCAATGGTCTGGTTGTGACCTGAAAAATCTGGAACACTCAGTACAGTACTGCCACATATGCATATTTGGAAATATGAAAACTCTCATTAGATTCTGCGCATTCCCAGCCACCACCTGACAAAAAATGTTTACAATATAAGGCCAGATTAAAGTTGTAAAACATCTGCTCACTGAGCCCGTTTTTGTGAGAATATAGTAACCTGACAGTAATTTTGCAAGGATGTAATTTTGTGAAAGCCTTGATGAAAGGCAGAAGGAAGAAAAATCTCAAAATGCAAATGAAATCTCAAAATGAGAGCCAGCATTGGGCAGTGAATGGAGTGTTGAGCAAAGGGCTTATCCATACTCCTGCTTGATTCGTATTTTGATTGTACTGCGACCCAATTTATTTCCCAGGTCCAAAAACTTTTCTTGTTGTTCCGCAATTGTGGCTTGTGAATATGCGACCTTACCTTCTGAATCAGATCTTATCGGATGCACAGAGAATCCAAAGTGAGATTTTGCTTAAATGAACTTCAATTCAGCAGGTACATAGAATCATAGAGTTGGAAAGTTGGAAAAGACCCTGACAATTATCTAGTTCAACCCCCTGAAATGCAGGAATATGAAAGCTGTCCCATGGGGGAACGAACCTGCAACCTTGGTGTTATCAGCACCACGCTGTAACCGACTGAGCTATCCAGGCATTTAAGATCAGATTTCCACAAGGCACAGCCAAGAGACAACGAGAAAATCTCTTGGACCCAAGGGAATTAATCTGTACATCGTAGGATCCAAAGAAGGTCAAGCGAAAGTGTAGATGAGCGCTAAGATTGGAAGGACTCATCCTCAAAACCTCACTCAACTTTGAAGCTCACTGGGCAATACCAAATCAGTTATGATCTATCAGATTAGCCCTTGCACAGTTGTTGCAATGATTTTTAAAAGGGTGTGGCGACGGTATATATGATATCCTGAGCTCCTTGGTGGAAATGCAAGATAAAAATGTAGTAAGTCTTCTTATTATGCAAAACCAAATCATAAATGCTTCACAGCCCCCAGGCATTTTAGTGGGGATTGTACATGGAGTCTGATTCTGCCTTCCAAGCTAATTTAAAGGCCTTTCCAGAAATCTTTTTTTAGCACAATGGATGCAGTTGTTGGCTGCCAATCTGTTGTGCACAATCTAGACATTTCTCTTCAAGGTTGCACTTTTGTTGTGAAGATAATGGATGGAATTCAATGTTGCACTCCTCCAATCATTTCTTCTGCGCGAGCACTGCAACTTGCCAAACAAAACAAACCCCTCTCTCCTCCCCCAGTTCATTGTTCTGGGGAATCTTCTGATTCCCCCAGAGCCAATTTTTGAGGGGAGTAAGGACCTAGGAGGAGGAGAGGGGTGAAGGGCACCAGGGTCTACTGATGAGCTCCTAGGTGAATTCTGCCCAATGCATTTTATGATGAATGCATCATATTTTGTACCCTGGAAAATGTCAGTTTCCTAGGCATTGCATCCTTTGCCATTCTTAGATGTCTATGAACAAAGCAACATTCCTGCTTTCTCCTGCAACGATTTTGTGAAACTTCTTTGGCCGTTTTAAAATCCTTTTGAAGGCAGGGCACTCTCTTATATCTCTCCAGTGAAAAATATATAGTGGTACCTTGGGTTAAGAACTTAATTCATTCTGGAGGTCCGTTCTTAACCTGAAACTATTCTTAACCTGAAGTACCACTTTAGCTAGTGGGGCCTCCCACTGCTGCTGCGCGATTTCTGTTTTCATCCTGAAGCAAAGTTCTTAACCCGAGGTACTATTTCTGGGTTAGCAGAGTCTGTAACCTGAAGCATCTGTAACCCGAGGTACCACTGTAATCCCAAGTCTTTTACGAGGGAAAGAAAACTCATCCCTGACAACATGGACCACCATTCTGAGAATCTTTTCCTTTTACAGCATTTTACATTGAAAGATTATGTGCTTCCTGTCTCCAGCACAGGGACATAAATCTATTCTAATTTTTCCTTGGTGAAACAGGGGTATACAGCAATCTGGCTATCTCACCACATATACATCCCCAGAACATCACATTTGGATAGTCTATTTCATTGAAAGGGGCCTTCTATGCTATTGAAGGAAAGGTAAAATCTAGCCAAGCCAGATCATGCATTCATCAATTGTGATTTGGATAAGACTGAGGAGGGGAAACAGCACAGATTTTAAACTGGAAGGAAATATTTGCATCAAAATTTCAGGCTGAGCTAAAATAAATTTAATTCATTAGAAAGGAAAGCTGACCTTGGTTTTAAGAGGCTGCATTATTTCTGAGAGATACCGATTCATTTCTCTTGGAGATCCAAAACAGTATTAAAATAGCACACACAAAAAGAAAAAAAGAAAAAGCAAGCTTCATATTTTCACTATTTAAAGTGGAGGAAAACCGCTCATGCATTTGATGTGTTTGGATCAACTGTAGAACAAATGTGAAGCACCATCAATTATTTGCTTCAGATGTTCTGGAAATACATGTATTTTTGTGCAGGTTTCCCCTGGTTCTTAAGCCTGGACCTGGATTTTTTTTTAAAAAAAATAATATGTTTTTTCTTAGCAATTTCTTAGAATTTTTGTAGAATATTAAGCAGCTTAGAAATACATATAAATACACAAAATAAAGCCATTATGAATTCTAATCCACTTTTTGAAGTAATGAATCCCCCCCCCTCTCAAAAAAGTATCACACTGGATATGGTATTTTGCTGGGTGGGTCAGAGAGAAAGGGTCTCTGTAGATTACTGCCAGCTGTCTTATGGAACACAGAGATTTCTCTAGTGAACAACAAGATATGTGTGCGCCTAACTGAATGAAACAATCACAGAATCATAGAAATGAAAGAATGACAAAGTTATCAAATCTGAACCCCAAGCTGAGTCATCCACTCTTCATTCCTCTCATTTAATCCAGACCACAGTGTCTTACAATAGAGAGCTAGAATGAAGAGAGTTCACTCCATCAGCAGTCTGTGTCACCTGGACAGAAAGTCCTTCATGAGCTCAAAAATATAGATCAGATAAATCCTGTTTGTGAAGCAAAACTTAACAACAGGTAACAGTTTACATGGCAGTCTTAGGGTGTCCACAATGTGCCCTACTTTGCAGAGGACATTCATCCATCTGAAGGGCTGTCAGTGGACAGTTCTCTGCTTGATGGTCTGTCAGTCCAGTTTAAAGATAAAGAAACCTAAGGAGGGAGAGCAGGTCCCATGGACAGCAAACTGAATAGGCACACCTGGTCAGTCTTCCTCACCATGCGGAGATATAATAAATTCATTCCTTAACATGTTGAGATGGTTATACTTTAATTAAAATTTCTCTTTTAATTAAAATGTAACAATCATGTCTAAACATGCATCTATACATATAAATTAGCTTTTGACAGTTTTGTGCGAAACTATGTCCCCTTTAGGGACGCGGGTGGCGCTGTGGGTAAAACCGCAGTGCCTAGGACTTGCCGATCGCATGGTCGGCGGTTCGAATCCCCGCGACGGGGTGAGCTCCCGTCTTTCGGTCCCAGCTCCTGCCCACCTAGCAGTGTTTTGGAGTGCTTAACTCCCCACCCCACCCAGAGTTTATTTCCCTTCTCCAAAGTCCTCCATGTGACCCCACACCCCAACAGTGTTCCAAATGTCAGTTTCAAAAGGCCATCAAACACACATCGCAGCTTCTCCAATCCTGATTACTACTCCAAAAACAGCTTTTTCCTGTTTAGAAAGGGAAACTGGGTAAATCTTACACAGGTGTGCAAACAGTATATCATTCAGCCCTCTTGCCACCTTCAGACTACAAATGTTCAGCACATCAAATACCCAGGGCAAACTTGTGGTGTATCTCTGGGCCAGTCTGTAAAGAGTTAACGGACAAGTTATTTTCTTGAGACACAACCACTTGCCAAAGCCTCTTTTCCACAGTAGTCTCAACACACTTTTGTAAGCCTCAAACCTGTCCAGAGGGAGATGTGAAATAGCATCCCTGATAACAAAGAAACATAGGCTCATGCCTGGATCACGTCTCCCCGCCGGCTGGCTTCAAGGACCACCGCAGCATTACTGCTGGTGCCGCTCTCATGGTTCTCAATATCTCCAGCAATGGCCAGGTATGTGAAACAGGTAAATGTGATAAAAGAAAACCCTGCTTTTCTGCTCCCCGCTGCATTCCTGCCCAAAGCTAGAATACAGTCTACAAGCCCCCAAACCCTATTCTATTTGGCTTAATCTACTGATCCAATTGCTTTCTTTTAAAGCCAAAATCCCCCTTATTCCATCCTACCACAACAAATTTCCTCCAAGTACTAAAAAAGGGTCCCTCTCCCACATTACCATGCTTTATTTTCAATTCAAACAGAAACCAAACCTTCAATGCATTATTATGTTATGAACTGATGGTACAATACTGTTGCACCTATCAGGCATTATTCATAAAAAAACACCCCATCAAATAATAATGAGTGGTGCCATTGTCATTATCATCCTAGCAGCAAGCAGCACTGATTTCAATCCTAGGAAATCCCGTTTTCCTGCAGAAGAAGCCGGGTGTAGGGGAGGGTGGCTTCCCCCTCCCCCCTTTCTAATGGCATTATTTTAACACAAGCATAAGAGGATTTCATATTTTTTTCCAGGGCTCTATGCAAAACAGCTGTCTAAAAGTGAGAAGCCAAGTCAAAACTTATTTTTCCCCTGTAACAGTGCCAAGATTTAAGAACCGGGGGGGGGGGGGGGGTTGAAGCAGAGAGAGAACTCATGTATTTGGGAAGTCTTTTTGGAATTTGGATTCCAAAGACGAGTTTGTTGAAGCGGTAATTCCACGGCAGTTGTTTTTCCGCAGGAATCACAAAATGGTGGCACTGGCTTTTCAAACGGCTGCTGGTTTTTCATTCAAGATGTCTGATGCCATAAAAAAAAAGCCAAAATAAAAATGCGAGTATTTAAATTTGAAAGCCTCCTCCTCATTCTGTCCACCCAAATATCAAATCCCAAGATACTGTTCCAATTCAATCATCCTCAATAAGGATAAAAAAGAGGAAATTTCATATAATTCTTGCACTGAATCTGCCTATTTTAAATTTAATCCACCAAGCTCTGTTGCCTCACAGCATCTATTAACTTCAATAGTACCAAAACAGAAGACTAACATAAGCCCCACTCAGGTTGGGAGAGTGCAAATAATTGGAGCCCCTTTTAAAGACACAGTGCATCAAAAATCTCTCTGTCTTTCAGCAACCACACGCTAGTTTTAGATGGGAGTCACGAGTATTTTTGTGAATTTTCGCTATATAGCATATCTATGAGCTTGAGGCAGCATACATGGTATATACTGCCACTGCTCCCCCTTCCCTCGCCACACACACAATTTTCTCTGCACAGTGCCCTGTGAGATAAGCCAAGCTTTTCCCGTGCCTAAATAACACGGATCCAAGGGGTTTTATGCTTGCCCAGCCACTGTCTCCGAAAAAAACGGCTCTTTACTGCTGAATCAGAGCAAACGTCCAATTCTGTAGTAAAGAACAGGCTTCCCCAGGGGAAAGTGGTATGGAAAGTGGAGGTGTGGAGGAGCCCCGAGTGGGGATATGAATCAGTTTCCCCAATCATAGTTGCATACACACCATATATGTAAAGCGCACACACACACACACAAGAATCCTGAGAACTGTAGATTGTTAAGGGTGCTGGAAACTGTAGCTCTGTGAAGGGTAACCTCCACTTCCCAATAAAGATCTCCCCATTACTGAAAACTCAAAAAAGAATTAAGCAAACAATTCTGGGGGAAATTCTCCCACCTGGACTCCAAATAAATGTTATGAAGGCATTGTGGAAGCATTTCCTTTACAATGTGAAAACTTGTATGGGAAATTATCAGAGTCCAGAAATATTCTACAAAAAACCAAATAGGTACACCTCATTTTTCAGCTCAGGAGCAAGTCCATCCTAATGTAGCAAAGGCCAGATAGGGCTCCCTGCATCCTGTGGGAGTTTATTGTAGAATGAGTGGTGCCCAATTTTTATTTTTTTTATTTTTTGCATCATCCACGTGGTGTCATCGTCAACAAAATGCCAGCCTATAGCTTTTTCTCATTCAATCCAGATTTACCCATTCCATTTAAAATGTAGTAAGTAAAAATAATCAGTTGTACACCCGCAATCACTGCTAGTATGGATGATCATGAGAGCATTTTTTTAAAGGGTTGTTTGTCAAATGTGTGGTGATGTTTCACTGGGTGACCTAAAATTCTGCACCCCTTCTTCCATTTGCTCCTCATCTGGGCACAACCTAGCGATTGATGTTGGCCCAAACAATATGAGTGTGCCTATTTCTGCCAATTGCCACCTGCAGAAGACATGTTTGAATATCAGCAGCCAGGTTTTGATGAGCTGTTGTCAAGCTGGGAGCAGGGATTCAGTCAGCAGTAACTCCCAAGGTGTCAGTGAAGTTAACTCTTTATTCAAAGAAACAAAACAGCTCAGGCCTAGTGAGCACAGTAACCCTTCCCAGTAGGTCTTGCCCCAATGAGGCAGTTGTGAGGATTGTGAGGACCTTCCCATAGCTCCCTATGTCTCTTCCTCCTCCAGGTCCTTCCCAAGCGGCATAAGACTATGTGTCTTGTCTGTCTTTCCTCTGCCCTCTTTATACCTCCTCAGAGAGGAGGGGAGCTGGTCAAAGCAGGAGGGGGAGACTTCCTGGCTTCTTCAGCAGTCTACCTCCCCTCTGCCTCTTGACACCCTCAGCCCACCCCACCCCTGTCTGCTTCTGCCTCCAATTCTGGACTGCTTTCCACCACAACCTCTTCCTGCTCACTAAACCCTGTTACCTCTTCAGCTTCTGACACCTCCTCCTCCCAGTCTGCTCCCTTTTCTCCCTCTGACTACGCATCATCTTCCAACCACCAATTCCCTAGCTCTGAGTCTTCTTTCCTTGAGGTTTCCCCACCTGGTGCCTCCTACCGCTCCTCTACATCCAGCCACTCCATGACAGCTGCTCTCACAAAATCTCCACACAGTACATATGCAGGTTTACTCCTTGGAGACTGTAACTGCAGTACACATACGGGCTTAAAAAAAATACGCAGGACTTGTGGAAGACCACTGTACCATGCTTGTGCAAATCTGAAGTCAGGCAAGTATCAGTCCTGAGCAAAACCACAGTATTGTTGTTGGTTTTACCTAATGGTAACATTGTCCCTACCACCACCACACAAAAAAGGTACAAGCCTCCATTCTGTGAAGCACAATTAACTAAGGCTGGTAATGTTTGCTTTTCCGCTCTTCCCCACATTCTGGGATTTATTTATTTATTAATTAAAAAGGTATGCACACAGAGATACAGAAATACCTGTGCACATGCCAAGAAAGATAAAAGGGAAGTTGGGGAGTAGTGATTTAGGGAAGGGATAAAATAAAAATCACCACCCCAGATACATTCCAGAAAGCTATGCCCACTAGTGTGAGCAGCAAGCTATGGAATAGCAATGACTATGGTGGCTGAAAAACACAAGAGTGTGTGCATGCTTGTGTGCCAACTGAGCACACATTAAAAAACGCATCTGAACAATCCATTTGCAAGATAAGTCTGTTTTTGAATCAAACCATTCTAGACCAACCTTGGCTGCAGCCAGACACTGCGCTAAACAATAGTTTAGCAAAGTGTGAACAGCCCTGGTCTCCTTCTAGCTTGTTGACTCCCCTCTTCCTCTTCCCACATGCTGAAGAGTTCACTTTTTCTTAACTGTGATTTGCCATTTCACCCAGAAGCAACAAATTGTGATTTATCTTAACCTTAACTAGGGTTAATGTCAAATAAACCAATTTCAATCCGTGGTTTCTGAAGCTGGCTTGTTTAAACTAGATTAGCCACAGTTCTAGGTTCTATATGCTGGGCAAGCTGTGGTTAGGCAAAAGTGAAAGTTTTTAAATTCCACTTCCTCCAGCTGCATGGAGGAGATGGGAGCACACAAGCCCAGGAGGATGCTAGGCTCATTCATGTTCTGCAACTCCATAGTTTAGCTTGATGTCTGAATGCAGCTACTATCTAACTATGTCCAGCCTTGGTCAGAGGTCTTGCCTAGCCCTGCCACTTAAGGGCCTCCCCAGATGTCCTTTTTATTGCACATTCATAAAGCTTTGTGCTTATCATGCCATTGGAGCAATAATGTGCAATCCTGCTTTCAATACTATCTCACCTGCAAAATAAAAAAATTCCTTCCAGTAGCACCTTAGAGACCAACTAAGTTTGTTATTGGTATGAGCTTTCGTGTGCATGCACATGAAAGCTCATACCAATAACAAACTTAGTTGGTCTCTAAGGTGCTACTGGAAGGAATTTTTTTATTTTGTTTCGACTATGGCAGACTGACACAGCTACCTACCTGTAACTCACCTGCAAAATGTTTGGGGCAGTCATACTGCCGTATTTCCAATCAGTGCATATCCCATGACTTCCTGCTTTTCATGCCACCAATGTTCGGGGGGGGTTGGGGGGTTGGTCCCACTTTTGTTGTGCTATAGCCACTCCAGACAGCAATAATGTGGTAGCACGGGGGGTGGGGGGGTGGGAGTCATCACAGAACTAATAAATAGGATAAATCCACCAACAATGCACTTTTACTGTGTCAAGCTCATGTTGCAGAATGCACCCCCAATAAAACATAAAGGAGAGTCTCTTAGTGCCTTTTAACTGGATATATCTGGGATGAAACCTGACTGAACTTTTGTGCATGCAAAAGAGGTGTTCATTTATAAGGCAGCTGGAAACTCATAACCCAACTGAAGACTTGTGGAGGGGGAGAAGCTTAAGACTAACCAGATATGATGATGCCATCTTTCATGGGTCTGCCCATATAAAGCAGGGGGGGTGGGGGGTGTCATACTTTAATAGCAAAGAAGCATTCAGGGAAGGGAAGGGTTGCTGAACCCTCCCCATTCCTGCATCTCACAATAGATTTGCTCCAGGTATTTTTCTCCACTGCTTAAGTCCAGTATCAGAAGCGAGACAGCAAGGGAGAAAATAGCTACAGCAAAACAGTGAAGGGGTGTAAGGCATGTGAGGGGGCAAGGTTCAATGCCTTTCTTACACCCCCCCCCCCTTTTAAAGTTAAAGTAAGGTGCACACCTCAGCTTTATATGTGAATGAATGGCACATAAAAAAGGCCTCAGCCACATCTACTTTGAACCTCGATCTTAAATCTTAGCTAATCTGCCATCATGAGCCAAGGTAGATGCTTGTGTCATTATGTCAATGTACTTCATATCACAAATATTCCAACAAGTTCCTCCATCAGAAATACCGTCTCCCTAACCAAGAATAGGTGACAGGCACAGTTAGTAGAAAATAAGGACTATAATGGCAAATGATAATAAACCAGGACTGCTTTCAGTTTAGCACAATAAACATCCATTACAACCCAGCATCTCCAACCAGCTGTGTATCTAGCCCCATGACCTGACCCCAACTCTCCAAGATGAAAACGTTGTCATGCCACAGCTACCCAACAATCCCTAGCAGTTGGCAACACAATTTTTTTGTACTTGAAATTTGTGAAAATTGCTGTGCTGCACACCCTTTCTCGTAACTGATTCAGAAATTGTTTTTCCCTATTATCCTGAATATCCTGGGTTAATTCAAAAATACCCTCCTGACACTATGGCATAGCAGGTAAAGTCTGGAATGAGTAAGTGATCTTGAATAATAATCCAGTATGTTAATTCTTAAATCACAGAATCTTTCATGAAGTTGGAACACAGTTCCATGGCATGTCCCCAATGCCCACTGATTTCAAAAGGACTTCTGCAAGTCTGACTGTACTTTCTGAGAATAGGTAGCTAACCTGTAGCTCTCCTGATGTTGTTGGATATCAACTCCCATTAGCTGCAGCTGATGATGGGAGTTGTGCTCCCACAAAACCTGCAAGGCCACAAGTTAGGCACCCCTGTTCTAAGATTTCAGGTCTTCCAGGGGATTATACTGTTGACTACCTTGGTTCCATAAGATAAGGTGAGCTAGACAGTCAAATAAATTAGAAAAATAAATGTTAACAATTGCTGTTTTAAGACAAGCAAACCGGTGATAAACTGACTAATCAATTAGCTGCTTTTGCAGGATTTGTATTGTTGCCTTAGTTGTGAAATGTTCGAGACCCCACCCTTCCTCCCTAAGCCCTAAATCCCAGATTTCAGACAGATGTATTCTAGGAGGATATTGGAGGGTGGAGCAACAACACAGCTGCTATCACCCTCCTCCCTCCAAACCATACAACCCACAGACAAAGGCAGCAAAAGCTGCTCTCCTCTTTCCTAAAAGCATTCTCCTCTTCCCCTTGACCCGCCTGCCAGATCACTGAAATGGGGAGGCCATGAGACAGAGCCTGTGCATGGATGTTTGCAAGTTATCCTGTCCTGACCCTGGATGGAACTGGTGAAGCAGAGAGGAAGCAGGAAGGAAGAGACATAGTCACTCCCTGACCCCATATCCCCTCTCCCCCACCCACCCCCATCGCCAAAGGGCCAAATTCCACCCTGTGGGGATGGAATTCTGTCCCTAAATGGGAGGCCCCATCATGTCTTGGTACAGTGGCTCTACTGAGATCAGCTCACACATAGCCAGTCTTCCTCCTCCCTTGGAAAATGAAGCAAACAAGAACTAAAATAAGGCTTTTGTGGCATTCTGTTGACATGATTGGATCCAGTGAAAGGACCTTTCAAATCAGATACCTGCGCAGAGAAACAAAGTGAAAAATCACTGGGCATCAGGCTTTGAGAGTTTTCACACCAGATTTTTTTTTTAGATTTGACCCTGCCCAGTGCAGAAAATCCCAAATAACTTCCAATTCCTAGCACAGGTGCGGGGAAGATTTGACCCTCCTGATGCTGCTGAACTGCAAACTCCCTTCAGCCCCAGCCAGTATGGCCAATGGCCAGTGATGGTGAGAACCCAGAGGACCATGGCTATCCTAGAACAGTGCAGTATAAATTTGGAAGAGACAAGCTACTCCTCCCATGTGCCAAAGGTTTAAATGATTCCATGGCCACCATGTGCTCTGCTTTTCAACAAAGCTGGTACTGGTCTAGATGCCTCTCCATATAATGGTTACTTGTGAAATTAAGTTTATGCAGGAATATAAACCACATGTGAGTAAGGTATCTGTGTGTGCCTTACTTTACAGAGAATAATATTCTTTTTGAAGGGTTGTCAGAGGACAGCCCTCTTGGGGTACCGTCTAACCCAATGATTCAATATTTGAAGGTGCATCTGGTTCCAAGTTCTATTTAAAGATAGAGAACCCCAAGAAGGGAGAGGAGGGGCCTTGAGCTGGCCCGTCAACAGTCAGCACCTAGACAATAGATTGAGAGGGCAAACAGGTCACCCACTAAGGTGAAATGCCTTGCATTTCTATTTAAATTATAGTAATTATTTCTAAATGCGCATCTGTGCATATAAATTAGCATGTGCAAATTTTATACAAACCTGGGTCCTCTTTTGTCCTCTTTTTTGGTGAAGAATTACCACGTCAGCAGCAAATTGTAATATGAGCCAAGTTAAGACACTCAGCACACATTAAATTGAGGGGTTTTTGTGAGTGAAAGAGGCTACCTCCCTGCACCCCCACCCCCATGGTCCAGTTTGCTGAAACCTTTGGAGGTTTGGAATACATAAAGGAGGTGCAAGATGATCAGGTAACACTGTGTGTGGCAAAAGAAAAGCCCACTCTACAGGTGGAACTACAGTTCCTTTGATGTAGAAAGTGTGGGGAAAGAGTGTGATATGTTTAACTCCAGGGAAACACTCAATTCACATATGCCATTTGTAGCACTTTAGCTGATGACTTTTATATTTTGAAATACTGGTTTTGTATGGTCACTTGTTAGCCACCCTGAATTCCTTGAAAATTCCTAAGAAATGAGATATTCATTTTTAAGGACTAACAATAACACAATTGGCATGAATATGAGAAAAAGACAGAAATGAAATTTTAAAGACGCTTGCATTCAGCTTTTAAATCAATTGATAGTTATGCAGGAACAGAGATTTACCATCATATTTCAACTCCCTCCCCTCAACCACTCTGCAAAGAGGTTCACACTTTAATTCCTGGAGAGAAAAGCAATCTTCAGAGCAAGGTGGAAAATGACATTAAGTCCACATTTACACCATGCATTTAAAGCACCATAAAACCACTATAAACAGTCAGGGCTCCCTGAAAGGAGTTCTGGGCTGCAGTTTGTTAAGGATGCTTAAGTGTGCTAGAAAACCCCTATTCCCCTCACAGAGCTACAATTCTCGGAGTGGTTTAATAATCAATTAATCACAGGAACTCTGGGAAATGCAGCTCTGAGAAGGAAATAGGGGTCTCGTAACAGCTCTCAGCACCCACAAGAAACTGAAGCTCCTAGAATTCTTTGGGGGAAGCCATGACCATTTAAACTGGCATCATATAGGAGGTAAATGTGGCCTAAGAACCAGGAAAGTTCCTGATCTGCAATACCCTGCCCCTATTTATCACAGGCGGCATCTTGTGCCTGATGCCAGCCACGGCTAACAGGGTGGAAGTTCAGAAGCCTCAACCTGATGTCATGCATGATTCCTGGAAGGAGGCATACAAGGCAGTTGCAGCATCTCCAGGCACTGGCACTGGGGAGAGGAGATGGGGCAGAGAAAAATCTGTCCAGAGCGTGGGGGATGGGAAAGATGCCCAGATTACCTAGCTGAATCTTTCTTCCTCTGCCTACTGCCAAAGTAGAAAGCAACTTATTGCACCTGGGGGACTCTGAATTAGTTCATCATGGGTGGAGTTTTTCAAAACAGATAACTGAACTAGGAGTGAGAATTCTTTTTAATCTAATACTGTTTGACATATTATCCAAGGATCTCAAAGGTGAGCAAGGAGATTCACGGTGAGCCAACAGCTTTGCTGAGTTGGGAAAAGAGCCAGCATTATGCATGGAAATCATACATGCCACCATTCTAACTCAGACTTTCTCAAGTGATGCTGGTAAAAAAAATTAATTTAAAAAAATATTCGTCTTAACCTCACTTTCTCAGCTAAGCACCATGCACTTCAGTATACACTCTTATTTCTCCTCTGATTCAGTAACCCGCTTTCTTTCCCAGAACCTAATCTAAGAGCACCTTTTATCCCTTGTCTAGCTACTGCTTTATGCACCTCTTTGCTTGTGTACGGTCAGGAGCTTTTCAAAGACTTAGGGGGTGGTATTGTGGAGCTTTCCACTTCACAATGGTCTGCAGACAAACTAGTCTGCAAGCTTCAGAGCAATACCAGATTAAATTCAAAACAATTCCCTGCTGAACAAACTGTACTACTGCAAGTGACATGGGTACCTTTTGGCATGACTATCATAGGTGCATGTAAATTGAATGTGATGATATGTGCTTCTGATATTGGCACCTGAACCAATGGCTTCAAGTTACATGAAAGGAGATTCCAACTAATCATCAGGAAGAACTTTCTGACAGTAAGAGATGTTTGACAATGGAACTGATTCCCTTGGAAGATGATAGACTCGCCTACACTGGAGGTTTTTAAGCAGAGCTTGGATGGCCATCTGTCACTGATGCTTTAGTTCAGATTCCTACATTGAATGGGGCTGGACTAGATGACCCTCTGGATCCCTTCCAACTGTATAATTCTATGAATCTCATACAAGTAGTGAGAGAGTAAATTGCACTTTCCATCATAACTTCAGGAGATCCAGTCCCATGGTTAAACAAGAAAGCAGGCAATAATCATATTGAACAGTACAGGAGAAGTACATGGGCCAAAATGTGGGCTCTGGCATGCCCAAATTATATCTGATAGTTTTACTGCCTTTTATTGCATATCTTGTTCCATGCGCTGGACTCTTTTAAAATGCCCTTCTCACATAGGACTCCATTATTAAAAGCAGAACACAGCATTTCATCCTAATTGAAAGGACAGACGGAATGCTCAGTGCATCATGTAGCCTTGCAACCATTTCCCCAAATTCATTACATGTGGAGTAAATAATGCATTATTGCCTTGACTCAAAATATGCCAGACTATCTTGCAAAGTCTGAAATGCTGGGGTAGCCCCCTTTGAACAGAGAAGACCGTGGGCAGGCTGCCTATCTTAAGAAGCTGGTTACTGTGGGCAAACAACAGACAACTGCTGCAGTGTTGTGGCTGAGAAAGAGCTGCATCTGAGAGGCTGCTGGTCCAAATGTAATCTCACCTGAAGGCTTAGCCTATCTCAGCCTCAGTCCTCTGTAAAGGGGGTATGTGAAGCGCTGCAAACAGTGTTTATGTACAGTAAGAAGTTCTATTACTATCTGGTGTGTGAAAGTCATTACCCACCTCCTTTTGAAATATGGGTAAAGGGGTAAGGGATCCAGGGATGCCCAGAACTCTTCCGAAAGCATTTCAAGAGGACATGCCTAACCAATATAGATCCTCAGTGCTGTGATATACCTCCTACCGTATATCAAATGGAATGGCTAAGGCTCACAGGCTGGCAAAAGTTGAAAAATGTGCTTAGTGTGTCCTTTCTAGAATCTCAGTCAAGCAAGCAGACACATGCAAATCCTTCCTATATGATGACACATTGTTCTATTGCATATGTGACCCACCTTGGCTCCATGACAGGTGGGACTTAAATGAATAATAAATTCATCAATAATGCAACCCGAGGGAGAAAAGCAAAAGAGGAAAGGATAGGCAGCCTTTATGCTGTGCACTCTTCATACGGCGCCAATACTGGACAGTGGAAAGAGGTCACTTCAACTTTTGCACCCCCAAACCACTCCATAACCTGAAAGTGTTTGATATCAAAGAGAAGTCCGGGGAGAAATCTGGCCATATTGATGGACAGCCCTTGATCAGACGACAAGAGCAGAGAATAAACGAAAGTTCCAAATGGCAGGAGCAAGGGGATACATGGTAGAAGTTGCAAACAGGGAGGGTTGCCAGACTTTGGATCTAGTAAAAGCACCTTCCTGTTTGCAAAGCATGCTTCTACTAATGGAGGCTGAGTTAGCTGTTGCATAGTCAGTGTCATTTACTAGACAGCTAATAACAAATGCTCCTAATGTGGCAATATAGAAGAGGCCGTTAGCAAGTAAATAATCACAAGCCATAGCTCTTTGCCTACCTTCACCAAAGGAAATAATAATATAACCAAACAAAAAAACCTCACACAAATATACACCCCTAAGAAGAAATAGTTCTTCTTTTTAAGTATTCTGAATCTAGAGATCTCTATTTGTGTAGCGTTTAAGGCTGTGTACAGAGCAAGCATGATGTAGTGGTTGGAGTGTCAGACTAGGCCCTGGGAGACCAGGGTTCGAATCCCCACTCAGCAATGAAGCTCACTGGGTGACTTTGGGCCAATCACTGCCTCTCAGCCTAACCTCCCTCACAGGGTTGTTGTGGAGATTTGAGCTCCTTAAATGCAATGCAATGCAACACAGTACAATAAAATAAAATAAACAATGCAGAAGTTTTCTATTCAGCTTTGCAGAGCTGTCATTTACTGCCATGCATATGTTTGTATGAGTCCATCCCAGGGGATAGTATTTGATCAAAGGGGTTTTGCAGGTTTTCAAGGGCTTCAACCTGTACCCCAGGAAAGCTTCAAGCTCCCAGAGGTCAGACTGACAAAGTTGAAAGAGAATCATAGAATTGTAAAATTAGAAGGGATCCGAAGGGTTATCTAGCCCAAGCCCCTGCAACGCAGGAATCTCAGCTAAGGTATTGTGACAGGTGGCCATCCAACCTCTGCTGAAAAAAATCTCCAAGGAAGGAGAATCCACCGCCTTCCAAGAAAGTCTGCTCCACTGTCAAACAGCTCTTCCTGATGTTTAGTTGGAATCTCCTTTTGTGTAACTTGAAGCCATTGGTTCAGGTGCTGCCCTCCGGAGCAGGAGAACAAGCTTGCTCCATCTTCCATGGAACAGCCTTGTAGATATTTGAAGATGGCTATCATGACTCCTCTCGGTCTCCTTGTCTCCAGACTAAACATACCCAATTCCCTCAACTGTTCTCATAAGGCTGTTTCCAGACCCTTGATCATCTTGGTCACCCTCTTCTGCACAGGTTCCAGAGAGGGAGACCGTTCCGCTCTTACTGAACCTATGGATGAGTGAACCTACTGCTGTGATTGTTATAAGCACCTATAAGATCATCCCTGTGGCGACTCATACCTTTGGAACAGTTTTAAAGGGGTTTTTTTAATTAAAAAAATTATTTTAGCAAGTGAAATAAAACATGCTCAATTGTATCTTCCATTTAGCTCTTTAAGAAGTGCATAGTTTCCCACAGAAGTAAAATTACCTTAATCAAAAATGGATTGCAATCAGTTATAGTAAAATGCATTATTTCACTGACTTGTGCAGTTCGTATCAAGAATCAGAAAATTGATTGAACAGGATTCCACAAACCCCTTTACGGGAATGATATCCCCTTGCCCTCTCCATTCTGTTTGCACATTTATCAGGCTTCCAATGCAGGATCAGGACTAGTGCACAAGTCATAGTAAGGGCGTGCTCAACTAGATGTGGCACAGAAGATGTGCAATCAGGATCTCCCGTGGCTTCTTTAAAATGTAACAGCAGCCGTGGGAGGGTCCTGAGTTGGATTGGGACCACTTTCCCCTTTTGGTTCCCCCAATTAAAATACCTCCTCCCTGTCCCCACTGCTTTTTGTTCTGTGGGGTGAAACAGAGAGAAATGAAGAGATTTGCATAGAGGTTTTTCTCCAACCCCCGCAAAAGCTAGAAGCTTGCATCATTTTTACAGCTGAAATGAGACATGTTAAAGACTTGTGATGAAGTTATGACAGTTGGCATTTCTGTCAGGCTGTTATCTACACATTATTATATTTTTCTAAAATTTCTCACTACATTTCTTAATAGGACTAAAGCTTTTGCTTAGATTGGGAGCCTATTAAGGCAGAAATTGTCATTTTTGATGTTTATAGCAATAGCTACATAGATAATACTGCCACCTTTTTAGGGTTGAACTTCACGCCATCTTAGCAAACACGTGTTCCCAAATCCACATTTGGCAAGATAATGCAAGTGTGGATTGCTCACAGATGAGTATTTGGGGCTGGGGGGGGGGGGGGAAGAGTATGGTTTACCAATCCAGTATCCATTGAACATACCCCAAGCCCACTCCCCAACTGGGATTTACTTCTGGATACTTCCGGTTTTGCAGCCTGGCTGCTGAAAAATCACTATTTAAAAAATAAAATCTAAAAACAGGTGGCAGCTGGGGAGAATCAAGGATAGATTCACAACAATTGTCTCCCCATTGGGGTATCCTTTTAATATAGAAAGGGGGATATTAAACTTTTAGATTACTAAATAAAATTATGAGGAAGCCATTGGACTAGGAATACTGTTTTCCTCATAAAATGGTAGTCCTGCTCATAAAACCAGCAAAAATCTAGATTTGTGGCCTAAAGCATTCATTGCTGTCCTCTCCTAAGAGTGATGGCAGAAGGACAAAAGCCAGGAGAAACAAAGCAGTATAGTGGAGGAAGTCTCGTTCAGGATTTATTTCACCTGGGCTTTAATTTCTAGGCACCAGTGCAGGATTAGCTTTGAAACTCAGGTAAGCTTTCAAACTGCAGAGTGTTTCTCCACTAGCCCAAGCAGTTGGGTTTTGGCAGGCACTTCTCACCCAGCAAGAACCTATGGATGAATTCTACTTCCTGTCTAACCACCACACCTCCACTTTGCCTTCATTGCTTTTACTCCTGGATCTGAAATTGAACAGAGGCAAAGCTGTAACCGTGTGACCTAGCATGCAGAATCATGGCCTGCAAAAATAAGCTTCGGCAGCTAGTCATCATGGCAGTCCCTTCACGAGGTTTGGGCACCCTGCTCCACGGGGTAGCCTGTGGTGCAGGGGGCAAAGGCATCTTCCAGGACGCAGCATTTTCAGGGGGCTGGCTGTACTGTTATGGGGAAGAAGGGGAAGGGGTATGAGACTCTGCCAGCACCGTTGCGCATGCTTAACTACGACTCTGACCCATTGTTTTTCACATCCAAGTACATAAATTAAAAGGAGGCCTTATAAA
Organism: Podarcis tiliguerta; assembly: GCF_965153285.1. Classification (NCBI taxonomy): domain Eukaryota; kingdom Metazoa; phylum Chordata; class Lepidosauria; order Squamata; family Lacertidae; genus Podarcis; species Podarcis tiliguerta. Next base: position 31,770,729 of record NC_139550.1, read on the forward strand.
TGAAGTTATGTTTCTTGCATAGGGTACTATTGTTAATAAAATTTAAAAATGGGATTAACCTTTTGTGACAGATCATCGCCATCACCACCACCAGGACACTGCTGATTATTTGTTATCTATTACAGTATAAGAACAGCAACAAAAATCACTCGTATGAAGAGCTCTTCTGATATCTTTTTCTATCTTGTAAGTGTGAATTTGGTTCTTCACTCTCATATGAGACTCTGTCGTTTGCCCTGTCCTTCTTCCTTACTATCTTCTACAGCGACAGAAAATATATTGCCAAATTCCTGAATGTTCAAAATATGACCCTGCAGCATTTCAGATGAAAAGGAATCCTACACAGATAACCCTAACCCAAAAAATAGCCTTGGGGCTGGATCACTTTCCTGAAGGTTTCACCGTGGCAACAGCCTGTACCGCCCCACCATGTGCATGTGCGTCCACATGCTCAAGAACAGAAGCATAAAATGAACACAATGGACAGTTCAGAGATCAAGTTACATTTTTTAACTGCCCAGTTGGTTGGTTTGCCAGCAACAAGGGAAAACTGCCTTAGTCACTATAATATAAATGCCAGAGATGATCCAGCTGGCTCATCTCACAAAGTTTGCCTAGCAGTTGCATGCTCAATTCAGTATTTAAGTGGTGATAAGTCTTTGGGACATTATGTCTCAGGTCTATATTAATAATGTAAATAATCTGGATAACTTTTTAAAACATTTTGTTTCTTTAACTTGTTTTAGCATGATTGAGTTTGCGGTCTTGTGGGTATCATTATGGGCTGAAAGACAGGTTAAAAATCTAGTAAGTGGAGGAATAAACAGACAGAAAGGTGCATACTTTCTTTGACACATACGGACCTGTGTTTGTAAGTGGAATATGTGCTAGATAGTGGTATGAACATGAGGTGGGATTTTGCATGCCCATGCTCAGATTCTGCATGTTTGTGCATGTGATAGAATTATGTGGCAGGCAGAAGGAAGGAAGGGGAATATCTCTGTGATAAGAATGTGCTGTATGTAAAATTGTCTAGGAAGGTCAGCGGGGGGGGGGGGGTGCTCTTTACTTTAAAAATAGGGGAAAGGGAAAGGAAGAGAATTTGTAGGAAAAGGAATAGGGGAATACTGTTTGCTACTTGCCCAGCCTGGACGTGCCCTGAGCTGTGCAGAATAGATGATAAAAGTGTGCCAGAAATGCCATCCGCAGGCGCTGTGGTGAACCTCCTGACATTGTCCAGAGGCTGCTGTATACATACTGGGTGGGCACATTCTAAAAAAGGAGAAAAGACTCCTGACAATATTATTAGACTGAAATTAAAGAAACACAAACTGTGCTGGGATACAGGAGGTGGCAAAGATAAGACTACTGAATTTAACATAGCCGAGATTTGCAGTTATTCTATATAGGGAAGGAAATGTGCAACTGGCAAAGAACTGGCAAAGAAGAAAACAAGCCTGATATCGGGCCTCTTACAACTTAGATGAAAATAAAAGAAAAAAGAAGTGAGAAATAGGAGAAGGAAGGAGAAACGTTTTTGGCTAAATTCATTTTCCTTAGAACTTGGTGCAGCAAAAGGTAAACGCACCATCACCCGGCTGCCAGCCCATTCGGATTTCAAAGTCTGCAGCAAATAGAGTGTACCTGGGGCAGAGGCTAAAAATTAACCAGTATTTTTTTAAGCTGGAAAGAAAACAAAATGAAAAGGGAGCCGAAATAAATATATAAGAAAACAAAATTAAATAAGAACATGTGTGCACAAACGTGCAGGCAGCGAGGGGGGGGGGGATGTTGAAGAAGAAGAAAAAGAGGCCACAGAAACAAAAGAAAAAGGGTTCTAAAATTCTCTTCCATAATCCCTTTCCCCTGAGAACCTTGTTCCTATGTGGGACAGCAGATGTGGAAAATTCAGTTTTATTGCTCTAATGCTGCTGTACAAAGCATAAAAATGTCCAGGAGTGTCTGTTTGTATGTTTGTAGTTTGCAAGCCGTGGGCACGTCGATATGCTAAATCAAGCCAACAAAAGAAATTGGGGTGGGGGGAGGGGAATCAAGCAAAGGAAACAAAAGCCTCACCTCAAGATAAGCACATTTCTTAATTCCAAATTCTAATAAAATTGAAGTCCTGTTCTCTCAAATAATCTGTCATTTACATAAATATTCTTATTCTGTACCACCCAGCCTGCGGGAAAAGGGGTTTTCTTCACCCTGGGAAAGTTACAGACATCGCAGGTAGGAGAGAAACAGGAAGTCAAGAAAGGCCACAGTAACTTTTTTCGAACTACTAAGTACAGTGGGGTCATCCCAGTGCATTTCCGAAGTTAGCAATTTGTTAATTACGGGTGAAAGGAAACACAGACATAGGAAAACACACACTTTGGGAAGGAAGCAACCATTTTAAAAATTAAAACACAAAATATAAAAACAGTGAGTGGTGTCGTTTGCATGACCTACCAGGAGTGTGAACAAAATACGCCAAGTAAAGATCCAGTTCTTTAATTGTGACTCCAATGTGGTGTGGCTGGACGCAAAGGCCCGGGTTTGAGCACTGCGGCGACTTGTATAGCCGCTCCCCGTCAGTACTTTCAAGAGGGATCCCTTTGAACAAGATGACCATAACTAGGTCCAGCCTCCAAACCTTGTCAGCCTGCCTCAGGCAGTCAATCCTGCGGATTTTGCCCTTCTGATCTGGGTTGGAGAGGACACAACACGGTGCTTTCTTGCCCGTGATGGTCAAGACGAAGTCCTCGCGAAATTCCGGGCGGATGTCCTTGCGCAGCTTGGCCAGCAGCCGGGATGCCCATTTCTGCTTGATCTCAGGCTTTTCACCAAGTAATTCGTCCTTCACAGCGCGCTCCTCATCCTTCGACATCCGCTTCTCATGCTTCTTAAAGTACTTTCGTTTCCGAGCTTGCAGGTTGAACCATGTGTAAGAAAACGCACGGACATGAGGAAGAAGAGCTTCAATGAAGGGGTGGAATTCATCCTGGGGAGAAAGGGCGAGAATAAAGGGTGCAAAACAAAAGAAGGGGGGAAAACGTTAGAATAAGAAAATAGGAAAGGGAGAAGAATCACCCTTAAAGCTGAAATTTGTATGTTAAATTGTATATATATATATATGCATACACAAACCGACAAAAATTAAGGGGAAAAATATGCAAGCCCAGAATACGATCCAACCCAGCAACAAGATAAAACACAACAGTAGAACAGGGATGCCAAGCAGGTATGTTGGGAGTGTGGAGGATTAACACTGTTTCCAGAATACCACCAGAAGATAAATTTGGAGATTAAAAAAAAAAATCAAGATAAGTTAATTGAATTAAAATTTGACTACCTTTAAAAATAAAAGTAATAAAGTTTGTTTGGAAATGTTGCAATTAAAGACAAAATTGGCTATGATCTCCCTTGCATGATACAATGCTCAGGATAATTTATATATACTCGATCAATTATTTTAGGAGGCTTTCTGACTTTATTTTTTAAGTAAAGATTTCCCTAAAGCTAAAAACATCCAAGAGAGAGGGGGAAAGTCAAAAATGGAAATAATTACCATTGCTCTGGCTCATCCCGGCGAAGCTAAGCCCCCGATTCAGAAATTCTGGGCTCAGAATTGCAGAGTGTGGAAGGGGGGTGCTATTGGGGCTGCGAGGTGGAAGAGGGAGGAGGGGAGAACAAGGAGGAAAGTAAAAAATATAAAAAGGAAGTGCACAGAAGAGTGCAGGATATTTCTTAAATTGGGTGGAAAACAATTGTTGGCTGCATTCTCCACTGCAAACTGTTAGCCAATTTTTTTTTTAAAAAAAGTCTTATTTAATAAAAACAGTGGGATAGCAAAAAAGGAGGATTAAAAATTGAAGAAAGCAGGTTAGGAATGGAAACATCAGCGAAGGACAAAAATAAATCAACATCACCACACACATACACACACAAAATATGTTTTCTTTAAAAAAAAAAAGGCAAATGTCTCTTAAGGATAATAATAATAATAATAATAATAATAATAATAATAATAATTGGAAGGATGAAGGGGAAAAATGAAAACAGGCAGAATAACAGCAAGTGATCAGGAGGGGGAGTTGAGAGGGGGGAAAGAATCTCTCTCAGCGTTGGCAAAAATGCAAAGATGCAACTTAGATGTGGCTCCCTCCGCCTGAGAACAGGGGCGATCGCAGGTCTAGGGGAAAAGGGACAGACTCCGCTCTGGAATCAGCTGTGATCGGCTGCTGGCAAAACCCAACTGCTGGGGTATGAGGGATTTTGTTGTTGTTGTTGTTTCCCCCCTTTTTTCCTTTCCCTTTTTCCTCTTAAACTCTCTTGCTCGCTTGCTTTCTCCTTTCATGCTCAGTCCCCAACCATTTGCCTGTGCCAATGCCAGCAGAAAAAAAAGAGAGAGAGAGAGAGGAGAAGGGATCCACCTATTTGGCAAGGAGACACATCGTGGAGCAGCCAATGGCTGCATCAAAGAGAAAGGGAGGTGGAGGGGGGGGAGGTTGGCGGAGAAGGAATCAGGGAGGGGGTGGCAGAGAGAGAGAGAGAGAGAGACTGTGCAGTTAAGAGATGGAAAACAATTTGCCAAATCGACAAGTTCATATCTAATGAATAAGCAAAGTCCAGCCGCAATGAAATTTTTATTGGCCAGCAGATTTTTGGCAAGGAGGTGACTGGCAAAATATTTTAAATAAATAAATATCATAGCATCCACCCACCTCTTCTCCCCCGCCCCAACCTCCAAAAAAAGACAGTCCCACAAGGCCTCAGAAAAAGCAGCTGTTCCATCTTTCTTTCTCTCTCAATCTCATTCTCTTTCCGTCCTCGCTGCCTTTCCAACTATTTGTACAAAAAAAGAGAAGAAAACCCTGAAAAATATTTCCCTCCAATTACAACTCTCTCTTTCAATATGCATGTGGTTAAGATATTGCCGCCCTACTTTTTTCTCAGTTCAGGTAGCATTAATTTAAAATGCATACAGATATTATTTCTTTGCAAGTTCCTGGTATTGCTACTCCTGGCCTCAGCAAACATCTTTGCTTTCCAAAACTAGGGTTTCAGTCAGCCCTATGAAGCCACTTCCTTATTTTCTGCAATTTTCACCCCGATATTTGCCAAAAAATTAATAATACATGCAGATTAGAGCAAACGGACCAGCATCACAATATGAAGTTATTCACCTAAACCAAATCCTTATTCCCTCTATTAAAATTTTATTTTAAAATGGCAAAGCTTAAAATGCATTGTTTTGAAAGTTTAAATAGCTAATTTCATCTATTTCATTCCAACATTCACTTTTTTGTTGCTTATTATTGCTTCGTGCCACATGCGCAACTAAAAGGGCATCAGAAAACATGACTGTGGGGGGGGGGACTAAAATAATTAATTTTGAGGGGAAAGAATAAGTACATAAAAAAGTAAGAAAAGTATGACGACCAGAGAAAAAGAACGGTGGTGCATAAAACAGGAAAGCAAACAGGTAATTAAAAAAGGCACACGCGAGAAAAGCTAAATTGTAAAAATGGTAGGATTTTAAAAAGAAAAGGAATGAAGAGACGCGAGAAAAAATAAAAGGCTTGCATTGGGGAGTAAAGAAAAGGGTATGGCCTTGGGGTGCTTTTGCTGGACTTTTCTAAGTTCCGTCCTCAAGGAATTGGGCACAGAGAAGGCTGTGAGGCAACAATAGCCGAACTCACAGTTGCTTTATTAGAAGACAGCTCTGCTTGCTTGCTTGCTTCCTCTAATTCAGCCCATCCATGCACAAAGCGCCTTACCACCCGCAACCTCCCAATATCACAGAGCAGAGACAGAGAGGTTTGCATCAAAGAGGGTGAATTCACAGACAAATCAGGGCTCTAGTACCACCAGAGAAAAAGAGGCCATATACGCCTCCTTGAAGCACCATCAGATACTCTGAGCACCTCTAACCCTGACTTCGCTCGCAGGGCTGCCACCCTTATTCCTGCAGCACCCTCGACAAGCCGAACGCTCCGGTGGGGTGCGCGGAGATGGCACAAAAGACAGACCTACGCCGAGCATTTGCCTACTGCCCACTGCCAGCTCCAGGCCTTGCTGCCAGCTTTCCAGCAACTAAGCAGGCAGCTAAATCAGAGCTCTCGGATTTGTGCTCGCAAATTGCAGGGTGGAGGCTTTCCCCCGCCATAACTCGTTTGGCTGGAGATGGGGGGGGGGGGATAATACTGTTTTTCTCTCCCTCAACCCTCTCCCGCCACTTCGCAAATCTGGCACAGGTCAGCCTGAGATACATTAAAAGCAGGATACGGGGCCCTCCAAACCTCTTGCCGCTCATAAATATGTTGTCTGCTTGAGAAAAACACAGGCCTCCCCACACCTCTCCATGACCTTGGCGACAAACCCCCAGAGGACTGTAGACAAAGGTGATCTGTCCGCAGCTGTGTTAGGTAATACCTGAGCCTGCCCCCTTCCCCTCCATCAGGCAGATTAAAGGTGGGTGCGCAGGCAGGCAGTTGAGGTGGAAGAGTTCCATCCCGACACAAAAGCTCGGAGATTATTTTTCTATATCTGTGTCAAGAGGGGGGAGGGTGCAAGTCGAAGCTCAAGAAAGTAGAATAAAAGAGATAAAAGGGGAAACGAACTTGTGCCCTTCTCCCCCCACTCCACTCCCCCCCAAAAAAACATTTTCGAAGTCTGCCATTGAAATTCAAAACTCATTTGAAATTCTCACTTCCTTGTTACCTGGGAATATACAGGTTCCCAGGTTGTTTTTTTAGGCCCGGGATCCATCCTTTACAAAGGACTGCATGACCTTCAAAACTTTTAAACTAAATCTAATGTACGTTTTTAAAACAAGAAGCAAGCTTTGGTGTGGAACGAAACTACAGTATAATCAGAGTCTTTACACTCTTGGAAAGGTTCGGGGGGTGGACATCATAGCAAATTAATATTAATTCAATTCACACTAACTTTATAGCATGAGGTGCTATGAAGACTAGACTATGAAGAACATTAAGAAGAATGAAGAAAACAGAATGAAGAGCAAAACAAAGGAAAAAATCACCCACTTCTGTCACTACTACCCGTAGCTTTCCTTTTCTTGTGATCAGAAGCGCTCAGTGTACAAGACAGAGGTACGAAAGTACAGCTGCTTTGTCAAGGTCAGGTGGCACTCAACAAATACAAAACTCAGGACTTGTATCAAGATGCTATATTTAAAAGCAGCAACAGCAACAATAACAAACAACAACAACATTACTCTAATTGCCTTAAGAGTTTTCTAGTCTTGATAGGCCTTTTTCACAGAACAGCAATATTTTTACACACTTTCAGGGCTGGCTAGGAAGCTGAACAGTACAATCCGATTTTCACCTAGCACCTCCAAGACAAGAAATGGACTCCTAGGGCACACCTCTTGGACTGCACATGGATTTACTGATACCGTTGAAAATATTGTCACCCCAAGAGACCACTTGGGCTGCTTGTGCACTTGGGCTGGCATAGACAAGTGTCCGTTTACAATACGACGATTGTCACAGCAGAAAAGCTCAACATTCTTGACACATGCATTGAACTAGCATATAAGATAATCAGTGTATTATGGCAGAATTGGGCATCTATGGAATTATCTGAAGTAAGTTGCAAATGGAATTCCACAAAAGACAGGAAAGCCGCTGTTATATGGAACAGGTTTTAATTCCTTTTAAAAAACCCACAACCTCATAAATTCAACAGCCGTGCTGGTTCTGCTAGAGGTTTGTTGAAATACCGGTGTAGGTACTTGCTATTTAAGAAAAGTAACACAGAGGGATGACAACAGAAACAATGGACAGGTTGTCGAGCATCCCCACCCATTCCTAGCGATAGCAATGGGAGTGCTGAATGCCCAACACCGAAAACCAGCAATTCATTTAGGAGCATTTATTATAGGCACCTTTGAGAACGCACACTTTAGGACAGCCGTACTAGGCAGATTCACTCCATTCCAAAAGCAAAGCCCGAGTCTGAGCTTTCTAGGATTCAGTTTATAATGGGATCAAACCACCGCTCGCAATTACGATGCAAGCTTGATTCCTTTCCGTGAGACGTGTGGTCATCTGGGTTCAGTTTTCAATGCAGAAAATTATGAACCTAGGAAGGTTTACCCTGTTGCGACTAATGAACAAACATTATTTTAATATTTATTTTTAGCGTTTTGTAGGTTAAAGCTCTGCACAAATAACCTGAAATGAATAGTATTTTAGGAAAACATCTCTTGTCTCTAAGGCAAATCAATAAATAAACAGGGGAGGGAGAAGTAGAGGCATGTAGGAAAGATATGGAAACACCTGCCATTAGTAGAGGGGGGAAAGGGGTAGTGGGGGGAAGAAGGGAAGAAAATATGCTGATGGAAAGACAGGTTAAAGGAAGGAAGTGAGAATGAAGGAAGTAAAGATTTAAGAGATTCAAATGAAGAAGAAAATTTCACGGCCAAGTATGGCTCTCTCCAACTAGATGTGGGTTGCATATACCCCCTCACAAAAATACCACCATCTCTTTGTTCTCACAATATAAGGCAACTCTTCTCTCTTCATCAGTTCCAGATTCATTAACAAAGTATGATGCTAAAGTGGAGAAGTTCTTAAGAACGTTGTCTGAGAAAGAGCTTTTTGCTCTCTTCCTCTCGAAGCAAGGAATTTTGAGGGGTGGGTAGAGACTCCCAAGTCTTGTAGAGAGCTTATGAGTTTTAATTACTTCAAGTCAAAACTTTCTAACTCTGGGCCTCCCCCCCTTTTTTTTTAATGGTCTGCTCGTTTTGGGGAGTCTCTCTCCTTCTCACTTTCACTCTTGTTCAGCAATAGGAGCACCGTGTAAAGCTTTCTTGGGGTTGTCATAGAAACAGTCAGTAGCACCCTGGCAAACTACATCCCTAGTGAATGAATAGCACATAAATTTCTACCCTCCACAGGGCTAGTGAGACCTGCAACGTATTAGCCTGTGGCTTGCCCCTGCTGAACCCCCATCCCCGAGTGCCAAAATAATAATGCTTTGGCCAACAATGAGTCAGTAGGATTTTGTGTCCAGCTTGGCCCAGCTCCAGAGACTGTAATATGGGGTACAGAATTTGAGGGGGATGCATCTTGCCTTTCCATTATTATAAAGAGTTATGAAATACAAGATTTCGCAACACAAACTGTGATTTAAGTAGAGTTCTATAAAAACATGCCCAACCACAACTGAGATTTCAAGGAAACAAAATCCACTAGAAGCAAACAACAGCTTCAGCCGTGGGTTAGGGCAATTAGACTCCTCCTCATCATTGCCACAAATAGACAGAAATAGACTCCCGATTATAGACTTTAAAAAAAAGATTTTCATGTTGCGCTCTTGCCTCTGACACAGATTTCCATAATCAGAATGCCAGCCCAAACCAATCCAAATGATGCATCAAATATACCCTATTTAAACCACCCCCAAAATTAGATAAAATTCATTTTCACAACCAGATGAAATATTTGTGCACTCAGATCCTCATTTTGCATATTACTATACACAATAAAAACCTACAGATGACTATAAGTCTATGTAATAGTTATATCACTTTGATTCTCGTCTTCATTCTTCAGAGTTAACACACAGCGTCTGCCTGAAAAGTTTTTCCCTCTCTGACCTGATTTAGCACAAACAAGAGAAAACTGTGCGGCAGACTCAACGTCCTAACGAACTTGAGTTAATTAATGCTAGGAAAGAAAGAAGCTCCCTCTCAGCCTCTTGAATCATGGTTCACTAGCCTTTTCAATTTTCTATTTCCAAAAAAAAAGGTGGGGGGAGGTTGCATTCAAATATTTTTCCCGTCTGAGCAGGGAAAATAAACAATACACAGAATTGGGGAGCGGGGGCAGAATTAGAGCAGCACCGGATAAATGTGTGCAGGAACACACTATTTTTAAAAAATGCTAAGTTTATTTTAATATTTCCATCTTCTACAGTAATGTGAGTTGGCAGCAGCCTAAGTGATGGAGAGGGCAGGAATAAATGAGTCAAAGGTTTTTAACTAAAGTTACAAAATGACTCCGTAATTTCACATTCAACTAAGCACTTGGAGTTAAGGGCAGAAATAGTCGGGAGCCGAGAAAATGTGTTTGTGGTTCTTTTCACATTTCTACCATTCTAAGTAACAGGGACAAAGAATAGCTGGAATTGTGACTCTCAGGTAATTAATCCAGTCCTGCCTTCTGTATGTAACCAGACCTCTATTCAACACCTGGATTTAGACTGCAAGATTGAGAGCCTCTTTGATTACAAACTTACTGAATAAAACTGCTCAGCCTTCTAGCAGAACTGGTGCCCTTTAGCTAGAAGGACTAGGCTCTCTATTCATCAGAAGTACATTTTGTAAAGACGTACTTAGGGTGCAGCTCTTGAGCACACCTATATATAGCCACGACAATTCCTACAGAATAAAGAACCAGATCTGAGATTGGTTTTAAACCAGCTGAAAGTTACAAATCATTACATGATGCCAGCACTCCAAGGACACTACTCCAAATTCAGTGGAGACACCTTCAATTCTAAATGCTTCTGCTGGTGAAAAGATACTCAAGACATTTAGTTAAAATATGACTGAACCACACTGTGCTACCATAGCTGTCAATAACCAGCCTAGTCTGACATAACATTCCAACAAATCGGGTCAGGCGCAGTATGAAAGGAGAATACATCTTGTAGCACAAACCAGAGATAGCTTGCATTAGTACATTTTCTCAGCTTTATTTTTGCCATTTATTTTATGGCAGCAATTATCCTAACGAAGCAATAGGATGCTTACCAATTTCCTCCCTATTTATTGGTAATTCAAATACAGCTGATCCAAATTCACTTCCACTGTTAAAGAAGAAAGTGGCTGCCTGAGACATCTCAGTGTGTAAATATATGCCATGCAAAATTAAAGAGTTTGTTTTGCTTTTGTGGCACAATTTGGCTTGGATACAGCTACTTTTTCAAAGACCACAACCTAGAGTTGCAAATAAAGCTGAAGAAGTAGATGGGCCTCACTATATGTCTTTAGTTGTACAACCAAAAACTCTTTTGGAAACCTAGGGCTTTTTATGGATATTATCCTTGATGTAAATTTTACAAGCAGCCCAAGATCTGGCCAGTTAGGACAGAATATTATTATAGTCATGCTCAGTGCTTTTTTCTGGGGGGATGCAGGTGGACACATACCCCAAAACATTTTGTGAATCTAATTTTGGCCTCATTGAGGGGCAGTATTTCAATATGAGCAGGGCGGGGGAGCACTGGTCACACTAAGAAACTCGGGCTTGGGATGGATTGAAAGCTACTGGCCCAGGCATGGCAGGTATGCCAGCACTGAGCGATCGTGGAAGGCAGGGAGCCATAGCTTTTATTGAATAGAAAGAAGATACTAGAGAATTAACTCCATCTCCTAAAGGCGTATCTAATGGAACATCCATCTTACTTGTTTCACCACGGGAATTAAGATTTTTATCAGACAAGCGCATAAAATGAAGTAGATGGCTGCACCCGTCTTTGATGCTCTAGATATATGAATCAGGAAAAAAAATGCATATGATTTACACATAACATTTTACAAACATCTGTGATGACTTACACTCTGACGGTGGACAGATAGTTAGTTATTCCTCTGGAACAACAGGAACCATTTCCCACTAACTGTTATCAGTGAGTGAGCCTTTATTTCATACTAGAATAATCTTAGTTATATAGTTGATAGTTGGATCAAATATCATTTACTGATGGATTTGGATTTTTAACTAACCCTACTACAGACTCTGAGCATATTCAAGCTACTGTATATACAGTATAAACATACAAAACAGAAACCAAATTAAAATTAAGCAGAATAGCACCAATTCCACAATCTATTTTCTTCTTTCACTTCACCCTCTCCTTGTCATGTTTCTCTATTTACAAAAATGGCACACCACCCTCCCAGCCAACTTTGGATCTCTCACCAAGCATTGCCCAAGTAATCTCCAAACGTGGTAGCTAGTTTTTAAGCAGTGCCTAGAAAGGTAGAGAAAGAACTGTCCCAGCTGGATGCACTCAAGTCTTGCATCCCTACAAGGAAGAAGCCTTTCACACAGACTTCCTAATTTTTAATCACACTTAATTTCTAATCACTTTATCAATATAAGAATGAGCCAATATAAGAATGAGCATCAGGTTTGTCAGCCCCATCCCTCTCCTCCCACTCAGATGCAGCTGCAAGAACAGAAGCTTTCACTGTGATTTTAAACTAGTCACAGTTCAGCATTACGTCTAAATCGAGACAAACTATGGAGTTATTCTTAACTATGGTTTACTGAAATAAGCCAACTTCAAACTATGGCTAATGAATCTGGCTTGTTTCAATAAATCATTGTTAAGATTAATCACACTTTAGGTTTTGGACACAACTCTAAACTGTGGTTAACTGAAAATGGAAATGAAAGTTTCGGCTCTCCTCCCTGTGGCCTTCCCAAAGGAAGAATGGCGAAGAGGTGGGCATATCATTCATATAATGATAAATCATTGGGTCTAAATACATACAGTAATTATAAATTGACATGACCAGATAAAATCCACTTCAGTCTTATCCATTTCCTGCTTAAAGAAAACTGTTTCCAAGAGTTACATCCTATCCTTTCACAAACAAAAGTAAGAAAATGATAAATTTTCAAAATCCATTTTATAGAGAGTTGCAGAAGTCATGCAGGCATTGATCAAGAGAGGAAGTGTGCTGCTCATCATATCACTATTGAATTGATATATGTCACGGTCACACCAAATGTACACACACAATCACTATAGTGCTGAGAACACTTCTGAGAGCCAGTTTCAACTTTTCCTAGGGTACAGCTATGGAAACCACCAGCAAATATATTTGAGCAGAGGCAGTCCAAAATGAATAAATACAAACCATGGCTATGAAGGGCAATGTCACTTCTACAAAACCACATCCAAATCTCTGAATGCGTCTCTCCATAGACAGACTTTGTGTAAAAATGGTAATTGGGAGAAGCACGCGTCACATCTGTCCTTTATTCCAATAATCAACTGCATTAAAAGAGACATGGTACCCCATTGCTACAATGCTCTTCTCCAGCAAATATCCTCTAGGTGTTACAAAATAAAATAAAAAGAAATTTGCAAGATTAAAAAAACCTACAAGAAGCATTTTGATAACTAAAACCCCACACCAAGCACAAACAGAAAAGATACATAAATATAGTGAAACATGAAATGTCTCAAAATTAAAACAACGGCAGCAATAGCACAACATTCACAGGGAAGGGAACTGTACAGTGGTGAGTGAGTTGTGCACCTGTATTATGCGCCTGATGAAGAGGGTTCTAATCTACAAAAGCCAAAGCTACATGAATTCCGTTCATCTTTAAGGTAACACGAGACTCTTTCCTGATTTTGCTGCAACAGAGTAACATGACTATCCTTCCAGCTTTCAACATCCTTGTGCAAACACGAAAAGCAACCTTCACCAACCGCCTCTCGCACCTGAAACACTGAAATACATTTTTTTCATTCATTGGTATAGAAGCTCAGAAGTCCAGCTATTCCACACAGGTTTATTATTTCAATCCTCAAAGAGTTACCCAGCTTTCCCCTACCCTAGCCCACAACATAAAATCTTGCTTTTGTAATCCAATGCACTACACAACAGGACTCAGCAGTAAAGTGTCTGTCAATTTAAAAACCAGAATGAATGAAATGATTTTGTGTTCCCACAACTTCAGCTACTTAAGATTCCTGTCCAGTTTGTGAAATATAGATTTAAAAGAAAATACATTTTTAAATAAAAATAATATTTTAAAAATCATCTACAACAACAGTAGAATCATCTTCATTTAAACAACCTCCATCCCCACTCATATGTTTTTACCCTCATCTCTACCTCTTTCTTGTTCTCCAGAACTCAGAACACTATAGGAAAGCCATTGGTAGAAAGATTATTTGCCTATGCATTATAAGAACAAATAATTCAGACTGGTGGACGATAAAACCAATTTAAGTAACTGAGAAAATTCTGGTTTAATTGCAGTGGAGATGGCAGATCAGGATCTTGGACAAGGCAAAGGTTGGCAACTCAATCAGGTTTGCAGACTAAAGGAAGTCTTTGTTGCAGTTTTAAACTCCCCCCTAAAAAGGCATTTAAAAAGCATTGCACGGAGCAAGCAATAAATACAGCTCAAGCTCTGACTAGACACCCTGGTGAATTTCTGAGTATTTTTGTCTGAGATTATGTAGTGATATTAACATCACCTTAAAAGACCGAGGACCAAAGCAATTGTAGAGAGAGGTGCTGAGTTTTGTCACTCGCACTGGATTTTCATGTCAGGTTTGCAAATAAAATAATATTTTAAAATATATTTCTTCCTAAGTTCCCGGGATAGGATAAAATAATGCACAGTAATTATTCTACTTTAAGATTTAAATAAAGTTCATTCTGACACACCGGCCAAGTTCTCACTGAGGGGATAAACCTGCATCTGGCTAGACCTCTTCAGAAAGCAGGTAAGGACATTTCTCTCCAACATTTTTCAATGTGCAGGAAATGTGTTTTTATAGAGGGGCATTTGTGTGCACTTCAGCCTGCACTTCAGGGCAGGTATAGATTAACCACCTCTGTGAGAACCAGGCCAAAGGCTGCATCCTGAACACAAGTAGCTCCTGTCGAAATCAGTGGGATACACTCCCAAGTAAACGTGGTTGCCCAATTTATTTCCCAACCCAACAAGACAAAGATCAGGATTCTGCTTCAGCCAGAATAAAGTCTGGCGGTGTCCAGCTTTGAAGAAAAAAATAAAAAACCCATTGCTTATCTATTTAAATGTTTTACTTATTAAGATGCTGATCTGGACACATCAGGTTAATCTGAACAAAACAGTGAGGGTGTTTTGTTGTTTTGTGACAATGAAATTACTTGCAACAGTGTTACTGGAAATGAAAAAGGTAAGATGTCTCCCAAAAATCAAACTCTACAGCAAAAAAATCTTGGGAGCTGTTGTTTTTCAAAAATGAAGATTTTTATGAATCTGGTAAAAGAAATGGCCCACACTTAGCCTTTTATTTATTCTCTAGCTCACCTAATAGTACAGGGGGGTGGATATTTAATGGCGGTAGGTTGTTGGTTCCTACACATGCACATACATTGGTGTCACCTACTGGTCTTGACATTAAATGTTGACTCGCATGTTTCAATAAATGAGCTATCACAGATTGCTCAACACAGAGAAAATGTTTGCGGCATTCAGTTTCAACTTGAAAACCATACAGCATTTTCAAAGGAGACAGTCCACATGTTCAGTTGTGAGGTGTCAAAGTGTGAATCAACCCTTAGATATCAATGAGTGTTTGCTTTGCAATTGCCATGCTTTGTGAACTTACTTTTTATAGGGCATCTAAATGACATCATCATCAAATTGCTGTTGTCCTGCACTGCTTCTGTTTTTATTTTGCTTTTCAGATTGCAGAAAATCTAACATCTTTTTTTTTTAAAAAAAAATGGAACAGTAATTCCCCACCTTTTTTATATTTGATGTTTTTTTATTTTTGCAGGGAGATGCCAAGTAAGGTGAGTCTATGGTCACACATCTGTACTACTGCACAGTGCCACTATTACTTTACAAGTAGTCATTTTATCAGTGTGTTTTTAATTATATTTTGATTTATACAAATGTCTTTGTTGCCTTTAAAAAAAAAAATACCCTATTGCAATATTTGTGTGATAGTGCTGAAATAAAAATGACCTTTAATGCAAATGTTAAAATTAATTTAAATTTCAGGTCAGTGTCAGTTGAACACCTTGTTTCCCTCATGATCTTTTAATGAGTGATAAAATACCTCGTAAAATACACACACACAGAGAGAGAGAGAGAGAGATAGCATGCTTAAAAGGAATTATCTCTATGCTATCTACATGGTTATAATATGCTCACTATTCTGGACAGAACTTAGTAGGTTATAAGTATGCACACGCAGACACTTGGAAGTATGGAGAGTCAAGGACAATTCCACATGTAGCGAAATAGCTGTGACAAGGAGAAAGGAGTCTACAGAAATTCATCAGAGGGATATTCAGCCATTGGGAGTTCTGCCCATATGAGAATCTGTGCCACAGAACAACTATTTTTTAATCATTTGGGCTCTCCATTATTCATTAGGTTTGTGTTGTTTTCAGCAACAGACCTACTACTAAGGGGGTGGGGACCACAAGGACCCCAAGTTTCACAAATATGTATTTCCTTTTTCTTCTTCAGTACTTCTATTCTGAGATTGTTTTTAAAATTATCATACATTTATCCTTTCAGATCAACTGTTTATAAGCCCTTCGTGGCTCACTCAGAAATGGGATAAGGATGCAAGGACAGGAAGCCTTGCTGCAGGGAGATAGCCATACTCTATTGGTTACTTTTTTAAAACACACACACAGGAGACAGCTGACTACAGCTGGAGCAGGGATGCACAAAACTCGAATAAACGAAAGGCTGAATAAAAAGTAAAAGCTTCCTCTAGTGGCAAAGCATCACTGCCCTGGGGATGGGGAATAGAGAGGCGTCTAGATGTACATCCAGCACATGCTTATGCCCACTAAAATTAGTTGTTGTTTTTTTTAAAAAAAAAAATCTATATCACCCTTCATCCAAGGATTACAGGTTTACAATGTAAACACAGAAAAACACATACCATCATAACAAACAATAACTCTCCCCTCCACACACAGTTTAAAAGAACAGAGATTGTTTGATTAGGCAAAGGCCAATAAACAGGCAGGGGTAGGGAACAGAGATGGCTGAACTTTCCGCTTCCATCATCCACATCCCAAATGGCCAATAGCTGAAGACTGTGGGAGCTGTAATCCAGTAACATCTAGAATGCCACAGGTTCCCCACCCCTGGGCCATAGTTTTGAGGGTATTCAACACTATTGAATATTCAGCATTCAGTACTACATGAGGAGGAGTATTCATTGTTAAATGGACCAGTAAAAGTTCAATTATCTTGCAAGGAAGCAAAATAAAGTTTATAAACTAATACAGGCATGGGTGGGGAAGAAGAGTCACAAAAATCAAATTATGGGAATAAAGGATCTCATATTAGCGGAAAACCTGGCTAATTTTAGTAAGGGGGTCCAGCAAATGTCGTATTTCAGTTATTGATTATATGCCATTTGTCTGTTACTGATGAGTCCACAAGGACACAGGAACACTATTATTAAAAAGGAACATATTTTCCATGCCCTAATGCCAGCATCACTGCCTTTGTGTGCAAAGAAGCACGTGTTTATTTTACAGATGCTACACCTACAAAGGAAAAGCAGATACTTAGATAAACCATTTAAAAAAACACCCAATAATAAATTGCTTTAACAAGATTGGGTTGTAAGGTAATTTTCACAGGAGCTATGGATGCTATAGAAAATATTTACATTGGCAAGGATTATCACAATGTACTGGGTGGAAAATTCTATTTTGTTACTGTCGTCCATCAATGATCCAACAGTAAAATGTACTAGGAAGACAGCCTCATGCTCAAGAGGTATTTAAATCAATCACTGTCTAAAGACAAGAGTGAATGAACAAGGATGTAATAAATTTTCCTCTAGAACAGGAGATGCAAAGGGCTGTTTCTAGCCCTCATCATTGCAGATATAAATTTTAAATGTACTCTACAGTCAGCCTCTTCCCTAGGACACATCTGTAAAAACATCCAAAAATCCCACACCCTCAAAAGCTTATTGTGCCCCGTGAACGCCAATTCAAATAAGAGCGCATTCCAACATGGCCACACTGCTGTTCACTTTTTAGGGAAGGGAAATTGGGACTGGATGAGTTTTGCACAGTGGAAGAATAAAAAGCCAGAATAAAATTAAAAAATTAAAAATCTACAAATAAAGTTTCCTGAACTTGGAGCATCTACGTAACTACACATTAGTTGTTTTCACATGTTACATTCACTTTGGCTTAGCATGAATGAGCAGTGTACTAGTGTACCACTATTCTCAAGTTTCCACTTTGATCCTTCCCTTCTTCTCTCTTAGTTGCACTGGAAGCAACAAACCACAAGCCTCGACTTGTAGCGTTACCCAAACCTGGTCTCGTGGTTTGTTCCCTCTAAACCAAACACAAGTGGTAAGCCAAGAATAAATGCTGCTTGTCTGCATTAAACCATTAAACTATGGTTTTATGTGATGTGCAAACCATCCACAAGGAGAAATTATACCAAAAACAGGAATGCAGGAGGCCTGCACAACTTGCACTAGTCATCATGCCAAATGCAGCATACTAGCCACATATTATGGGTTGGATGGGCCTGGTCCACTGCAGGAGAAATCCTTTTTGAGCAGGCAAAGGGGGCAGGGACGGGTCGGACTCGGAGAGCAAGAAAGCAGGGTTGAATGAGCCTGGTGGAGAGTAGGGGTATATAAAGTTTTTGCGCAGGCAAGCAGGTGAGTCAGAGATGGAGGACTTGCATGGGCCTGGTCCATCCATCCGGTGAAGAGCGGGGGGATGGAAAAAGAGTGTTTTTGTTGGCCGGGGGGACAGAAAGTGAGAGAGGGGTTTATTTTCATTGAATAAACCACTGTAAATCGCATGTGCCAATGTAATGAATTGCTTTGAAGTCATTTCTGCACCAGGTAAAGTAATTTTTAGCCCCCCAATTTACTCCACTGTTCTTTATTTTGCCCAAGCAAAGGTGACAACCCTATCACAGGCCTACTTCCATCTTCTTGGCATTTTCAATGAAGCAACACAGAAATGAGGCCTTATTCGGTAAGAGAAAAAAAGTGTATCTAATGGAAACTGATTGCTAACTTCTTGGAGTTGTTAAGAACTGTAGACTATTCAGAAGCTTTTAACATCTAAGGTTGGTCAGCATTTCTGTTTGTTTATTTTCTTATATGCCAGATGTTTTCTCCTGTCCTATCTAAATAAATGTCTCCTAAGAAATATTCTGAGTTCTGCCTCAGAAATTCAGCAACTCAGGTGTACATAAGCCTCCTACTGCTTGGTTCTATGTTACTTCATATAATATTCTTTAAGAATAAAAGAAGTTGGAAGGCTCCTGCGTTAAGTTTAGAAAGAGGGTATATAAAGTTATTACTCCAGGAAGTGTGGTAAACCTTTGGCAGGTATTCAGAGTTTGGAAGCCTGTGTGAAAGCTTGCCAAAGTGCACCACGTTTGTGCATTAAATGTCACCCCATGAGTGACTTTGAAAAGTGTCTTGGCTCTGTTAGCATAGTTGCCAAGTAGCCAAAAGGGGGGACAGAGCGTGGAAGAACGTGCCCTACTTCTGTGCGACTTTAACAGATGTTTGATATGCAACAACAACAAAATAGCATGTAGCTAAACAATGGCTGGGTGCAGTTGTTCACCGGCACCATGGACCATGGTTTAAGAAACTGTGGGTGAGTGCCTTAGATTATTATCTCAGTTTGTTAATCTACATTAAATCAGCTTTGCCTAGTTCAGATGTAATAGGAAATCTCTGGCTTAGTGCAAGCCAGGATTTCCATGCTGAAGCTGGTGAGCGGTGATGGAAGAAGCAAGGGAGGAGTATGTAGCCCCAGGACACGGCCACCATTTTGTAAACCACAGTGTGCATGTGTGTGATTTCAATGGCATGGGACAACTGTGGAAATGGCATGGGGGAAAGCCTTAAATGTCAACTTTCCCCATCATCATGGTCCCAATCCAAATTCTATCCCTCTCACCCCACCTCACTTTTGGCTTCAAAGTAGAAGACTTAGTTCATTAATCTCCCAGGGCGCTTTTTAGCTTCATTGCCAAATGGTGATTTCAACAATCGAATTTCACATCCAACGCCAGTATTTTTTTAACTGCATAATACAATTATTCTTCTCTGGAAACAAATCTGTTGGGTGCATTATAGCATTTTCATTTAAAGAAGAAAAAAGAAACAACCCTTTCTACAAAATAAGAAGCAAGTCATGTTTCCTAAATGACCCATCTCAGTTCTTAAATCCGGTGTAAATACTGTACTGGGAAAGACCTCTCAATGCAAATGGGGTTCTATTGAGATATGGAGAATAAACCCTAGCCTGCAGAGAACGAAGGGTAAAAAAAAGTCAACAACTTAAGGTGAAAATATTTGGACAGGGTCTAAGACACACTAAGAAAGCAATAGAGGAAAGCAAAAGAAAGCTGAAAGAATTCAGAAGAAGTTGAAAGAAGCAAAGCTGCCTAACTAGTTAGCATTAGTATCCTAGGAAATGGTATGCAAGCAGAGGAGTGTTCACTCATCAAAGCATATCTGAAAGCTTTTGCAGGAGGGCTATGAGTTAGATAGGGAGGACGGGAATCCAGGTTGGGTTTCTCCCTGGTACACAGATATTTGCAGCAGATACTTCTCCCCTAGGTAATGATTTGCGGGTGCTAACCCTGCCTGAACAGAGGCAGGTTTGTTCCTCCTACGTGTCTCCCCATTAATGAAGATAAGTCCTGCATCCCGTTGTTAAGACTTCAAAAATAATTCTCTCTTCCCGGAATGCAAGCAACAAGGGTCTCAAAAGAAGTCAAGATTCCTCCCTGCCCTCCTTAGAGTAAAGCTGAAGAATGATCAGAGCTCACAGCCCAAAGTAGCTTGCTACTCTGCTTTCAATGCTTATTCTCCTGCTTGCCAACCTTCCCTTTTAAATCTACCCCTCACCTACCAAAACAAAAACTAAACTAAACTAAAAAATCCAGGCTACTGTGCCTCATGTTAAAGAGAGATTCGCTCATTTGCCTGTGGCAAGGCTTCTTGGATAGATTCAAATCCTGCCTAAGTGGCGGCAACAGCAACAACAAAATTAATTATTCCCATTTAATTTAATCCTCATATCCTTTTGCTTTAGGGCACAGTTCAGCTTCTGGAACCAAGACCTGCAGGTTTCTGCCTGAAAAGCCTTTAACGTTCCGTCCCCCCACCCCCACCCCCACCCCAGTTCCCCTTCAAATGCAGCCAAATAGCCAAGTATTTGTGGGCAAATGAAAGCAATAAACCAAAATTTTAAACTAAAATGCTACAAGATCTTTGTTTCTTATTTTAAAAAAGTTTTCTTACTTTTCCCACATGAAGAAAAAAAGACGAGGAATCAGAGAAAGAGAGAGGAAAATGGAATCCCTCAAACAGATGCCAGATTCCTAGGTGGTGAGAGAAAGGAAACCAATGTGCAGCTTGCGAGAAGGAAGATTTCACGGGGGGAAATAAATACTGATCTCTTTAATCATATTTCATGTATAGGGCTGCACTGCATTGTCCCATAACTGTAACACTGAGAAAATAAAGGGGAAATATGCCTCCTGCCCTGGCATCAATTTACAAATCATTAATTACGGCAATTTATTATATTTAAAATGGATACTTTGACCAATTTTTCCATCCTGCATTCCAAGTCTTCTTCACATATTTCTGTGTGGGCAAAAGGATCAGAGATGCATAGAGCAAAGGGTAGTCATTAACAATTTGATCCCATAAATTTGCTGTGCCGGAACCCAGCCCATATATCCTTAAGAAAGGGGCGACCCAATAACTTTACTGGTATGAAAGCCATTTAGGGTTAGAATGACACGATTATAAAATTAGTGTAAAGCAGTATAATTGCACAAAATGTCACACTCCTATTGCTGTCAGATAACGCTATTGGCTTGGATCCTAATTTTCCTTCCATGAGCAGAAGGAAGTTCATTCACAGAATGGAGCTTCCCTCCCTTCTACAGCCCCCTGCACCCCCTGAAAATCTGCTCCTGGAAGACGGGGGACCCTTGGAAATGGGGAGGGGGACTGCAGGTGCAAAGGGAAGTTGACAGAAATTGGCTCTTACGTGAACAGCAAAGCAACTTGGGATCAAAGCAATAATGTAACACCAATGTTTAGAATCAGGGCATTGAACAATGGGTAAGACTGTGATTCTATGCACACTAAGGAGCAAATCCCATTGAACTCAGAGAGCTCAACTCTGTGTCAACTTGCAAAACGAAACTGTTGTTGTAATGCCTTTTTATATGCAAGTAATTCAAGTCTTTGAGCTTAAATATTGCTCTTAAGGCCCAAATCTTTCACAGAGCACAGCAATTAAGAAACGTGAAAAATGAACTTCAAATTACCCACTTTTAAAAATACCTTAGCCTACTGTCATTCAACCACACTATTGCCTATTAACTGAAACAAAATACACATTTCTGTGCCTTGATCTCACTGTATAATTAGCATATATGCCTCAAAATATAGTGGAAAGTTACTTTTGCAGATTCTGTATTCAGACACAGTAGCATAGGCAGATATGGCACTGGTGATATTAATGGCCCTATTACACATATGAGCCATGATACCCTGCCAGATATGAGATTATATTATGAAGCATCTTGTCTATGCTGGTTGAAGGAATGGCTGACATTGAAGAATCCACATATTTTAGACTTAGAAGGTCGTGATAATATTTTTGGTTGGCATACTTATTTATGGTAAGAAAATGTGAAAGTACACAACAGATTTACAAACCATATAATTAGGGAAAAAATGTATATGGGATAAATATAAAAAATTATTGGAGACAAAAACACCACTTTGGCTTTCACCACTGGAAGCCATAGTGGTAAAGAAAAAGAATATGATGGGAGGTTGGGCAACTTATACAAATTTATTAAGAGAGAAAGGAGGAGAGTTTAAATTAAAAGAATTTAAGGACTTATCAGGAATATTAACAAGATGGATACAATATCGTTATTTGAACATAGTATTTAAGAAAGTTAGGAAATGAGGGTTTGGTGAATTAATATTACAATTGGAGAGAAACCTGTTGGAATGTAATGTTAAAGTGCTGCCTAAAATGTATAAGATATTATTGGAATGGGAGACTGAAGATGAGCAAGTAAAATATTCAATGATACATTGGGCAATAGACATGGAAGCATGGGAACAATTGTGGAATACGAATATAAAATTTATAGAATGTTATGGTTTAAGAGAAAATTACATGAAAATGTTATATAGCTGGTACCTAACACCTAGTAGATTGGCAAAAATGTAAAAATAAAAAATGAATAAGTATTGGAAATGCAAAGGAAAAGAAGATACTTTTTATCATATGTGGTGGTCTTGAGGTAAGGTTAAAGTTTATTGGGAAATGATATATAATTAATTATATATATTTAAGATAATATTTGGGGGGGGGCAGAAGCTTTTCTCTTGGGAATTATAGGTGTAGAACTACTCAAACAGTATAGAAATTCATTTATTTCTTTATGCAACTACAACTGCAAGGATGTTACTTGCCCAAAAATAGAAAGAAGAAGTCCCAATGAGAGATGAATGGATACAAAAACTTATGGACTATGCAGAAATGGCAAAACTTACTGGAAGAGTAAGAAATCAAGATAACAACCTTTTTATAAAAGAATGGAAAGGGTTTATTGAATATCTACAAAGTGTAAACGGATAAAGACATTGGCACGATTACTGTAATAACCTGCAGTTTTAAAAGAATACATAATCAAAATAGATGAATAAAAAATAAGTTAATTTAGAATATGCAGGAAATGATAAAATAAATTTAAGGAACTGCTGAAAGAGGAGGAAGGAAGTCAAGGTTTGAAATGTTAGAACTATTGTTAAACTATTGAAATGTATATAAATGAAAACTATAAATAAAATTATTTTAAAAATGAGCCATGAAGAAGAGACACTAAAAAACTTTTTCAGGCCCCACAGATGAACATTGCTGGTCAATTAAAAAGAAAAATAATCACTTAATACATTTATAAACCACCTTCTATCAATGAACTCAAGGCAGCTCACAATTACAGAATACAGCTGGAAAATAATTATGTAACAAAATTATGCAATATAATTGGAAAATTGGGAAGAGGAACATAAATGAATTCAGGCAGTGACTCTCACATAATGTTACATAATGACCAACTGAGACTTTTTTTAATTATTTGTCAATCAAAAGGGCAGCAATGCTGGCACTCTCCAAGGCCACCTTGCCCACAATGTCTAGCTGTGAGAAAGGACTCTATGAGACTACCCTATCTCTGTTCCTCATGAACCAGACTCTTCCCCGCAGGATCAGACCAAAGGCCTATCTACTCCGCTAATCCGTTTCCCACCGTGGCCAACCAGATGCTTATGGGAAGTCCACAAAAAGGACACAAAGTGACTGTCCTTTCCTGCTGCTGTTCCGCAGTAACCCGTGATTCAGAGGCATGGTGCCACTAATCCTCGAGGTAGTGGGTAGACATCAAAATCATAGATAGTCTTATCCTCCATGAAATGATTTAATCTGCTTTTACTATTTTACCAGATTAGACTAACCATAAACAAGTTCAAACAACACAATAAAAATATTACTTTTACGATGATGATGATGATGATGATGATGATGATGATTTATTGAATTTAGATACCGCCCTATACCCGGAGGTCTTAGGGTGATTCACAGAACAAAATCAAAATAGAAAACCACAAAATATGTAACCAAAATAAAAAGAACAACGTAATAACCACCACCACCCCCAAAAAACACATTTTAAAAGGGCATAGGATGTCAATCAAATCAGCCAAAGGCCTTTTTAAAAAGGATCGTTTTTGCCTGGTGCCTAAAGGTGAATAATGAAGGCGCCAGGCGATCTTCCCTGGGGAGAGCATTTCACAGACGGGGAGCCACTGCAGAGAAGGCCCATACTCATGTTGCCACCCTCCGGACCTCTCGAGGAGGAGGTACACAAAGAACGGCATCAGAAGATGATGGGTCCAGGTGGGTACATATGGAAAGAGGCGGTCCTTGAGGTATTGTGGTCCTGAGCCACAATACTACTTATTTAAGGTACTACAAACACCTTATTTTTACTATAACACTGCCATTATCTTATTGTTTCTATCCATCCCTCACAAAGATCCTAGTTCTTAAAATTGAAAATGACTAGCAATGGAGTTACCCCAGATAAGAGCATTGAGGGGTCAAACACATTCCCATTCAGAGCAGATATTGGCAGCCTTTGATGATTTTTACTCTGAATTAAACACCACACGTTCACCAGAGTTAAGGAAGATAAATGAATACCTGAATAATGTTCATTTCGGTCCTCTTACCTCAGAATACATACTTTTTCTGAACCACCATGTCTCAACAAACAAAACTCATCAGGCAGTTAAGAAACTGAAGCATGGCAAGACGCCTAAAGCTGGTGGTCTGGGGGGAGAGTTTTAAATTTGCTATTCTTATTCACTTCCCAGCACCTGTTCAACAGTATCTTAGAGGGTGGTGTGACCCCAGAGTCTTGGAAATACACACAGTGTGGATTCTGAAGCAGTCCCATCACCTTGCTAAACCAAGATGCAAAACTGATCCCTTTACTTACATTTTGGATGAATCATTTATGGGATGAACCTTTTATTTATTGAATATTGAAGAGGACCAAACAGGTTTTATTTCTGGCCAACTATTGGCCGATTCAATTCAGAGGGTGCTTGATCCTGCTGTCATTGGGCAGCTTGATCCTGCTGTCATCCTGCCTTTAAGGTCTTTGATTAGGTTGAATGGCCATTTTTAATGCGTATCCTGAAGAAACTTTGGTCCTCAACTTATACAGATCATTCACCAATTATACTCTCTGACAGAAGCAGTGGTAAGAGTTAATACAGAGACTCAATACCTTTTATGCTCTCATTTGGAACAAGACAGGAGTGTTCCTTATCCCCTCTTATCTTTGCACTGGTCATTGACTCTCTGGCATCAAATATATGGGATGGCCCACATTATTGGTCCCAGGATTAACAGTACCGCCCACTCTATTAATCTATTTGCTGATGGTATTTTGTTGCTTCTTACTTCTCTTAAGGATGTAATCCCAGCCCTTCGGATCCAGCTAGAGAGATCTGGGGATGTGGTGGATATCAATGATAAATTGGAACTTATGTGCACCATTCTGCTAGATACACAAAAATGACTGCAGCAATTGTCTAGTTTGAAATTGCAATTTGGCTGCCTTAAATACCTTGGAAGCTTTATACCCAATGCTATTATTTAGTTGCACAATAAGAACTTTGATCCCCTACTACAGAGGGCAAAAGCAGACATTGCCAAGTTGAAACAACTCATTCTTTCCTAGCTGGGAAAGATTGCTGCCCTTAAGATGACACTACTCCCTAGGTTCTTCTTCTTGTTTCAGACCCTCCCCATTGAGTTCCATTTGTGTGATTTCAAAAAGCTTCACACTTTTAGTAAAGTGGGGCACAACCCACAGAGGCGCAAGTCTATAATGTATAGGAGAACTAGAGATAACAGATTGAGAACGCCCCATCTACAGACATATTACAAGGCATTCCAGAATTGGCCATTTATCCGCATTATTAGGAAACACATGGGTAAACTGGAATTAGGCTGTGAAATGCCTTTGATTAATGCCCAGCCATTCCCCCCTTCCATATGCTAGACTATCAAAAATATTGTCAATCCCTTTCTATGAGTCACACTTAAAGTTTGGTTGAAATAGGCAAAATGATTGGCTAGTGCTCCCTTCTTCCTTCCCTACCCAAAATTTGTTGAACCATTATAGGTAATACCAGGGTTGGGAAAGGAAGGACTACAAGGCATCCAAGATTTATTCCAAACAAGGCAATCCTTTGATGATGCACCAAATTGAGAGCCAATTAGAAAAGCTAAAACTGAAGTTGTAAACACTTTTTTTGCTTCACAGTGGCATCACTGATATGGATGACCATGATCTCTGACCAGTGTTTGAGAAACTCTGTGTGACTAGCTCTATACGTGTTAAGGGGGTTGCAACAGATTTCTGCACGACGCTAATAGACTACCAGTTTAAAGCTGAAGGGGGACTTAAACTTATGGGAAACTAATGTAGGTGGTGTCATTACTGAGGGTGAATGGGTGACCTTATGGCTCACACCTCCTATTAAGACAATTTCTGCTAAAATCAAGGTCTATAATGAGGCTTATGACTACACTATCTTAACAATGTTTTTTCACCTTTATGTTGCAGGGTTGCTAAAATAAAAGAACACTGATTCACCAATGGTGAGAGTGTCCAAAGGTCCAAAGCCCTTTTGGACAGAAGTATTTAGTATGATAACTAACCTCCTTCATAATAATGATGACATGGAGTAGGGATGAGCTTTAGTGCCCTTATTTAAGAACTTGTAAAATCATCCTTAAGCAGTGGCATGTACGGAGATAGCATTACATGGGAAGAACACTGATGAATGTAATATGCACAATGGTATAATATATAAATTCAATAAATAATAATAAAAATAAAGTATGGTATTTAGCCTTGACTGATAAATTCATTTAATGCTGAAAGGTGATGTCTGGAGAAACATACAAGGACACCTTTGGTGATGATTGGTTTATATTTATTTCATTTGTTAACTCTCATCCAAAGGAGTCCCCATTTCCTGTCCTTATAATTCTTTTAAGGCAGGTTACCTGACTTAAAATGATGGTGCTATCTTCTGATTATATCTGTAATACTAAAACTGATCCGTACCTGTTGACCTGTTTTTATTATGTTGTTTTGTTTTGAATAAAAACAGTATCACCAAAAAATAAAAAATAAAAATCCTAGTTCCAGAAATTCCTAACTTAGATATCTCTCACTACAGGATCCCAACTGCTTTGCACATTTTTATTTTCTTCCTGTTTTTCCTCATCATTCTCAGTCTTATTAATCCAAGATGTAATCAACTCTGTTTTAGTTGGTTTTATACTGTCCTTCCAGCATATGGCAAGGGACACGGGTGGCGCTGTGGGTAAAACCTCAGTGCCTAGGACTTGCCAATCGCATGGTCGGCGGTTCGAATCCCTGTGGCGGGGTGAGCTCCCGTCTTTCGGTCCCAGCTCCTGCCCACCTAGCAGTTCGAAAGCACGCCTAAGTGCAAGTAGATAAATAGGTACCGCTTTATAGCGGGAAGGTAAACGGCGTTTCCGTGTGCTGCGCTGGTGCCGGCTCGCCAGAGCAGCTTCGTCACGCTGGCCACGTGACCTGGAAGTGTCTCCGGACAGCGCTGGCCCCCGGCCTCTTAAGTGAGATGGGCGCACAACCCTAGAGTCTGGCAAGACTGGCCTGTACGGGCAGGGGTACCTTACCTTTACCTTTTTATACTGTCCTTCCAGCATATGGTAAGGTAAGAATATATAACACTTGTGTGTAGTACTCTTTAGGCATACTATACTTCACAAATTTCAGTAGACACATTGTTACACCAAATTGGAAGGTTTCATGTACACCAAAAAAATATTCACTGCTACATGTGCAATCACCTTTTCTCTCTCTACAGAATCATAAATGCTTATCCCTCACTATTACTTTTCCAGGGAGCCCAATGCCATTGTATTGCCCTCTTATACACACTTCTGTTCTCTATACTTGAATTTTTCTTGATATCTGCTTTTATTTTTCTTGTGTTTCTTTAACATGTTTTCAAAATATTTTCTATTCCCTTTCTGATGCACAACTTTTCATGATCTTATGTGTAATTTGGAGGAACTAGAAAAAGTGGGTAACTTTCACATCACTTCTTCAAATGTTTTTTTTATGATTCCAGTCTTGCTAGCAGGCCAGTCTTCTTTTCTTCCAAATCTAACCCCATTTTAAAGTCATCTCAGTTGGTGGCCATCAAACACATCTTCTATAGTGGTGGAAAGTACTTCCTTTTGTCAGTCCTAAATCTCCCACCATTCAGTTTCATTGGATGACACCTCCACATACACCCCTTTCTAATATTATGAGGGGGGGGGGAGCCTTGCTGTCCACTTTCTCCACACCCTGTCTCTCACTAATATCTCCAGATGGAAAGTGAAACAATATCTGTAAACACCTTCTGTTCCCACAGAAACAAGGAACTGCCTAACTAAAGCCCCATTAACACTGTCATTGAAATCCTGCATAAATTAGTTAACACAATAGCAAAAGCTCTGCTGACATCCGGGACTTTAAAGGTGAAGGGTTGTGGGGAAATTGTGGTAGACAAAAACATCCCTGGAACTTCCATTAAAGCAGTTTGGATTTTCAGTCTCCAGTGCTAAGTATCTCCTACAGGTCACTTAGTTTGTTCTCCGTTAAAGAATAAGATGTGAAGAACAACATTTTTAAGTGCCTCTGAAATGCTGCTAACCTGTAAAGGTTAAGAAAAGCAACACCTTCCCTTCCCACAAAACCTGTATTTTCTCCATCAGAAGCACTAAAATGCCCAAATTTATTAAAATTCCATAGTCAGATGTCTTAAGTACCCAGTACAGGGAGTGCTTTTCAAAGATGCTCCATAGGTCACATATAATCTCAGTTAGTTAGAACTAGCTAAGATCCAAAGTTTTGGCTCTTTAACAGGCTGATACAAAAGGCATTATAAAGTACAGATTTCTCAATGAGATTCAGAAGTACAGGACAGGGTTGATTTTGGCAGTAACCTCTTCTCCAAGGTCTTTGGCTAATTAAACAATCTATGACCTTTCAAACTGGGAAGGGGTATTGTTTTTGTTTGCTACTATGTTATGTATTATGTTATGTTATGTATTATGGGGACGCGGGTGGCGCTGTGGGTTAAACCACAGAGCCTAGGACTTGCTGATTGGAAGGTCGGCAGTTCGAATCCCTGCGACGGGGTGAGCTCCCATTGCTCGGTCCCAGCTCCTGCCAACCTAGCAGTTCGAAAGCACCCCAAAGTGCAAGTAGATAAATAGGGACCGCTCTCCAGCGGGAAGGTAAACGGCGTTTCCGTGTGCTGCGCTGGTTCGCCAGAAGCGGCTTAGTCATGCTGGCCACGTGACCCGGAAGCTGTCTGCGGACAAGCGCCGGCTCCCGGCCTCTTGAGCGAGATGAGCGTGCAACCCTAGAGTCGGTCACGACTGGACCTGATGGTCAGGGGTACCTTTACCTTTATGTATTTTTGTGGTTTGTAAACTGCCCTGTGATCCCTGGATGAAGGGTAGTATAGAAATTTTAATCATCATCATCATTGCTATTTTTCTAGAAAAAGAGGTGCCAGAGCTCACCATGAACTTCTCCCTTGTTCTAATAGAATGGCAATGGCACCCATCTAAGAGGTGCCGGAGCTGAGCTCCAGTGAGCTCCAGCTGAAAAAAAAGCTCTGGTAATAATAATAATAACCTGCACTGGTTGTTATATAGACTGTATACAGATGAAGCCAATATCTGTTTCTACCAAATTATAAATATCTGTCTTCTTGTTTTAAAAGTAGGTCCTTCAGTGAGCCAGTAATCCACAAATAAACTCAGTGCAGTAAATTGCCTTAATTCCTCCCCCCTTCATATCTCTCTCTTTCTCTTTCTCCCTGTAGGAGTGAACAAAAATAATAGGAATGTCTGGCAAAAGGGGAAGGAAATATCCTGTTTACCAGGCTCTGTGAATAGGATGCTTCTGCTTCCTCCTACTGGGAGACAATGTCAGATAAGAACAGGGATCAGGTAGGAAACTCAACATGTTAGTATGGGGTCAGGGGCCAGTTTGCAACTTCCTCCTCCAAGTCAAAGGGAGCTAGGAAGGAGAAGTTGCTATGGGAATCTTACGTGCATGAGAGGAAGGAAAATAAGGCACTCACCTCTCTGTCTCTAGAAAGATTCTAGCATAGGAAGAGATCTTCCAGAAAGAGGCAAAGCAGGAAACGTCATAACACAAAAAATATTTTTGCAATTATTAACCTGTAATATCTTTTTTTATCCTCAAAGCACCATTATTGCCATGCATGCAAGTTACCTGTGCCTTGATGCTATAGGTATGCCTCTTTGCAAAGGCCCATTGATGTGTTTCTGGGATAGAATGTGGATGTGACAGAAGCATCCTTTTTGACAGCCAGTGGTGAATTGCTATACCATCACTGCAAGATATGTGGGCACTTTGATTTACTTTTAAAATTAAGCAAATGAATGGGTTTTAATGACAATTAGAATAGTAGTTAATAGATAGATATTTATTATTACGGTCATAGACCAGCTTCTGAAACAACAACAATATACAACAATGGATTTTAAGTTTAAAAATGCGGTAGGCATATAATCACATAAAAACTTTAAGATAGACTACCATAGAGAAATCTTCAGGCTTAGAGGCAGTATACCTCTGAATACCAACCCTGGGTTGGCATCTAACAACAGCACTGAGCCAGACATCATGAAATGATCATCACTGCATATTTATTTGCCTTTGTCATACTCAAAGCCCTACTGAATCCAGCAACTTCCATTGCAATGAAGCATGTGTTTGCAGAATATTCACTGATCACTTCTTCTTTTTCCAATATGGAAAGACCAATATGACTGAAATGTGTACATGAATGAGAATTGATGTTGCATAGTGGCTAACAGTACAATCCTGTGCATGTGTGAAGTCCCAGGATGTACAATGGGACTTCCTTCTTAAATAAGTATATTTTGGCCTACAAACAAAATTCAAAATGTCCCCAGTTTGAATCCTGCCTCTGCCATGGTCTGATACTAGAAGGCCTTTCTCTTGGCCTCAGACCCACCCACCCCCCAGTAAGTGCCACCTCCCTTGCAGGGCTATTTTATGGGTTATAGAAAGATAATATACAGGAGGTGCTTTAAACACTTTAAAAGCACTATATACATCATAAGCGTTTGTCATATGATATGGAGTGCTCTCTTTTTTAGAATAGTTACCCCGGAGTTCAGATAGGAAGCAATATTGTATTACACTGAAAAATGGAATGTCCCTACTTTTACTAAGCCCACTTAATATGCACATTAAATGGAGGTGGTTTGAGAGATTAATAATTGCATGTTTTTGCTACATTACAAAAAAGTATTATAAATAGCTCTCAACTTTGAGGGAAGGCATTTGTCGGTGAAACCATCAGGGGGTGTTGTGTGGCAAAATTTATTCCTACCAAAAACTGTGCATTATTTATTTGATTTTATTTATATTTTTACTTCCTAGGCATTTACAAGCTGCTTTCTTCTGCACTCAGAGCAAACAATCTGGGGTTTTTTTTAATAAAAAAGAGTGCAAAACACAACTTAACAATATATATGTGCTGAAGTGTCCCCCAGGATACACTAGGTATCCTATCCGGTTGAAGAACACGCACCAACTGGAGTTTTATCTTATCTAACACCTCTAAAAGGAGCTTATTTCATAAAAGGCAGAAGTACTAAGATAACTGGCGTGGAAGAAAATAAATAGCTGGTTGGATCATATTTAAGTTTTGTTCTTCTCTTTATTGACCCAAAAATCCTTTCCCCCCCACCCTGCACCCCTACACCTCACAGATATGAACTGGCTGATCAGGGACCAACAACTGGGAACTCCAGATGCAGAGATGTGGTTGCCACATACAGATCCTGAAAGACCTCCTTTTCATTTTTAAGATTCACACAAAAAGGGAAATGCCTCCTGGTGCAGTTTGTCCCATCACTGCACCACCAAGGTTGGAAAAGCAGCACCAGAACAATTTTTCCTTTCAATGCAGGAGATTAATCGGGATTAGGGCATGGCCAAAAAATGCCCAAGCATTATTTCTCTGGGCCTGTCACAAACCTATAGCATGTTATGTACTGAATTCCTTCTCTCTCTCTCTCTCTCTCTCTCTCTTTTAAATACCTTATTTACTTTGAAAAAATTAGAAGCATTCCTTTCCCACCTTTGGCAGAAGCGGGTCACCAAGATATATCTTTCACAGCTGCTTTAACAGTGTAAGAGAGAAATAAAATGCTCCAACATTTGCATTAGTATTTTATATCCACTTTTGCATGTTACATAGCCCTAGTAGTGCTGAGATTATACCATGACAATAATAAACAACTGAATTTGTTTTTATCTCCCTGTTTTAAATTAGTTTAAAATGGACAGATGGATCTTTCCAGTCTACGCTACAGAAATAGTTGACCAGAATGGAACCACGGTCACTGACCTGCCCAGCCTCAAAAAATTTATTGTGAGAGATCATGGAAGAGCTATACTTTCCCCCCTACCAGAAGGGCAGCTGGAGGAAATAAAGGGATGAGCAGAAAAAAATATGTTGCTAAGAAGGTCATGCACACAATAAAGGGAAGTAACTAACATGAACAGGGCCAGATTTTGGGGTGGGGAGAGGGCAATAATAATTATGCAAGGCTTTCCGTACAATCACTTTCCTGTCCTCACATACGCACACACCACATAACACAGTACAAACATACATAGTACAGCACTCAGGATAGCTCCCCTAAAGCCCAGGCTGGAGAAGTGGCTGAAAAATATATACAGATGCAACATTTATAACTTGCAAATATATGTCTTTTACCTTCACTGGAACATGGAAATCTGAGGAGGAGGAGGTTAAACAGAACCGCACACTATTGTAAGGACACAATAGTATATTTGAAGTATATTTGAAGAAGTATATTTGTAGCCTCCTAGCACATTGTATTGCCTTTTAACAACAATGAAGCCAAATGTTAAAATATAAATATTTCTATTTGGGCAAGGAAGAGAAAAAAGAAGGAAAAAGAAAGGCACCCAAATTACACACAGAAAAAGAAATAAAAAGTGGATCTTAACTGATGAAGAGCAATTTAAAAATTGAGCAAGTGAAAAATAAGTCAGTCTGCTTTAGCTGGTTGCGTTTTACCTGACTATTCACATTATAGATATTGATATTGATATCGATATCGATATAGATATTAAGGCACTTCTAGAAACTTTCCTAAACATTAGCTAAAGGTACCCCTGCCCGTACGGGCCAGTCTTGACAGACTCTAGGGTTGTGCGCTCATCTCACTTAAGAGGCCGGGAGCCAGCGCTGTCCGCAGACACTCCCGGGTCACGTGGCCAGTGTGACGAAGCTGCTCTGGCGAGCCAGCACCAGCGCAGCACACGGAAACGCCGTTTACCTTCCCGCTATAAAGCGGTACCTATTTATCTACTTGCACTTAGGGGTACTTTCGAACTGCTAGGTGGGCAGGAGCTGGGACTGAAGACATGAGCTCACCCCGCCGCGGGGATTCGAACCGCTGACTATGCGATCAGCAAGTCCTAGGCACTGAGGTTTTACCCACAGCGCCACCCGCGTCCCCTTTACTAAACATTACATTAGTATAAATACATAGTAAAAAAACTAATACGTAGTAAAAAACACCATGCTAAGCTTGAATTCTCTTATCACATTTAATTTTGTTCACCACTGTCCTGGAAATTCTCTTCACGCATTTGTCATACATATTAACCTCCTATTTGTAGAGCAATATTAAATGCAGGGCCTATTTATTTCCTTAATAAACACTGATCATGAGTAATTGCATCCATTCACCTATGCCCGTCCCAAAATGTTGAAGTAAGGGTGAAGGGAAGAGAAGGCCACACTGTGCAAGATCATAATCAGTTTCTGGGGACCGTGAAAAAGCTCTGGTGGGAGATCATGAAATAGCGAGGCTTTTAGCTTCTGGCTGTGGACAAAAACAGCAAGGTGACAAGATGGATGGGCATAACAGGTAAAATGGTGCTAATTCACACATACAAAAATGTGTAAGCAGCAGGGTAAGAGGTAATGTGGAAAGTGGGCCAGGATAGTGGCCAGGAAGGAAGAATGCAAAACCTTGGTCACCATCACCAACTGCAGCACAACTTAAAGAGGTAATTGACCAAGAAAATGACAGGAAGCTAGATGTTGTGGAGATTGTGACCCTCCTTGCATGAATATCAGCAGCAGATTTTATGAAAAAGGCTGGTAGAGAGAGAGACACCTTATATTCCCCTCTTTTCACATAACTGTAACATCATAACATCACCTGGCTAATGTCCCTTTAGCAGCCTTTTAGAGAGACAATAGGATTGCAATAGCAAGCACATCCCCAAACAATCAGCTTCACTCAGAGTCCATCAGCATTAACAGAACAGCATTAAAACTCAGTGAAGAACATTGCACGTTTATGTTTTTAACTGAACAGAGATGGAGCTATTGCTTTATTTTCAATGGAACAGTTTTTACAAGGGTTATCCAATAGCTACAAAAAATGAGAGGAGGGTAGTTGAGGGTTTCAGTGAGGAATCCTGCCCTGCGTATGGAAGCTAGTGCAGGAGCAGCAAACTGGTATGGTTAATATGGTTTAATATGAAGATGGGATCACAGCCTAAACCTGTAGTCCAGTCACTCTTCTTCATTAAAATATTCATAGACTACTAAACATAACCAAGTATCACAATGGTGTACAACCACAATAAAACACACACAATTTTTTTAAAAAAACACAACAGTTTTCCAAAAAGGAATCCAGATTATACTTCTGGGAAAGCTTGTAGAGATAGGAAAGTTTGTAGAGATAGGAAAGTTTTAGCATCCAACAAAAAGCCTGTCTAACATCACATAGGCCAGCGTGCTAAAGGCATCTGGGCTGCCATGAAACAAACTTTCAGCACACGTGCTACCACCTTTCCCTTTACCATTGACTTTCCCTGATTAGATCTCTATGTAAGCATTTTTGTTAACATTCATGTTCAGAGAAGAATTGGAGATTGTGTGTGTATATTTCAGCCACAAAAATAAATTTCCACTGGCCAGGCCTAGATAGATGCCAGACCAGCCTAACTAACATTTTAAGGCACTCAAACTTTGCTTTGTTGAAAAGTAACACACAAGAATGGTGCACAAATGAATGTAGTGTGGTCTAGGTCAGTTTTTTGGGATGTTATATCCTTTTCCACCTCACATGCCCACATGTACATGTGCATACTAATCCTGCCACTAACTAAATAATTCTGTCTATACCTCGTCATAAGTATGAATAGAACTAAGAGAGGCAATACGTAAGACATGAATAAAAAAGATAATGAACAGTAATAATATGAGCAATAAAGTAGTACTAATCACTCTTTTAAAATACCTAGGAGTAAAGGGCATTCTATTCCCCCCCCCAATTATCCTGCAGAACTCAGTGAGACAAGAAGTTGTGAATAGAATTATTATAACTGAATTTTATTTTATTTTATTAAAAAACAGATTTGATCAATTCATGGGGCCTACATCGCTCAATGGCTACCTGTAAGTTGGAATCAACTTCAGAAAATGGAAATGAGTCATCAAGAAAGAAACTTTGTATGTCCAATGACCTTAACTGGAAAGTCTCAACCCTACTAAAGGGGGAAATGCAACATTTTCATTTTCGACTTCTACAGAGTCTGTGGAGCAGCAGAGATGTTTAGCAGCTGCAGTAAACAGAAAATACCCATATGATCTCCAACTCAAAAGCCTCCAGTGTGAGAACAGTATGATAACCCAAACCACTCCAATACTGTACACTAAAAATCAATCTAATAATAAAAATGCAGGAAGTTTTTCCATACAGTGCCTGAACATAAGGGAGTGAGGTTTGAAGTGCTTCTAAACCATGGGTAAGCAAACTAAGTCCCGTGGGCCGGATCAGGCCCAATTGACTTCTAGATCCGGCCCGCAGACAGTCCAGGAATTGCCACATGGATCACCAGCGCTCACGCTCTTTCCCTCTCCCTCACACGGCCTCCTCCTAGCTTCTCCTCGCCCTGCCTAGAGGAGGAAGGGGGCTGGGCTTTGTTGGTGCCAGCAGCAGCAGCACTCGAGCGGCTGCCATTTTAAGCAGCCCCTCTCCGGAGCCCTTTCGCGCGCCACTCATTGTCCTTCCACTGCTGCCACCTGCCCCTGCCGCTCGCAAGACACAGGTAAGCAGCCACCAGGGCTCATGGTGCTCTTGCATCATCCCCCCCCCAAAAAATATATAGTGTGGCCCCTCACAAGGTCTGAGGGACAGTGGACCGGCCCCCTGATGAAAACGTTTGCTGACCCCTGTTCGAAACCATCACATTTTAGGCTGCTTACATTTGCATTTGCTTATTACTGTGGTCATTCCCAAAAAATTCCTATCTAGCACATCTTATATCGAAGGACAAGTTTTCTATCTTATGCAGCACTTGCTGGTTATGCCAGGATTCCCGGGCTGCCCTTCACCTTCATTTAAGTGGATTTTGCTCCTTTGCTGCATGATTGTACAATACTAGGAACGTGCAGTCAGACAAAAAGCAAACAAGGAAAATAAATGCTAATCAGAAAAGAAAGTGCCGGAGAATACAACTGGCTTCAATTTGTAGGATTTTCATCCACATATAATCTTGCTGCGCAGCCATCTGAAACGGGGACATTTGCCTGTCTTCAATTCTCAGTGTGGTAATGCCATCCATGCCAATCCCCAGCTGCCTCTCAGAACTGACAACACAGAATCAGAAGGTATACACAGTAAAACCAGTAAAGAAAAGACCTGAAAAAGCCACACAACCGACTACAGCTGGCCAGCCCTACTCTGGTGGCTCACAAGAATATGTTTTTTCCATAGCCACTTTCCCTGGTCCTCTTCCTTACCACCACATTGCTCACAGAATGCACACATACAGGCATGCAAAACAAAAACAAAACATTTTGACATTAACAATTTTCTGCCTCCGCTATGGGGAGAAGAGAGCCAAGGCTAAACTACCCAGGAGACTATTAGGGCAGGGGTGGGTAGGAGGTAGATGGGGGTCTAATGGTGGGTCTCTGGGTGATCTGCAGGAGCTTGGCAAGGATTTCTGACTCCCAGTCATTTAATAATAGCAACAACAAAATGACCTTTTCCACCTGAAATAGATTGCTGAAATCAAAGAAAGCTAACCAGGGGTGGATGTTTGTGTGAAAGGACTGTGAGCTCAGTTCAGTTCTAGTACGGGCAACTAATTTCTAGGTTCAGAATGTGCTCAAAGAGACCCTGTTCTTTAATTCTAACTGTGCTTAATTATAGTTTAAAGGTAAATGTGTGATGTGCTAGTGCATGAGGCTAAAATATTAGGTGCTTTGCTCCTCTTCCGCTCCTGCCATGCTACCAGAAGCGAAGTCATGGTTTAGTTTAGCATTACAGCCCAACCAAGCCTCATGGTTTTTTAGCCATGGCTTAGGTCCAATTCTGTAAGAATGTGTGTGAGAGTGTACGTAATTATTTATTTCACAGACTATATTAAATGTCAATTTTTATTAGATGACAACCAACTCCTACCACAAGAGATATATTTTTATTTTTAAAAATCACACACACAAAAGGGAAGCTTAATTTTTTAAAAACAAAATGATTGTTATATATTACTGTTTCTGTACAGTTTTCCCTCCACCCCTGAACTCAAGGCAAAGCAAGATAAGTGAGGAAATACCACATAATAACCTTTGGGAATCAAAGGCACCTGTGATTTATAATGCTTATTGTGCAAGCTTCACTTTACTTCAGGTTGATCCACCATTGAGTTTAATGTGGAATTGAGGCTGTTTGTGGCTCTCTTTTTTCTTTTTCACAGTATCCACACAATGTCCTCCTAATCAAACAGGCGATCTGCACTTTCCCCCCACTAAAAGTTGATTTCCCAATCCATGGCTAATCCAATAAGAGAGAAAAATTCAATATGAAACAATGTATTATCCAACTTTGAAGCACATTGCACGTGCAGGTATTCTTACATGTGTGGACACAGCCTTAATCTGGCACTGCCAACTTCATCACAAGTACCATCATTTGGAAACTGCCCCACTTATTTTCAACATTACCTGACAGAGCGCTGAAATCAAGAAAATATTTGCTTAAATGGGAAGTCAGAATTATTCTGACACCATGCAGGCTGTCAAGGCAACAACACCATGTAAAATTATGGCTGTGCACTCAGCCACAAAAACATACAAAAACCATACATTTTATGCACCAATAACCAGGCCTAAGGGGGCAACATTTGGTTCACAGGGCATGTAAAAAAAAAAAGGTGCTGCTGGCATGCAGCAATCTAAAATATTTATTTAGCTAACACAGAGCTGGCATCTATAAATTTGATGCTGGCTCCTAAAAAATGGAATCAGCCCCTAGATTTTATTTTTTATTTAAAAAAAACATTTTCAGAACTGCCAATAACATTTGCTGGATTTGCTTGCATTTCTGTGCTTTTGTGGGCTGAGTTTTGATAGATAATTTGGAGAGTTTTTGTTAATTTAAGATATAAATAGACCAGAGCATCTGTCAAATTCTAAGTAGGTACTGATATGTGAACCTCCCCCTGAACCAATCCAGCCAACAGATTCTCAGCACATAAATAACCTGGGAAAGGAAGATGAATGGGCAATTCCAATGTCCCTGCTACCACCACTTGTGCCACACCACCACCACTCTGAATTGCCATTAATGAGTAATAAATCAACAGTTACTGTAGACTAATTGGGCTGAAAGGGTGTCTGTGGATGGCATCGGGCCTAATAAGAATTGCTGCGGTTAGTGTGGTGGGCCCAAATGTGGGGCCACTCAGCAACAGCTAAAATGCAAGTGGGAAGAAGAAGATAAGGATGCCTCAGACTGATCTGAACACCAGGTTACCGCTGCCGTCCTTGTCCAGTTTCCAGACACACTCCGGAAACGCTCTGGAGAGTTCCAGAAACACTCGGCTCTGGAATGGCACTCCAGAGGCAAAATGGCTGGTTCTGCATTCCTAGGTAAAATTTGGTTAAAGGGCAAACACAAACACAAACACACACACACAAACCACCTTTTGTGCTGGTTCAAAGTTTGAAATCTCTTCTTGCAGCTTGGGATAGAGCCACACAAAGCAGCAATGTTCTCGTTTCTGCCTACAGCGCCAGAACTGACTAAATGTTTAGCAGTAGCCAGTGCGTTTTTCTGGGTCACAGGGGTACGGATACCCCTAAACATTTTGTGAATCTAAGTTTGGCCTCATTGATGGGCAGTACAGTGGTACCTCGGGTTACGAACTTAATTCGTTCCGGAGGTCCGTTCTTAACCCGAAACCGTTCTTAACCTGAGGTACCACTTTAGCTAATGGGGCCTCCCGCTGCCGGAGCACAATTTCTGTTCTCATCCTGAGGTAAAGTTCTTAACCCAAGGTACTATTTCTGGGTTAGTGGAGTTTGTAACCCAAAGTGTTTGTTACCTGAAGCGTTTGTAACCCGAGGTACCACTGTATTCCATTTTTAAAAAATAATAATAATAATTTAATATATGGTACAGAAAATGAAAATAAAATAAACTGATACAAAATCAACCAAAATAAAATACATATACACCGTACACTACAAACATAAACCCGCATGACTTCCACCCACCATGACTCAACTTCCTTTAGCTCGAATTTATTGCAATTGCATTCTTTGGATAATCCATCTTATAACCATTTCTAACTTTTGTTCTCGCTTATTCTTTACATACTTAATCCAAGCGTACCAATATATTCTTTTGAGAGCAGTGTTTTTCCATATACTCATTGAAGCACTGCCATTCTAATCTTAATTTTTGATTTGAGGGGCAGTATTTCAATATGAGAGTACCCCTAAACATTTTTTTAGGAAGAAAAAAAAAAGCACCGGCAGTAGCTGTAACTTTGAGGGGGGGGGTGTTGTTTTTCAAGAGGAGCAACTGAGGTAAATAAACAGCCATGGGAGCACAGAATCCTTTTACCTTTGCTTGGGCCAGGGCTGCTTCGACAATGCAAATACTTGGGCCGTCAGCTGCCCACGCAGTAACTCATGCCCTCTCACAGAAGACCCCTCCAACCTCACCTCACCTGCCATGGCTGCTCTCTACCTTTTTCAACCAGTCTCTCTCATCCTGCCTTCTCCCCCCAAAATCCACAGCGCCACCAGTAGGTGGGAGGATTAAGTGCAGCTTTCATCTGGTTAGATTGGGAGGGGAAGAGGGTAGGGTGAATTCCAAGGGTGGTGGTGGGGGGTGACCTCTATAATAATAATAAATTTTTATTTATTATTATTAATGCATAGGTGGCTTGGGGGTACACTCCTTATCTCCCTGGATATTTTGGCGCTTGCTTGGTGAAGTTGGCACCAGTTTTACCAGCCCATTTCAGCCAGCCAGGGCACATGGCCTGTGTCTATAATTCCCTCACTGTGTGAACTTCTGGAAGACTGAAAGCCTCGTGTACCGTTGCCACTGAACATAGGAGGGGTAGAGGTTTATCACATAATTAATCAATATAGGTGTATTTTTAATTCATTTGTCAATTGCACATCACTGCAGTGTTGACTAATTAATTACTCTTGCAATAGTATATTGCTTCTGGTTTTAATTGGGTTGGAAGACTGGATCCATTTATGAGATCCTTATAAATTCCTACCTGCACATTATCTGGACACGCCTATTAATAATTTTCTTGAAAATGTTGCGTAAGAGCTATTTTTAAAAATTGCGTTGCCTTAATTATTTTTGAACAAATAAAAGTGGAATGTTGAAACAGATCAAACTTCAAATTCCTCACCAAAAAAGGTTTAGGGTTCATTGAGTTTAATATATTTCTTTGTTACACATCGTCTTGTACTGTATTTATTTGCTCCTTTAAAAATCGGACAAATATTCCTTTTGCAAGATGTGAATTTCTTTTTAATGTAAAGAAAAACGGGGGGGGGGGGAGAGAACATAGGAGGGATAACATGGGCGTAGCCGGGATTTTTGTTAGGAGGGGTGGGCCTTTTGTTAGGGGGGGCCAGAACCTCGGTTAACTATGTGTTTTTATTGATTTTTATTTATTTATGGGGGGTAGCTACCCCTCCCTGCCCCCCGTTGGCTACACCCATGAGGAGTAACGATAAGGGGAAGAGGAGAAAGTATTTTAAAGAGGGATTGAAAGAAGAAATGAAGAAATAGAGGGGCAGAGAGACCCATGTATTGGAAAAGTACAGGAGACCTCCACAGCCAAACTGCTTCTGAATAACAAAATGAACCTTTGGCCAATGCAGACATTATGACTTCAGTATCTGGGCAGCTTTTCTGGTAGACTCAAAAAAACCTTGCTCACTATATTGTGACATTT
Organism: Podarcis tiliguerta; assembly: GCF_965153285.1. NCBI lineage: Eukaryota > Metazoa > Chordata > Lepidosauria > Squamata > Lacertidae > Podarcis > Podarcis tiliguerta. Next base: position 31,812,557 of record NC_139550.1, read on the forward strand.
TGGTTAATCATGAAAAAACAACGTTGGAATATTTCACAAAAAATTGTGGCAGTTTAACCCCCTTGGCTCATGTAACCTACCTCTTCCTCTGGCTTAGCTGATTTGTTGGGTTTCTTGCTGAGAAAAGCTAAATTATTTGGTGTGCAGAGGATTGACCAACAGTCCCAGGAGGTGACATCAGCACCATGCCGGCTGTTTCGTCCCCACTTGTCCCTGCTTCACACTACCACCAGACTTGTGGTGGCGGAGAAGGGGGAAAACAGAGGTGTAGAGGAGGAAATAGTGATAACTGAGGGCTTACTTTTGCTCGTCCTTACTTCTGCTTCTCCCATGCCTAGAAAGCACAGGTCCAAGCAGTTTTCCACTTGTCCCATGGTTTCTAGGCATGGGTCCAAGCGGTTTTGCCTTTGCCCTGCCACATTCCCCCAGCAAACCTGCTCTTTACTGCTGCATCGGAACAAACATCAATCCATGGAAAACCCGATTGCTGTTTGTTCCAATTCAGTGCTAAACGGTGGGTTTTCCCAGGGGAAAGCGGCAGGGCAAATGGAGGCACAAATAAGCCCTGAGAGTCACGGCGGTTGCTGGCCTACGGTGGTGTTGTCCTTTTGTTTATGAATAACTTGAGATGTTCATCTGTGGATTCAGTATGTATCTCAGCATTTATATTCTCTTTATTCTGAGAGTGAGGTTTCTGATACAGCTATAAGCAAGAGATGAGAGCCTTGACAGATCTCAGCTGTGTTATCCAGCAGATTCTCAGGCTTTTTTTCCAACTGGCACCAACTCCTTACAACAGAAAATTCTGCATAAACTATAGGTCTCTGTTGTGCCCATTTTACAGATGTAGGAAACTAAGGCTAATGGTTTGGAAAAGTAAGCCCTCTTATTTCTAAATGCATTCCCACTGTTTTCTGTTTCTCAAAATGTACATAGTGACATACAAGCAATATTACAAACAAAGCCAATATATTTTAAAACCCAGTATTTATTTATTTGCAATATGCAAACAAACCTTTAAAAATATAAATGGGAACAACATAAAATCATCAATAAAATGCATCACTAAAAACAAGAATATAGAAACAGCATGCACGCTGATGGGCAAATCAGAGCACTATTACCTAAAGTACAAACATCTCCAAAATCACCAGTCGCTGCAATTTGGAGGGAACTGTTTTGCTATCCCTAGGTGACTGGGTCATCCCATACCACCCCTGAGAGGCTGCCTCTCTTATGAAAAGTTACAGTATTTCCATGAGCTATTCCAATGTTTGAAAAAAAGTTGGGACATTTATTTTGTTGGGCTAGACTTCCAACCTACAAAAATCACTTCTGAAGCAGTTCTGTTTACAGAACTGGACTTGGACCAGGGATTCTTATGCTAAGGTTCCTCAGCTATAAGCTCGAGTCAATTTCATTCTACCTCTGCCTCCCCAACCATTCCCTATCAGTTGTTATTTCCTGCATTAAAAGGGCATAGATGAGCCTCAGGGTACAATTCTATGATTCTGTCATTCTAAATCCCTTAAAGGGAAAGTTGAGGGGGAAACAGATGAGTTTTAAACAAAGTAAATATGTTGGTGCACAATTAAAAGTGCAAAAGAGATACTAAATAAAACTCATTCACGTTATCCCTCCCCACCAGCCAGCCGGCCATGTGTGTCTCAGCAAAGTCCTGCCATAACGTCATTCTGGCACATGAGAATCACATGAAGATATGCACTCATTATCCTCAGGTACATCACAAAAGTGAGTTAAAAAAAAACAACAACCAGGATAAAGGTTCCCAGAGGAAGCCAAGCATCAAAAAAAAAAAATTGCAAAATTTAACCTCCTGCATGGCAGCTGTTGATAGTGAATCTCGAGTGCAAACCGCTGAGTTTGGTTTAGGACCTTGAGGGCCATGTTAGAAGACAAAGGCGGGAAGAAGGAATTAGGTGTGTCCACGGAATAGAATTGTGTAACAGCAATCCCACACACCCCAGGCACTGTCTCTTGAAATCCAGCGTCGCTTTTAAGGCCTTAGAAGCGCTTTCTGCAGCTGCTCCTCTTTCCCTCCTGCCTTGAGTTATGTCATTCTTTTTCACGCTGTCCCCGTGACTGTGGCTTGGGGGATCTGAAAATCTCTAATGAGTTCTTAACTCTTCATTGTGCTAGTAAACTGGACATGGATTTGGGGCACTAATCCCATTAGGTGTAGTCCGAGCTGTCGCTTGACAGCACGTGGGTTGGTTCCCAGTCCTCCATGTCCCAAAAGGCAGAGATCTTGGAAGGCCTTAAGAACCACGCTAAGAATTCAAATGCCCACAAGGAATGTGTTGTTAGGTGAAAACCAAAGCCCACAGGCACCAGGGCTGTCTAGGCAGAGCAGATTATCGACACCAACCTCAAGCTTATGTTAGCAGGAATATACTTTGTCCTGTGCCTAGCCAATAGAAGATGCAAAAGACCCTTCAAAGAATTGTGGGTGATGGTGGGGTGTCAATTCCAAATATGGCAAAATGTGGAATGAATGCAATCTGTTTCTGGCTCTAGAAGAGGGCTATAAATTAAGGTGCTGAGCCTAGGGCTTGCCGACCAGAAGGTCGGCGGTTCGAATCCCCGCGATGGGGTGAGCTCCCATTGTACGGTCCCAGCTCCTGCCAACCTAGCAGTTCGAAAGCACAAAGTGCAAGTAGATAAATAGGTACCGCTCCAGCGGGAAGCTAAACGGTGTTTCCGTGCGCTGCTCTGGTTCGCCAGAAGCGGCTTAGTCATGCTGGCCACATGACCCGGAAGCTGTACGCCGGCTCCCTCGGCCAATAAAGTGAGATGAGCGCCGCAACCCCAGAGTCAGCCACGACTGGACCTAATGGTCAGGGGTCCCTTTATACAGGGGCTTTGTATTACAAATGGGTGTAGTTCAGATCTTATCTTTCTGAACGAGCATTGAATACATTAGCTTCCATGCATATTTTTTTTCCCCAGGAGTGGATATTCACAATTCCACTGCTTGCAGCCTACCTTGCAGCTTGATGGAATGTATCTGGGCTGTGTTTTTTGTCCCTCAATCACTGCTCACCTTCCCTCCTTTCCCCCCCTGTTCTGGACATGCACGCATGTGTTTCTGTACCTGCCCACATCACTGGAAGTCAGAGCAGAAGAGCAAATGCTATAAGCCCTTAGTTATCATGTTTAACAATAGGCAAAATGGAGGCTAGTGATTTTGCAGGGGGTGTCCTTTTCCATTAAAAAAATAAAATAAAATTGGGAGGTCGTATGCAATTATTTTTGATTTGGTGGGGGCAGAATGCGTAACAATATCAAAAAATACCGTATTTTTTGCTCTATAAGACTCACTTTTTCCCTCCTAAAAAGTAAGGGGGGATTTGTGTGCGTCTTATGGAGCGAATGCAGGCTACGCAGCTATCCCAGAAGCCAGAACAGCAAGAGGGGTTGCTGCTTTCACTGCACAGCGATCCCTCTTGCTGTTCTGGCTTCTGAGATTCAGAATATTTTTTTTTCTTGTTTTCATCCTCCAAAAACGAGGTGGTCTGGTGCGTCTTATAGAGAAAAAAATACGGTATTAGGAATGTCCCGTAGGCCCTTGAAACTGTCAGCAGCACTATCACACATTTCCCCTTCCTCCTGAAAAATGCAGCAGCAACTAAATACTGAAATTAAGATAAAAGAGGACTCATGCAGAACCTCAGTGTACTCGGTGTGGCAATATTGAGAGAATAGCTCTACCAAACCAGATGAACCTTTACTTTATGGCAATTAGTGGAAATGGGTGCATATTGTTTAGTACTGGGCCACCAGCAACATAACGTTTATGTTGTATTCAAGTGAGAAGCAATTGGATGTATGCTTATGGTAATAGAGACCTGACATCAGAATGTCACCACAAAGGTGACAAACCATCCACCAAAACAGCAGTAGTTAATAATAGGAGTAATGTGTTATTGAGCTTCCACATCAGTGATATCTGTAAATTTATAATTGGTTATTTTAACGTATTGGATTTCCCATGGTAAAACAAAGTACAGTGGTGCCTCGCAAGACAAAATTAATTCGTTCTGCAAGTTTTTTCGTTCTACGAGCTTTTTCGTCTTGCGAAGCACCACTGTGTATTGACGGTTTCCCATAGGAATGCATTGGCGTTTTTTTTTTAAAAAAGGCGCAAGACGTTTCGTCTTGCGAAGCAAGCCCATAGGGAAATCCGTCTTGCGAAGCAACTCAGAAAACGAAAAACTCTTTCGTCTTGCGAGTTTTTCGTCTTCCGAGGCATTCGTCTTGCGGGGCACCACTGTATAGGCTGGCATTTTGATGATGACAACGTTGTGTAGACACTGCAGAGGAATTATGACCATGAGCAGTACTGATGCCGCAATAAACTCTCCGTCTGGGAACAACCTTCGTTGAAAGGAGGACGGCAGATTCAACCTCCAGCTCGAAAAGGAAAGGAAACAAAAAGTGTGGGGCCTATTTGTTATTATTAATTTTGGTTTGGAGCCAAAAGGCTCAGAACCATTAACACCTCCTTGTTTTATTTATCCATGCCACAGTCGCTATTCTCAGTTTACGGGCGGGGAAATGCGGGTGAGAGATTAATTTACTTGTCCATGGTCATCAGTGAATTCCTGCCTCAGCAGAATTTCCAGCATAGATGTCTAAATCCAGCACTCTTTTGATTCACTCTCATATAAGATTCAGTGGCAGCAGCGGCTGAATAGTTAAGGGCCACAAAGGATGCTCATGCTGAATTCTGAAATTTCTCACAGCCATTCAGCATGTGGTAGCTGCAGACAAAGGCTGCCTCTATTGATTCCCAGCCCAAGGAGAGATGCTAGTTATGACTCATGTGCACCCACTGCCATAGACAAAATCCAGCTTTCAGGGCACCTGGCTGGCAGCACTAGGCCAAGAGTCGGATCCTGCATGTAGCAAGGGCTATGCATGGTTAGCTTGCCATGGGGCTACAAGTCAACATGGTTCAGCCGTGTCTGCTCCCGCCACATGGGCATAGGCTCACGGGCTCATCGTTCCTCTTTCACACACATCCCAGAACAGTGCAATCATATAGATGTCTGTTTAGAGTTCAATGGGACTTACTCTCAGGTAAGTATGCTCAAGGGCAGCTAAATTCAGTGGCATCATTAAACGCACCAAGAGACACAGCAAAGAAGGACGGTTCGGCATTACTGACAGAGCATTGGCAAAGTTGAAAGTAAGACTGTATTTTCGAGTATGTAAGTGTTCCACTCTATAAGGAGGTTTCCAGTGGCTGCGACTTTATGAATGGATAAAATGGCATGAGAAAGGGTAGGAAAGGCAGCTCAGGAGCAGGCAAGGGGTGAAGTAACAGACAAGTAATTAGATTAAAGGAAAGCTGCCCGCAGCTTGTTAAGGAATGGTCGGCTCTGACTTGTGGTCAGCTGCAAGAGTGCTCCAGCAGAGATAGCACTACTGCTCTGGCTGGTTGCCTTTTCCACCCATGACTCCAAGTGCCCCACAGCCATCATTCAGGTCAAGGCAGTCTGCAAAGGCAGCCAGGGAAAGGGCTGGTGAAAGGGCAATAGCCAAGGCCCACGTCTTTCGAGTAAGAAGCTCCTGCATTCAGTTCGTCAGGCTGCGTTTCCAGCTCTGGCAGTTGCTCACGGTGGGAGATGGGCCAAGGCACTCCATTTTCTTTCTGCCTAGGTTTCTCCCCCCCCTAAAATGGAGCTCACCTTTACAGTGTACTTGGCAAATCTCAGAGGAAACGCAAAGCAGAGACCAAAAGACAGATGCTGGGTGGAGGAAAGCAGAGGTTTCTATTGCACACAGTTTTCAAACACGGAATCCAGCATACTCGAAAGAAAATTTCCTGGACATCTGGGAAACAAAACAGTAAGGACAACGGGACAACCCGTACTTTAGCCGCCATGGTCAACAGCCAGCCAGCCAGGCTGAGTGCAGGAACAGCGAACAGCTCGGCTGATGAGCAAAGCCAGCAGCAGCCAGCTGCATAAAGACGAGACCTTAAAAGTTTCAACCTCAGAAACGTCAAAAAAGAAAAGGTCTTTCTTTCTTTTCTTTTTTCTATCTTTCTGTTGAAATCATCCTCAGTTCAAATCAGCATTTCAAGAGAATTGCTGTTTGTTTTAAACCAAATGGCATTTGATAATCAAAACCAAACCAAAACACAAGGTCATTTGCTGTGAAATGTGGATTCAAAACAGAAGGTTTTATTTGGACACAACTTGCCAGAAAATTGAAATGTGTTCCTCGGAATAAATTATTTCCTGTGGAAGCACTGGTTTTGGTGTAACTGAATTTCTTTGCAAAAAAAAAAAACCCTTCCAGCATGAAAATTTTCAGCTCAGTCAACAGCAACGCTGTCCGTAAAAGACCAAGCCAGTTGCAAATATTTTTGCTGTGAACAAAACTGAAACCAAAGCTAAACATGTAGCAGACTGTCCTCAGTGAGAGGGCAATATCTTAATGTAGGGAGACTTGTTAAATGCCGCATTTTCCTTGAAGAATCTCTGGGTTTTATTATTTATCATTTTAAAAATTATTTAGAATAAGCACCGGGCTTAAAAATAGGAGGGAGGGTAGCAATGAATCATTGCAATCCAATACGAAAGGGAAAAGATAATGAAAAGCTGTCCATAGGGCAATGGAGGAAAGAAGAATGAAAGAGAGAGAGAAGGAAGAGAAGGAAGAGGATATAGAGGTCTCAGCTTTCATGAGTGACATTTTATATCAAAACCCAGCACCGTTCCGCTCCATCTTCTGCTTCTTTCCTGCTGCCAGAAATGCATGGCAAGAGTGTCGAGGCCAAATAGAAATACTCTACTAAATGGCTCCTAATACATTTGGCTTAAGAAAACAACCCCAGGCCCTCTTTGGTGTCCTACACAGTCCTCTTTCTTCTCAACACAAAGCATTTCTCCCATCTATTCAGCTGCTACCATCTCCACATCTCCATCCTCAACCATGCCCAGCTTGAAGTACTGCGGTAGGGGGAGAGCAAGGAGTGTGCACACGCCAGCCATGGAGAAATGGGGAGTCCTGTGCCCCGAATCTGTTTGGGGTTGGATGGACTTGGAGCTGAGGGAGCTTGGAGAAGCAATTCCTTCCTCCCCTGTGCCTATTCAGAGGTTAGCGAAAGGGCAGAGGGGCCTGGCAGGCAGAGTAATAATGAACAAAGCAGTGCGTGAACACAACAGAAATGGGCCTACCGCGATGAATGTGGGGCGGACATGGGCTGCATCCAACTTGCAAACGCAGCTTGGTCCCCACAAAACTAGAAGCCGGCTGCGTTTGCATCGTTCTCGTATAGGAGTTGGAGCAGCCTGTCTCCCTGCTACCCCTTACAGAGCAAATGCATGGCTAGAACAAGGAGGCCTCCATCCACAACCATCTCCATACGGGCGAGGTTCCCGGCTAAACCCTGCTTCCTGATTGGCTCCTGCAGACCGCATTGCTGCCTCACACTGCAGCATTAGCCAGAGCCACATCGCCGAATCCACAGCTGTAGCCGTCCGGCAAGAAGCCAGAACCCTGACTGCAAACGAAAGAAGGATGTTCTGCCACTCCCAGATGCTGAAGCCCCCCACCGTAGCCTCCTACACCTACTGAGATGATGCCCATCTCATCTTGCACACACACACACATACATTTACGGCTCCCGCACTCCTCCCCATCTTCCCCGCCACCCTCTCTTGTTGAGCCAGCTAGAACAGTTTTGACTGCAGATTGGAAACTCAAAGCAGCCCCTCTCCAAACCCAGACTTTTGCCAGCACCCTCCCCAATATCTCCTCATTTCCACAAAGAATAGGCGCTTAATTTCACCTCCCTCCCCCGCCCACCACCCAAAAAAAAAAAGGGAGAATGACAAAGTTTGCTGCAAAGTGGTTGCCCCTGGAGGTCAGGAGATTGGCTCTGAGCGAACACAGCCAAAGCTGGAGCCAAAATACAAGGGTGGGAGTGGAGAGGGAGATATTCATCGGGAGCCAAAAAGTGGTCGGCAGCAGAACAGAGGAGAGAGAAAGAAAGAGGAGAAAAGGCGGCAGCTTTCTCTGTGCGGGTGCAACTGCCACTTCTAGAGAGCACACTGTGTGTGAGAGAGAGGGGAGGGGGGACAGGAGACTCGGAACAAGAGGAAAACCACAGAGAGACGCAAGGTGCCGGCAGAGGCCTGCCATGAACTGCTCTGCCCATCTTCTTCCTCCTTGAGCCACTGCTACACGGGGCAAATTGCGAAGGCCAGCTACCTGGCACATCGCACTGTATACAGCCCCCATTTTGCACGGTCTCGCTGCTGTGCTTCCTCACTACACTTCACAGTCCTGCTTTTAAGCTTTCTGCCTGTAGCTTAAATCAGGTCAATAGGGGTAGGTGCAGTTTGCTGCTATTGACTGCAATCCTGAGGGGTTGCAATACCCTTAGTCATAGCTCTTGTCTCAGAATTGCAACTTTCCTGCTTGGGGCTTATCTGCCTTCATTATGGTGCGTATGTGTGTGTCTTTCCCCCCCTTCATAACTGCCCCAGCAAAAGAATACGACTGCTGCCCAGGAGCAACTTGCTCAGATTTAACCTTGTGTGTCTTGGTGGGCGTTGAGATCCATTTTAAAAATATGTCCCATTCAGTCAATGTGGGATAATCGGCATTGCGGAAAGAGGAGGTGGGGAAGCCTACAAGACACCAGCATTTAGCTCCGAGTAAAAACAATGGGGAGGGGCTGTTGTGTTTTGCTTTCCAAATGAGAAGACAGAACATAGGCATAGTCTATGTTAACATGCGCTGGCTATTGTACCGTTGTACTGTATTCAAACTGTCATCGCGTTGACACCAGTGTATTTGTGGAAAATGAGACCTATAAATAAGCTGACTTATGGCTATGGCTCTGCCCCCAGAAAGGCCCCAATCCCAGACGCAAGTGAATTGATACCTCCTGAACATCACAGCAGGAGATCTGCAGGGCAGAGCAGGGTCAAGAAATCCAACCCGCTTCCTCTGACACTCTATGTGATCTCAGCCCATTGCTGCGGAAGGCAGCACCTCAGGACAGCACATTAACAAGCAGGATGAGTCTCCAAAATCCTGTCATGTACACTCATGATATACATGATGGGGTACCCAATGGACTAGATATAACGTAGCATAATAACAGTTTTTCCATTAAGACATACATTTAACCCAAACCAGTGTTTTTCAATGGAAAGTATACAGGGAAAGCGTAGCACAAAAAGAAAAGAATATTTGGAAAGTTGTTTTTTTAATTAAAAAAAATGAATAGAAATATGACTGGAAGTTGGAATTTTTTTGTTGTTGATGATCTTTTTCAGAGAAACTAAAGATATTATTTTTAAAGAACAATTAAAAATTGGCAGTGCTCAATTTTTGCTTCATTAAATTCAGGATAAAAATTCCTAAAATTACAACAAAACAACAGCAACTCTTTGACCAACTTTAAAATATTATTTCTACTTAGGAACATTTTTTTTGAGGGGGGAGAAATACACAAATGTGCATCTCCAATATTTGACTGATTCTAAGCTTTAAAAAAAGTGTTTTAGCTTTGACTATTTAAATGTATTAGGTGCTCGTTTTTTCTCTAGAAAAACAGATGATCAGTTTAAATGAATAAATAAATAGCACAAGGGGGCTTACTCCGTGTTAAGAGGCATAGGATTGCAGTCTAACCTGTTTTGCCGAGTGGCAGTGGCGCAAGTCAATTGATGGAGGTGCTCATTGGCCACATTCAGATGGAACGGAAATTAAAATGCAGGAATTCAGACCCTTTTGTCTGATCCACAAGAACCGATGATCCTCTAACAATTCATTTGTTTATGTTTACACTTTTCTGTGCCACTGTTGTGCTGTTAACAGTACACCCAAGTTGGTGATGATCAATTTAGAAATCACAATGGTCAGAGTTATAAAAAAACAAAACAACCCAGTAACACCTAAGAATACTATTAAAATAACAGTAGCAGCCAAAAAACCATGTAGATCTCAATTGGTAGATTTCGTTGAGTTTTTGGGAGAGTCGGTGTAACCGCTGAGAAAGCAGCTCTCCGGGCTGTCGTCATTCAACCTTCCAGAGGACAAGGCACCCAAAACAAAGCTTTGCCTGTTGATCATTGAAGAATGGGAAGCTACCAAAGTCCTGGTTCTTAAACAGCAGGATATGCTCTCCCCCACAAACCTTAGGTTAAGGGTGTGTGGTTTGAGGGTCAGGGAAATTATGTGGGAGGACAGAGGAAAGTGCCCCATTTTTGAAGCAGCCCTCCGTTTGAAGGGCTGTCCAGCCCAAGTCTGGCCAGAAGGGAGAGCAGCAGAGGATGCCCTTCCACGGTCAGCAGCTGGACAGCGGACTGAGAGGTCACAAAGGGCCACCCGGTCACAGTCTGCCCCACTATGGTGAAAAATGCACTGTGTTTCTAGCTAAATTGCAGCCATTATTTCCAAATGCGTGTCTAAACATACAGATGAGCATCTCTCCATGCAACCTTTTCCGGCACCATTCATAATGGCCTGCCCCTAAAGGCTTGCCGTTCAGTCGTCAGATCCAATGGTCGCAGGTAGTATTCTGTTTTCAGAAACCTTCCTCTCCCTATTGAAGTGTCCTGTTGTTCCCACCCCAATTTCACTATGCACAACACACAAACGCTCGTTCCGACAATGGGCTACACCCTCTTTTCCCAAGCGTTCGCACACAATCAACATTGGTTAGGTGTGTGGTCAGCCACTGCCGCAAAGCCATGACGCAGTATGAACTAATCGGACTGACTGACCGTGATCTGTGGTGGCACGTGGTGCCAAGGGGTTGCGAAGGACGGGCTCTCCCCTTTCCCCAGGGTGTTTTGGATCATCTTAGTACCAGCAAAGCAAAGCTGGGTCTGTAGCCATCTGGCCCAAGATCCAATGTATGCTTCTAGGCCTGGTGCCACTGGACTAGGCGAAATTGGGGAATGAGCCATACCGCCCAACCAGCCCAATTTGGCTCTCCTCTCCCATTCAAAGGCTCTTGCAAACACATTTGTGCGCAAATTCCCCCCCGCGCACCAGGATGATCACAGGAGTATGGCCATGGAAGCGCTACTCTATTTGGAACAGAGAGGTCAACAGGAATAATAGATGGAGAGATTGTAGGAAGTGACCACTCGTCTCAAAGAGCACAGAATTTGGTGACTTTTTCTTCTTAGAGGGGGCAGAAGTCAGGATGAAAAACGAAGAGGCAGTGACGTAGCGTGGGTTGTCAGCACCCGGGGCAAGGCAAGTAATTTGCGCGCCCCCCCCCCCGCTGCACTGTCCCTCCCCCAGATAGTCCCTCGCTCTCTCTCCGCACCGCACCGCACGCCTGGCACCCTCCCCTCCACAGTGGGCGGCAACCCAGCGGCTCGGATCGGATTGGCACAGCCAGCACTGCAGTGAGAGAGAGTGAGTGAGCCAGGTAGGGGCAGAGAGCTGCAAGTGCGAGCGCCCCCCCCCCCCAGATGTTGCGCCCAGTGCAGCCGGCCCCCCCTGCACCCCCCACGCTACGCCACTGCGAAGAGGTAAAGTGGTACCTCTGGTTACATTCTTAATTCGTTCCAGATGTCCGTTCTTAACCTGAAACTGTTCTTAACCTGAAGCACCACTTTAGCTAATGGGACCTCCCCCTGCCGCCGCGCCCCTGCCGCGTGATTTCTGTTCTCATCCTGAAGCAAAGTTCTTAACCCGAGGTAATATTTCTGGGTTAGTGGAGTCTGTAACCTGAAGCGTATGTAACCTGAAGCGTCTGTAACCCAAGGTACCACTGTAGTTGGGTTGCACCAAACTGCTCTGTGCTCCTTGGATGGAGAGTGGTATATAAACTAATTAATTAAATTAATTAATAAATTAAATATTTACAATTTAAATATATTATTTATTTAAAATCATTCATTTTAAGTCTGCTTTTTACCTCCTCCCCATACTTCTCCCCCCCCCCCTTTTTTGTGTTGTGTCGTTTAGATCTCAAACATGAGGGCAGGTACTGCTTTTGTTTTTATTGCTCTATGAGACTTTTCAGGTGAAGAACAGGATAAAATGGGTGGGTGAATCCTAATGCTTCCCCAGTCTTTGCTCTTCTGCTATAAGCTACAAGCAAAACTGCAATTCACTTTCCGCACTATAGGTTGCAGTGTGCTTTTACTATGTGTGCATTCTTCCCACACCATTAAGTGAGACACAGCAGCTCTGGGTGGGGCCATGAATGTGTGCTCAACACTCCTTAAGTATAAGCATTGTTCCCCATTTATTTTTTAAAATCAAACATAATTATCGCTAAAACACATTCCCTTAATTTTTCCATCTAAAAAAGAGGTACAGTGCTGTAACACCATACTGCTATAGTGTTAATTTATTATGGCGCTATAACACTATACTATAATAATTTTCTTAACATTATGCTGTTACAGCACTATATCTCTCTTTCAGTAATATATATATAGAGAGAGAGAGAGTCAGGAAAGTGTTTTAGCAACAATTAAAAGATCAATTAAAAAAACAAAACATGGCGCCCACCACAAATGCTATAATGAATGCGTGCTGAGCTGTGATGGGTTCGCATTGTTGATATATCACTGCCCGTGTCAAAACCCTGCCCTTCTCAAAAGATGGGAGAGTAGTACCAAATACATCTATACCTGTTGAAATTGCACCACTCCTCTGTGGGTTTTTTTTTGGGGGGGGGGCAATAGAATCAGACTTTCTGAAGTCTAGGAAAAGGCAGGAGAAATTTATTTATTTATTAAATTTGTATACTGCTTTCTTCACAAGATCTCGGGGCAGTTCACAGAATAAAATGCAAGATAAAAACACAAGTGAATAATTGAAACCAAAACGACGAAACAATAAGAACCACCACAAAAATATAGGATGACAAGGACTGAAGGACAGTGCTGTGTGGATGCCTGATAAAAACAAACAAGCAAGTAAATGAAGCAATTCCACACCAAATACCTCACATTAGGCACCCATAACTAATCCTTCTTTGCATTCGGTGACTTTTGGATCTGAAGGCAAGAGGCTTCAGTCCCAACTCAAGAGCTGGAGATTGTGATACAGCAGCCACCTCTGTCTAGTGTCCTCCCTCAGTCCCAGCCAGCATAGCCAGTGGTCAAGAATGATGGGAATTGTAGTCCAAAACATTTGGAGGGCATCAGATTTGGGGTAGCAGTGATACTGCTCTTCACAAACCCATTCAGCAGTGACTGCTGAATTGGGAATAGTGGCTCTTGATTCAAAAACATGCTACAACTTAAGTAGAGTTGAGTTTTGGAAATCTGGACTCAAAACCAACCGGTTGGATGGTATTGAGCGGGGCCTTTTATTTCAGCTTGACTTTCCAAGCTGTAAAATGGGAATAACCGTGGCCCGCTTCATAGTGGCGGATGAAGTGCAGGAGCAATTTCTTCCAGGCAGAGCCTTTGGAATGGAAAGGCTCTTAACGAGCAAATCTAGCTTATCCCCTTTCCTTGCCCATCTAAATGAGAGAAGAAGGGGCCATGCCCTCAAGCAAACCCATGTGCCACACTGTCTTAATTATCACCCCACAGTCTTAGCTACTGCTGTAAATTAGTTCCACACAATGCTTCCCCTCCCACACAGATGCACGGCTTGTCCTTGCCTTGCCAGGGAAACACCACAGGAGTGGGTGAAAGTGGTCAGATAACATAAACTCCCTAAAAGCAACAGTGGATTCACTTTCTCCGAGTGGCCAAATCTACCAGCTCCACACACACTTAGACATATATACATGACTCTAGTCTCCCGCCAGCATTTGGAGAAATGTGTTTCTTCTCCTACAAGGGACAGACAACAGCCACAAGAAATCCTGACAGATGCTCAGATCACTACAATGCCCTTCCATGCTTCCCGTTCATTTCTTTGGGGCTTGTTCAGATGAGTTTCTGGCTGGACCGTACACCTTGTGAATATGTAGAATAAAGGTGGGACAGAAAGACGCCGTGGTCCAAAATGCCCCACTTGGTGCAATATAGTAGGATATTTCAATATGAAAAGCCAGAATATCACACAAGTCAGGACTAGTGAGGGGGAAATGTTAGCACAAAAAGACACGAAATGCTACCCCATCTCAGCTCTCTTTCAAAATATCCTTCCCCTTTTACATCCAGCAACATTTTAGCACCCTTTGGCAAAATTGCCTCTATGCAAAAAAATTTTAAAACTCCACTCTTCCATGAATATTTTATTCCTTAAGATATTCCTGTATATTAAGTTGCTGTTGTTAATTAAATTTCTAAATCACAAGGCGATTTACAATATAAAAACATTAAAAGGCATAACATACTAACAAAGTAAAACGATGCCCCCCATCCAGATATTAAGTTTATATTTCAAACATAAAAATAACCCTCTCCTCTCCTTTCCTGGCAATGCTCCTGCTCTTTTAAGAAGGCTGAAATCCAACAGGTGAGGCTTTCCTCAGAAAGTCAGATAACAGGGGCTCCACCATGCGCTGTACTTGTTGGATTTCTGCTTGCCAAGCAAGCCGTTCCAAGCATAGAAATAGTTTTAATTATGGTGATGATGATGATATGGCTTTTTAAAAAAAAATATGGGAGTCGGGATGTGAAAAGGCATGTGGTTCTTTTTCATAAATGTATTAGACATATATAATATTACACTATAATATTGCACACCTGTGCTTGTGACACGTCTGCAAAAAAGAGAGGCAACGGTTCACACTATTAAGAACTACAATTACAGAAATGATGCTTGGGACATAATTTAATGCATAGAATCCACTTTAAAAAAAAAAAAATCTAAATTGTCCCTTCCATTTAAAGGAGCAGGTGTAATAACTGTTTCTGGTTGACAATGCCCACATCAGACCTAAAAAGTGCTTTATCTGATGTTACCCAAGAGCAGACACATACATAGTCTCTTGCTAGAAGGAAACTTTCTTGTTACTTTGTGCCGCGAAGTACGTATGTTCTATAGTACAATCGCACTTAACAAATGTATGATGTCGCAGGATGCCATTGGGGGCCTGATACCTAAGTAAATGGCTTGCTTTGTTTCGCCACACACTAAGTTGAACCTGAGCACCCTGAAGAACTTGAGGCGCTTCAGTTTGTGTGATACGAATGGATTTGCTAAAACCGGACGATGCAACGGCCGGCAGAAAATTATTCGCCCTTGCTAGATGCAGCCTCCGTTTGCTTCTTTTGTTCTCAAATCCATTCTCTCCTGTTGGGGTTCATCTGCCACTCCCCTCCAAAGAGACAGGCAGGGCTACGGAGCCATCTCAAGCTGCCATCGCCTGCCACAGAGAGATACATACACGTCGAGTAAAGTTGCTCAAATCTGTGCAGTAAATCAGCCTCACTGGATACAAATTCCAGTAGGTGCAGATTATAAATTTATAGCAATCCGCTGCTTTACACTTTCAGAATTTATTTCATTTAGTGCACCATGCATTTTTAAACACTTGTCAAGCAACAGTGTGGGGAGGGAGGGGGGCTAACAAGCCAGACAAAATTCCCCCTTCTCCAGGAGGAACATTATTGGGCCAGAGTTTTTTGCCCCCCCCCCCCAAAAAAAATCAATTATGAAACAATGCTTGCTCTTCCCACCCCCATCAGCCCTCCCCCCTCATTCATTTTCTCTTTTGGTATTCTCTCTGAAATTTCAGTCCTTTTCAATTATTTAACCACCCTTGACTTGTTTGTTTTCAGGTTAAAAAAAAAAACCCACACCCTCCACAGCTGTTTTTATAAATACCGTATTTTTTGCTCTATAAGACTCACTTTTTCCCTCCTAAAAAGTAAGGGGAAATGTGTGTGCGTCTTATGGAGCGAATGCAGGCTGCGCAGCTATCCCAGAAGCCAGAACAGCAAGAGGGATTGCTGCTTTCACTGCGCAGCGATCCCTCTTGCTGTTCTGGCTTCTAAGATTCAGAATATTTTTCTCCCTTGTTTTCCTCCTCCAAAAACTAGGTGCGTCTTGTGGTCTGGTGCGTCTTATAGAGCGAAAAATACGGTACATATGTGAATAAATAGGTCTTTGACAGGAAGATGCCCACTTTGCAGCAAATGAGTTCTTAGATTTATTGCAGAAGAAAGCGAAAAACTTAAACGTGACCGAACTCCAGCGGGCCTCTGTGATTTTTGCAAAAAGGTCTTGTTCCGCCAGTGTGGCTGAACTGCACAGATCCTGCTCATCTGAGGCATAGTCATGTTCACCACTTTGTACGGCCTGCAGCCAGTAGAGAAGGAAATTCATGTCTGCAGAGCAAATGGATGCTAAAGTGCCCCTTTGAGAGCATTCTCATAGGCCAAGCCGGTCTGGGAAATATCCCTGTTTGAAGAGCCAATATCGTATGGCGAAGGGCAACACCTCTGTGGGAGCACACGATATGCTTTTGAATATAGAAGGTTCCAACTCCAACCTCCCAATAGGTCTGGGAGGGGGAAACCCCATCTGAAATGCTAGCAGTCTGCAGAGAATGTACTGAGCTAGATGGAGCAATGGTCTGATCCTGTACAGGGCAGCTTTCTGGGCTCCTGTCAGCAGCTTCCTAGAGTCATGAAAAATCCACCTGAACTTTTCCAAGAGCTGCCAACACATGAAAGGGGCATCGCAGCACCTCTTTTTTATACGAATTACACAGAAAAGGGGGGCAGGCAGCAGATTTTCCAGACGAATATGAGTCAAAGTAAGCAGGCTTTGGCTAAAGATGCCACCTTTCAGAAATCATGGGTATGGCTTTTCAAGCTGATGGGTGCTGCTGGTTTTAAAAGTATAATTCTCCCTGTCCTCCAAAACTGGATTGTGGTTTTATTATGAATGCCATTTGGCTCCTTCGCTGTCTTTCCCCATTATCTTTCTCCTGGCATTGCCTAACTCTCCCAGCAAAGATGCATGACTCTCTCTCGCTCTCGCTCTCTCCACACACACACACACTTTAAGAATCTACTGCAACCACTACAAGAGTCATAACCGCCATATTAATACCACAAAGGATTCTGTGGTTGGGGTGGAGCAACCAAGCAGACCCCCCTATTAGCCCCAGGCCTCGGTTATCCAAAACACCTAGCGAGCTGAAATCAAATGGTAATCCAATACAAGCCATTCCTCCATTTACCCAGATGGCAGCATTGAATGAAGTTATGCCATACAGTTAATTCTGTGCCCCTAACTCACTTGCTGGGGGATCGAAGAGACAGCACTTCGCTTTCTCAAAAGGTCCCTAATGAGGGGCAACAGTCAGAAGCAGTGATTAAGAATTTCCAAGCCCTTTCAGGGGCCTGATTTATACCTTGTAGTGGCATTTAGACGCAGGCCCTGAAAGGGGTGGGCTGCTCGCTGTCCCACTGATGACAAGGACCTTACTTACTTGGCATATGGAAAAGCAGTGCATAATGCATGAAGGCCGCAGACTTGAGGGTGGCTGCCTCCTTCCCCAACGTATAGAGGAACATCATCACTTGGCAAACATCTGCACAATCTAGACGGAGGGATGGAAACAGAAAAACTCCCCCTCCATCTCCCACCACCACCTTGAGCCCCTGAAACCCAGAGGCAATCGAGAAAATGCCGTCTGCCTAGGGCCGGATATCGCGGAACTCTGTATTTTATAAATCAAGTTTGGGCAAGGGAGGGAGAGTGCACAAGAGAAGTTTGAAAGAATAGCCGAGTCGAGGAGCACCTCTGCGCCCCACAGACAGTCACTGCGAGGCTAGGCAACGGTTAGCTAAACAAAATTAGGGGACGTGGATTTAATGAAGATTAGCAGGGGCTGGGATAAGCTGAGTGCTTCTTGCCATATTTGCTGTACGCTTGGGAACATGACCTCATTCTGGATAAATGAGTTATTTGGAGAATCAGAGCTCGAATAAACAAGTCTCCATGCATAGATTTTAGGCATATGGGCTGGCATTCTGTCTGCCAGATCCAACAGAAGTCTGTGGAAGCTGCCCCAAAAATCAGGATCCATACGTTGAAATGTGTGTGAAGCGCTGCATGTGCCAGGCCTGCAACCAGCCTTGGCTAAAAAAAATAAAAGAAAGGAAGGCAACATCCTCCATGTAAAGAGGAACATATATATGCAAACAGTCACATATTCAAGGGGGAATATGGTTAAATGGAGTGGGATTTTTCGATTTATATAATCGTGTGCGATCCATAGGCTAGAAAGAACATACATAGGTTTGTGTCTATGTAGATAACAATTTGCTTCATGAATGTTTGCTATCTACATATGCTATGCGAGCACATATCTAGCTACACATTAAAATGCATGTGTGTTGCGAGGGGAGCGAAGCGCTGTAGTACGACAAAGGCAGGTATGCCAGCATATGTTTATATTTTATGGGCACATTCTCAAGTGTAAATGCATGTGGGTATATGTGCAATGTTTCTTGCGTACAGTTGCAGTCTACTCCAGAGTTGCCCTATTAAAAACAATGGGCCATTTCCAAATCTTGTGGGCGGTGGGTTATGACGGTTCCTATTCAGATTATTCTAAATGGCAGGAACCCATGATAAATATACAGTGAGCATTACACCAAACACAAACAAATGCATGCAAACACCATTCTGCTGTGGTTGCAGCCACACAGTCAGTGAAAGCAATGTCCTTGAAGTTCCCACACAGGCCTTTCTCCCACCTTCGGAACACGGTCAGGATTGCACCATACACAAAGTTCATCCGCGGATATATATACAGTATGTGCCATATGCTCTCAACTAATTGCACAATTAAGCGCGTTGTTCTTGCAGTATCAACTGCACATTGATTTATAGGCTCTTTCTACATAAGCTATGCAATCAAATGCAGGGGCCATGCTGAGCGGCTCACCTTTCTTCCTGCAGCGTTTAGAAACTGCATCCTAATACTGAAAGCAACTTTCAAAAACAAAATCTCAGGAGCTTTCAAAAGCTAGTAGTAGAAGAGGGGAAAGAATCCATTCAGTAGAACTAGTCATCCTAAGTTTTTGGTATGCATTGTACACACCAAAAAGAGCCCAAGCAAAAAAAATAAAATAAAGACACAAAACACCCCATTTATGGAGCCTCCGTTCATCATTCACATGAAAAGAAAAGTTGTTTACAGTTTGCAATTAAGTTTCTATTGATAGTCCTAAACTGTGAAAGTTTATAAATATCTTAATGAATTGTTTGTAAACTCACCTGAATGCTCGTTTCAACACTGCATAAATGTTTATTTATAGCCTCACTAATTCCAGACTCCTTTATTGCCTGGTGCATTGTTCAGTTTTGCTTTGTGTTTGCATATATCTTGATACTTTCCATTTTCCTCACCATAAAGAATTCTCCATCCAGTCCTCACAGCCCACAACACAAACACATGAAATCTGTTATTGATATTTCACATTTTAATGGAAATATTCCAGCCACATTCCCACCCACCCCAGAAAAGAATCTATGGCCGGATTCCCTTTGGGAGGTGAAGGGACATGTCAAATTCAGCCGATAAATATTTTCCTTAAAACTGAAAGGGCTGAATAGAAGAGAGCAGTCACATCTCCCAGGCTTTGTGGAACATCTGATCAATTTGATCAGGGTGCTCCAGGACGTTACACAGAGGCAAAGCTTTATAAAGCACTTTTGATCACATGTTGCTTCCACATGTGGAGATTCTTCCGGCGAGGTTCACAGAAGAATGCAATGCAAAGCGAATAAAAGCACCCGCAAAATCAGTCCTGAAGCTACAGTGGGAAAGCAACAAGCTATAGACGTCATGAGAACACATCCAAATTTGCTACAGGACTCGGGTGCGAGACACTCCAATATCACACTGATAAACAGATAGAAAGAATAGTCTTCTGCACAGCCAGACAATCTTATATTTTTGTATTGCAAACAATCTCTTGAAACAGAGCCAGGGGAAGTGATAGGCTGGACAGCATTAGTTCATTTGTTTTCACCGTTCAAGTCCCCTCTTGGCACACAATGTCATTTTCCAAAGATTTGTCTGTTAGTTTTAAGGCAGGCAGAAAGACAGAAAAGACAGAAAAGACAGACAGACAGAAATGCTAATGCTTCATAGTATTCCAGCCAACTTTTAGTGTCCAAGCGTCAGGGACAGGGGTAGTGAAACTCTAGCAAATACTGTCATTAATTGTTTGGTTTGCATCAGTTTTCTATGTAATTATATGTATGTTTAATTGTACATTTATACAGCCCTAATCTTTGGGACACGGCAGGTAAGAAATGTGCAGTCCTAAAGTCTACTCAGAAGTAACTCCCAACAAGACTTGCTCCCAAGTGCAGATATAAGAATGCAGCCTAAACAAATAAAAGAAAATAAGCTACTCACCCTAACTTTAAAAATCCACCAAATATAGGAATGTAATAGGGATTGACGTATACAGTTCAGCAGCTCTATTCCATATTTCAAACCATTTCCATAGAAGGGCCTCAATCATCCCTGCAGCCAATTATTGCACTGACTGTACACAACTGAAATCACACACATCTTGTTCTTAATGTCTTGGTATCTGCACATAAACAACTGCTCTCATTAAGATATTGTCTTAAGACTACATAATAAATATATTATAGTCCCAAGTTCTTCAATATTTGCATGCAGAGGCCTACATTTGCCTATTAACCGCCAGTTTCTTAACGTATTTTCTGAGCCATTCTAAATGTGAGGATAGATAGCTTGAAAGTGCTGCTAACGTGTACATCTGAATGAGAGGAGTTTCCGCATTTAAGCACAAAAGCAGAATATTGGTGCCAGTCACACCGAAGAGTGTGTCCCCAAATCCCTTGTAATTTTGCGGAGCATATTGGGGCATCTGTGCACACTCGGACATATTCACACCTGCACTCTGGACAATGTTGCACGGGGTTATAGGCTGCATCTCTCAGATCGGCTTCTGCAGTCATCTAGATTGGCAAAATGTTTGAGGGCAGACAAGAAATGTTCTGTTGCGCTACACATACTCTGCCATTATGATACTCGCCATCTATTATGCGTTAGGGTATTCCATGTTATATACTAATGCCCTACCCCTAGAGGCTACCTGTAACATATAGAGGCTTACCTGTACATAAAAGATATAATGGCAACAACACAATACCGCAATATAGATTATAACCATGATCCAAATCAACTCTGCAACTACACCTGATTCAGATTTTCAAAAAGAAAATCTGTTGTTAGCCGCTCTGAGCCCAGCTTTGGCTGGGGAGGGCAGGATATAAATAAAAATTATTATTATTATTATTATTATTATTATTATTATTATTATTAGACCCTTTGTGAAAACCTGCCCAGTTATTCTGAATTGCAAATAATGTTAGGAAGTTATACAAAATTATACAAAATTTGTAACCCTCGCCCCTACACATACACATCTTCCGCTGCATCACAGACACCCTTCAAATAAAATGGCATTCTACGTGCTGTGTGTCGATTCAACATTAGCAGCCTGATTTTACGTTGCGTATGCTTTTGAGCTGCCTGCAAAACTAAAGTCTCAGATAACAAACTTCTAGAAATGAGAACAGATCTAACATGGGAACCGCAGTGCAAGTGCAGAAGAGTCCAACATTCCACCACATAATAAATGAAACACTTCTGTGGTGGTGGCCACTTCAGGAAAAATGTGACTGCGAGGGCACAACGATAATTTCAGGTCTGTGTACAATACCCCGGGAACTTGGGCAAACATCGGCTGCCGAAAACACTAATGCAAGTCAAAAGCTGTGCAAGCAAAACTCCAAGGTAACTGAAGGGATCAAGCCCGGCTATAGTACAAGAGGCAGCTGGGGTCAAGCCAAGCTGGACAGGATTGGGCTCCAAGATAGCCTCTTTATGGTATGAGATGCATCAGTTGAGCGAATTGAACATCACCTGGGAAAAGTGGGAGCCCTACAGGGTTCAGAATGGGGTGGGTGATTTGGAGGGTAGTCACACTAGCAGCATGAATATCCACAAGGGAAACAAAATACCAGGCCTACAAAATCGTAACAAAAGAAATCCAGTTCAAAGGGGTGGCTGGGGGGGGGGGAGCCTCTCTTATCTACTGAGGGCATTTGCCATGGATCAAGCCAGGTTTGTTTAATTCATCGGGCACAAATAAAGGGCAACTCTTTAAAGGAGCACAAGGTTTTCCTTCCCAGAGGCAGAAACGAAACTGGACTCTCTGCCTTGGCACTGACCCAGGGGCAAGACAAAAAGCAAAGAACTGAACACAAGGATTCCTCTTTTCAAAACCGCCACCTTAAATTCGCTTTGCCCATAGGCCTTGCAAGTTAGATACTCATCTACACTAAAACAGATAGCAAACAAAATACAAAAAATGGGCCTTATATATTGCATTACTATGATAGCACAGCTTGAATGACGCATATGCTACAGAAATATGTGTACATCTCCTTATACTAACAATTAATGGACTTCTCTCTTTTGATTGATCTTCAGGTTCTCCCCCCCCCCCAAGCTATTTTATAGGTTTGGGGCTGTTTTATAAGTTTCAGTGTTTTGTAATCTGTTTTTATAATTAGATGGGCCAAAGGGGGAAATTTACATTAACTAACTGAACAAATAAATATGGCCCTGGGTTGTTTTTACAAACAGAGATAAAAAGCAGGTAGTTGTTGAGGAAAAAGCCTTAGGATGTAGTCCATAAACCTCAAATCATATGTTTAGCATTGTTCTCTTAGTTACCTCAAGAAATATTTATTTTTAGCCTCTAAAAGGCAGAGAAATAATTATATGCCAATAAAGGCATTTTAAATTGAATTCTCTGCTGGTAAGATTTTTAGGTATCAACTTTGCTTTTGTGTATGTTTCACATGTGATTATTGCTTTGTTATATTGATATTTCTATTTGGATTTTCCATGCACTACTTTTGGAGGAGTTTGCAAGTGGGAACGGGCATGACACCCTTAGAGGGACCACTGGAAGAATGTTTGGGTAAAGCAAAATAAAGGAGGAATTGTTTATAATATGGAATATATTGCAGAATGTGTAAACATTTATAAAATGGAATATGCCTGAGCTGTTCTGCATTTCATACAACAACATATGCATATGTGCACCGTGCGTGCACTAAGCTAAAAAAAGAGAGGTAATATATAAATATATTTAATTGTAAACATATTCTGTGCACGACGTTTTAGAGCCACCAATTCTGACAAGCATATAAGCATAGGAACGCGCTTCCAGCGCCTAGCTCAATCCCTCAAACTATATTCATCATCATAGATAATATATATATTTGCTACACATGGAAGAGATCTTTTCAGAACAGTGAGAAGCAACGCGCTGCTAAAATTGTAACTTGGTTGGGGTAAGAAAAAATGTATTCCAGAATGGATACTCCGCTTGCCACTCGTCTGTAAGAGTTAAAAAATAACACTTCTCCTCGCACGCGAATATAGCTTTCCTTTCCCTGCTCTGCGCCCCAAATCCAACCATGAAAACTATCTCCTAGTCACCAATATTTCTGAGAATAGTGTAAGGAAGATGGGCTTCGCCGCGACGGCGTCTCCCACTTGGACCCCAGAGGAGGCGGCAGAAAGTTTGCCACGGATCTCCGCGCGGGACGCGACCTCGGGAGGCCGGCCGAGCCGCTTCGGGGGCATCCGGACGCCCGACGGGCAGGAAAATCCGGACGGGGCTTCCAAGTTTCACGCACCTCGGGTTGCTTTTGCTCAAATCAAGCCCAGCGCGTGGAAGGCAGCTCTGCCCTTCCCCTAAATATGTGCGTCAAATAAGTCTGTGGGATTGCCAAATAAATATAATTTTGGGAGCCGCAAAAGTAAGTGGCGGGGCTTTTTTCTTTTTTACTTTGGATCCCCGCGTTAAGAGGGGCAGCGGAGGGAATTCGGAGTGTGTGCGCGCGTTTGTGTAAGCGCGCTGAGCTGCAACTGAAACGCTTCTCTCAACTTTCGACTTCCCTCCGGCTCTGGAAGCGAAGTGAGGCCGCGCTCGCTCCGGCTCGGATTGCTTTTTCCCGCTTCGAGCCGGAGGAATCGCGCGGAAAGAGACCCGGGAGCCCTCGCTCTCCACCCCCGATCCTCGGCTCCCCCCACCCCACCCACCCCCACACCCCGCGCACAATATTCTTGCCCTTGCCCGACGGCCAAAAGCAGCTTGGGCGGCCGGGGAAGAAGGCGCTGCGGGCTGCGCGGGCAGAGCTAGCTGCTTCTTCGCCAGCAGCCCGTGCAATCGGACCCGTCGCAACTCAGGCGGGCCAGTGAATGGAAAAGGGGGGGGGGCGCAGAGCGAGACTCAACAGGCTGGCACCCGGGTCTGGCAGGCGAAAGGCGGCCACGTCCAGGCTGCTCCTTCAGCCCTTCGTCGTAATTATTAGTATTATTATTATTATCATCATTCATCATCATCATCACTCCTATTCTGCTGGACTATCCTCTCTGCCCCCCACCCCACCCCTTTCTCTCCAGGCTGCGCTTTGCCCTCCCCGTCCACTTATGGCGCTTCTTGACGTCCACACACCACTTAGCACGCGATGGCAAGAGACAAAACTCTCCCCCCCCCCTCCAGATGCCTGATTCGGCATAAGTGGGGTGGGGTTTGGGGGTTTGGGTAAGTCTCCGGCTCTTCTCGGCTCCTCGTTACACATATTTCCCAAGTAATTTCTCCCTCTGCCCCTGCGCGCACGCGCCAGTCTCCGCGCCTGGGCTCCTCTCTGCGCGCCTCTCCTTCCTTCCCCCGGGACGCGCCGCGCCGAGGGGAGAGAACTGGAGCGGGCGAGCCAAGCAAGTCAAGCGGGGTCGGGTTGGGCGCTTTGCTTTGCGCTCCATTTAAAAAGTGGGAGTGGGACATTTCTCTTCCCTTCTCTTCTCCCCCCCCCCCCAAGACGGAGCAAAGCAGAAATGTGCCAAGAGCGCTTCCTCGGGTATGGGGGGGGGGAGGGAAGGGTGTTTGGCCGCTCCCGCTACAGAACCGCATTTTTTTCCCAATGGCGCCAATTTTCTCGCTCGCGGAAAAAATAAGAGCGCAAAAGTCCTCTTCTCTCTCCCGCAGCCCAAGCGCGACCGACCTGCATTCCTGGAAGGGCCGTTGGAGCGTTTGCTTATTTATTTAAGGAAACCGACGGAGGGGGCCGAAATGGACGGGAGTTGGGGCAACAGGGTCATCTACCTGTCCCCGTTGAAGAAAGGAGCGGGAGGGAAGCGTAGCTTGTGAAATAAAATATTAAAAGTACCCCCCCACACACACACACCCCGCTATAAAGTAAGGAGTTTCTGATTTTCGCCTAAGCTCCTTTTCTCCAAGCTGCGGGAGAGAGAGGGAGGCGGGGGGGGGGAGGCGGGAGAGGAAGGAGAGACCCAAGTCAAGGTTGGGACTAAACGCAGCCGCCGCCGAAATAATAAAGATTCTCTCCCCCCCCCCTCCCGCGCGCGCGCCGCCTTTGCCTGGAATCCCCTCCCAGCGCCCCCCCTCTCCCCCTCCCTCTCCCCAGCAACTCCTCCGTTGCCCACCCAGGGCAACCTCCGACGTGCGACGGCACTTCTCCGCGGGCGGAGAGCACGGGCATATCTTGAAAATCGCTCCTCAACTTTAGAAACTTCTTTTTCTCCTGCACACACCCCCCCCCCCCCGGTTTCGAGCGACAACCTCGCATTTCTCCCGCACATTCTTTTTTCCGACGCCCCCACCCCTAATGCAACCAGGGTCTCAACCCGCCACTTGGCCACCCAGCCCGGTTTCCAGGTCTCCTCCTCCCTGCCCCCCCCACCGCACCCCCAATGCTCTCCCCCCCCCCTTCTCTCTCTTTACATTTCTTGAAATAAATTTGGGAGAAGCGCCATTTTCTGAACTCCTAAACTCCATGTGCAGCGAATATAACAAAGAGCTTGGAAAGATGCCATCGCTCCCCTCTCGGCTCTCTCCAACCCCCTCTCCCCCCCCCTTCTCCTTTGCAAGGAGGACTTAGGGAGGGAGGGAGGGGGAGAGGGAGGGGAGGGAGGGAAGGCGCGAGGGTCCCTTTCTTCCGCAGCGAAAGCGCGCAAAAGGAGGCAGAAATCAAGCCTCGCACCGGCGGCGCCAGCGACAACAAACGCCGCGGCAGAGCGAGCGAGGCAGAGCGAGCGAGGCAGCCGGGAAGCCGAGGCTGCGACGGGTGGGGGGGGGGGAGGAGGAGAAAGGGGGAGGAAAGGGGGGAGGGGAGGAGGGCAGACAACAACAACAACAACAACAACACAAGGCGCAAACCGCGGACAGGAGCAACCCCCGGCTCCTCTGGCTCGCCTGTCCCAGCAAGGGAGCGAGAAAGGGGCGCTCTATTTCCCCCCCTCCCCACCCACCACCCTCTTCCCCCCCCCTCCACCGCGAGCTGGGCTGTCTGGTTACCTGGGTCAGGCAGTATGGGGAGTACATGGTTACTTGGGGGCTTTGCTTTTGCGGGACTGGGTGTTCACAAGGCGAGCAGCGGCATAGCTCGGGCGGCGGCGCTGGGTGCTCTCGCGTCTCTCTCGCTCTCTGTAGCTGTGGCGGCGGCGGCAGCGGCGGCGGCTCTTTCTGGCGCTGCCTCTCGCTCTACTCCATGCTGGTCTGTAACCCCGCCTCGGAGCTCTGAAAGTGAAAGTTTAGACAAAGTTTGGAACGGAGAACACTTTTGCCTTGGGAGAGAGAGAGAGAGAGCGAGAGAGAGCGAGGAGGGAGGAAGAAAAAAAACGAGTCCAGCCTTTGAGAGCTCCCTCCCTCCCACTCGCCGCCCCCCCCCACGCCCATACACAACACACACACACACACACACCGGAGGCGCGCGCTGAGGGGGGGGGGGAACCACACGCACACTTTGCACTCAGAAACACTCCCTGGCTCGTTAGGAAGTTTCGGATTCCTTTGAAGAGCAGATATTAATGGTAATCTCCAAACCACAGAAAGATGAATGCCATCTCAGTCAGGGTCTCTCTCGTCTCGTCTCTAACCCCCCCCCCCCGTCCGTTTGGGGAGATTTTTTGCTTTTGCTACAGAGGTGTGCGGGGGAGCGGGAATGGCTAACGGACGCAGAAAGAGAGACTTTTTTAAAAGAAGAAGAAGAAGGCAGGCAGGAGGGAGATCGTGGGCACAAGATTTGAAAAAGAGAGAAAGAGAGAGACCTTGTCTAAGGTGCGGGTCTCCCGTTGGTACCAAGCGAGAAATTAAAGTGGGGCGAGACGGGTGGGTGATGCCCGTTGTTGGGTCTCCCTCTCCCCTCGGCGACATCCGAAGGGACTGGCCGCCGGAGAGTGAACCCCCTCAGCCCACCCCGCAGCCTGGTTGAGGGAAATCGGTTTTCTGCAGTTTCAGAGAGGCTGCGAGGTTTCGGCTTCGGCGTGGGGTGCCCTCCAGTTGCCCTCATCCTTGCTAGTTGGGAACCACAAGCTGCCAGCGCTGCCAGAGACCCACTTGGGGCAGAAGCGGAGCCGAGAGTCGCAGGGAGCCCCCGAGCAGAGAGAGAAAGAGAAAGATCTGCTCTTCCGACAGCTGAACCGTCGCGCGCGCACAAGCACAAGGCCCCGCGATGGATTGAACAAGGGCTCGGGGTTTGGGGGGGGGTGCCCGTGGGGCTGGAGTGGGTGGGGGGTTCAGGGCCTTGAGGCACATGTGGCCTCCTGAGAGAAAAGAAGGTCGGAAGCCACGGCGGGACCCCAGATCCCAGGGCGGGAGGAATTGCGCTTGAAACTGAAGTGTGGCCCCGACGGGGAGCCGTTTGGTTAATGGGGATCTTCCGCCACTAAACCCCCCCCCACCAAAAAAGATGTGCACCCGGCTTGTGGAAAGAAAAGGGGGCCGCAGAATACTTTCTGGATGCGGCAGGAAGGAAGCCGAGCAGGCCTGACTTGGCCTGCTGCGGCCGTCGAGCTCCCGTCGAGCAAGGCCGCCTTCTCCGGCCGGCGGAACCCCGAGCCGCGCTGCTCCAGTTGCAGGGCGCTGCCGGCCGAGGGAAGGAGGGCGGTTCAAGTCCCTGCGAAGACGGAGGGAAGTTTCACCTGAGCAAAGCCGTCGTGAAAGACCTCCTTTGTCCGCCGGCCAAGGCTGCCAAGGCCAGGGGCGTGCGCCGCCGATCCAGGTTCAAAAGGCCAGGACCTGGATCGGTGGGGGGGGGGTTCCTGGGGGGGGGGTTCCCCTCTTTCTATGCGTAGGGAAGAAGATGACGGCGGCGACGCTCCGCTGGCGAAAGCGCTCCAGGAGAGCAACATCCCCGTCCCGCGCCGTCGGTGGTTTTCGGTGCCATCCTCAAGCCCCGCGCCCTTCCCCGCTTCTCGCGCATCCTTTCCCGCCCGAGTCTGCTGCTGCTTTCGGAGGGGGGTGATGACCAGGCCAGGCAAAGAATGCCTTCCCTTTGGTCTTTCGGACTGCCAGGAGCAAACCGGCCTGCTTTTGCACGAGCTATTTGGCCTCCGAAGGGACGCACAAGAGGAAAATAACCAAGAGTTTTCTCCAGAAAAAAAAAAAAAGTTACACGCACGCGTAATTTTACATATTCCCACATTCAGCATTTCACTTTAGGAAACTGAGACACAAGGAATGCATATACAGTGGTACCTCCGGTTAAGTACTTAATTCGTTCCGGAGGTCTGTTCTTAACATGAAACTGTTCTTAACCTGCAGCACCACTTTAGCTAATGGGGCCTCCTGCGCTGCTGCGCCGCCGGAGCACGATTTCTGTTCTCATCCTGAAGCAAAGATCTTAACCCGAGGTACTATTTCTGGGTTAGCGGAGACTGTAACCTGAAGCGTCTGTAACCCGAGGTACCACTGTACACATGGCAGGTCTGAGGGACAGGGAAACCCTGCCTTTTATCCCCAGTGCCGGCTGCCATTCTGGACCCCATTCTGGACCTGGAAGTAAACCCCATTGAAGTCAATGTGACTGATTTCTGAGGACTGCACTGTCAGGGCCACGACTTCCCCCAAGTAATAACTGGGAATTGTGTTTTCCAGAAAGGCTGATAATTCCTCCAGAGTTGCCTAACTCACCTCCCCCCCCCCAACACACACAGCCTAAGCTTTCATGGGGAAAGGAGGTATGACGCCTAATCCCGTGTGGGTCTGCAGTGTAGATGTGCCCCTGTATCCACGGCAGAGGCAGGATTTGAACCGAATCCAGGTCTGCCCAGCTTGCAGCCCAACGTGGCGTGCAAATGGAAGGGCCCCGGGCCCCAAATAACAAACGTGAGCTCCTAAACTGAGGCTGTCGCAAGAGCATGCGGCGGTCCAAAAGGCATTAGCAACGGGCTGCTTTGCGCGGATGATCGAGTTTCCTGCAGTGGTGGAAACGGGGAGGAATTAACCCTCTTATTTCAGCAAAACCCTTAAAAGCTGATGAATTCATTATAGCATAAAGTTTCATGGCCTACAGCCCACTTTATCAGAATCTTAATGGGGATCCTCCCCCAGTCTCTCTTCTGGTGGGAGTGCAACATCATCATCATCATTATTATTATTATTATTATTATTATTATTATTATTATTATTATACCACCCTTCATCATGAGATCACAGGGCAGTTCACAGAATAAAAGACAGGATAAAAACAAGTAAATAATTAAAAACAAAGCAGAAAAAAACTTTCCCACAGTGTAAGGGAGGGGCAAATTATAAAATCCTCCCTGTCATTCCTCCCCCGCCCCCCTCTCTCTCACACACATACACACACACATTGCATTCAATTGTCACCTTCAATGTAGCTCCTATTTCTGATGGTGCTGCAGCAGCAACAGCAGCAGCAGCGAAATGCTCAGCCTTGTCTGACATTATTGTGCCTCTTCCACCATTTCTGCCTAAGCAAGGCAGCTGGAGAGCAGCTAGGGTTATAATTGGTCCAGACCTTTGGTTATGTGTACTGGAACTAGCTTGTGAACTAGCCTTTGGACTATAGATGGTCAAGAAGGTAATTCCAGATAACTTATAATTTGCAAGTGGGATAGATCCAGTCATATACCAGCAGATTCTGATTGTGCAGTTAACAAGGGACAAGAAGTCACTTCCAAATACAGTGGTACCTCAGGTTAAGTACTTAATTTGTTCTGGAGGTCCGTACTTAACCTGAAACTGTTCTTAAGCTGAAGCACCACTTTAGCTAATGGGGCCTCCTGCTGCCACCGCGCTGCCAGAGCATGATTTCTGTTCTCGTCCTGAAGCAAAGTTCTTAACCTGAAGCACTATTTCTGGGTTAGCGGAGTCTGTAACCTGAAGCGTATGCAACCTGAGGTACCACTGTACAATGTGTGAGGTTTATGAGGTTTGTTGTGAGAGCACATTGAACCTCGGCATCCTCTACTGTAAGGGACTTAACGGCTGACAGCTGACACAGCAAAATGTCTTGGGACACCTCTGGGAAGGAGGGTGAAGAGACAGGGCCCTTCTGTGCCATTGCTGTCTTTGCAGGTGGGTTTAACCACACATCAGCAAATTCAGGTTGCACAAAGTGGATCTGGGCTTCTGGCACAACAAACGGGCTTCCCACAAAAAAAAGTCTAGAAGACTTTTTGCAGTAAAGACAGTGCAAAGAAAATGGGATGACAATTGCTTGGCACAACATCGAATTACCTCCCCACCAACAAATTGGAGGGATTGCTCAGTAAATAATGAGCATTGTATCACCTCCCTGCAAACTTTGTGCAAACAAATCTAGATGGACGCTCAATCAACAGGTCATGTGGAAGTGACCAGAGCCTCTGCTAAATAGTGCCAGTTCCACAGCATCCCTAGGAGCTGCTGGTGATTTGGACAAGGGAATGAGATACACGGTTTCCCATCGACCTCTAGGGGGCACTGTTTCCAATCCACTTCTATTCAGGATTGACTAAAAACCGCAACTAGAAAGATAATTGACATTTCCAACAGGGAAGGGCTGCCCTTGCTATTCTGTCTCCAGATCACCTCTATTTCTGGTTATCGTAAAGCTGAAATATTAACCACAGCAAAAGCGTCGCTTCTCTAAACCTTAAAATGGCAGAGTAAATGGCCAGTTGATGGGTACACAGATTGACAGATATTCAGATAACATCTGTTATGGTTTGATGTTAGAGTGGGAAGAAGTAACAGGTAAGGGCTCTCACTATTCTAATGTTCATGCTAATAAGCATCTCGACCAGTGATGAATTCATTGATTGGGGATGGGGAGGCAGTAGCCCTTCAGATGTTGCTGGATTCAAACATCAGTCCCAGCTATCATAGCCTATGATGGTTGTGCAGCAACATCTGGAAGGCCCAGATTCCCCACTCCAATATAGACGGCTTACCTGTGGAAATGCTTATTACCATTCCATCATGATACACAGGCAGTGTAGAGAAACAAAATTGAGAAGAATTGCATGCTCTTTTGAGGAAGGGATTAGAATTCAAAGTGGCCGTGGTAAAAAACGGGGAACTTGGCCGGAACACGGTAGAAATAGAAAGCGGTGGGTAAAAGGCAGTTAAGTGATCTCACTATTAGAAGGATCTGAGAGTGGGGAAAAATCCACCATAAAGCTAAATACGAGCCAGAAGTCTGATGCTCTTCCACAATAAAATAAAGTGAAATAAACCAAAAAGGCAAGTAAAATTTTGGATGCTGGAACAGAAGCTTTGTATCCAAGAAACAGGAACTCAGCATTCCACTTGAGTCAGCAATGGCCAGGCTCCCCCGACTCCCGCCCCCCCCAAAAGTCACATACGCCACCTCAGAATCCAGTGTGGAGATCTATACTCTGAGGAAGCCGCCAGTCACATGAGGCCCCCATGCTAAACAATACTCTGCTGCTGTATGCCAGAGGAGCCCCAAGGATGGTCAAAAGCTAAGTCAATTTCTAGGACAAAGGACAAACCATACATGACATGCAGGGTTTTTGTTTTGCTTTTTGAACTTTTCACTGATATTTGTTTTAATGAAACCCACAGCAGGAGACTGCAGTCTTGAGTAAAAGATTTGCAAATGGGAAGGAGGTGCTTAACCCTTTTCTCCCTCAGTCCCTAAAACTTTTCCCTCATAGAGAGAAAAGTCGCATGGTGCTTTTGAAGGACAGCCTCCATCCTTATGTATCTGCCCAAGCTTGAAGACCAGCACTCATGGTTCCGCTCTCTGGCTCGAGTACCAGGCTGGGTAGTACCAGGGACAGGGCCTTCCCTGTGGTGGCCCCATACTTCTAGAGTGCCTTCATATGTCTCTCTCTGGGTTGTACTCTATGAAAAGCCTATAGATTTTTATATTGCAAGCCGTATTCCAGTTGTTTTATGTGTTTTTTAAAAGAATTGTTTTACTGTTAACTATCAGAATGTTGTCTTTTCTTGATTTGTTGTAACCCACTTTGGCGGGGCATACACCCCCAAAGACATTATATAACCACCATAATCAAATAGGAACAGCAACAAAATCCCATGAGAAAAGGCTTAAGCACCTCCTTCCCACTGGCTGATCTTCCACTCAACCTCCCCAAATCACTTTTCATTTTAAATGTGTGTGTGTGTGTGTTTGGAGGGTGCATAAAGTTGCATATCTCATATAGTTTGAGCATACATTGCAGAACAAACTGAGTTTGAAGTAGGTCAGACTTCTGATCTACCTCTTACCTAAGTTGCCCAAGTGACCTTTAGACACTCATGAAGTGTGAATGCCAGTGGCTGTGTGAGTCATCTGGCCTGACTAAATACCCTTGGGAGGCTGCCACACACTCTTTATAGAAGCTGGGTCCAATTACCTTACAATAAGAGGCAGGGTGGGGCAAAGTGAGCTAGCCACAGATATGTATTAGGGGGTTGCCTATGAGAATAAACCTTTGCAGAGAGTAACCATTACATTTGTCTGTTGCCACAAAAAAAGCAGCCCACTGGCACTTTAAAGGCAAACTGCTTTATTATGGCATCAGATTTTGCCACAATAAAGCAGTTCGTCTTTAAGATGCCATAAGTCTGTTAGTTGCTTTTGCTATTTTAAGAACCACCTCTAAAACTGAGATGATCAGCTCTGTCCCCTTAATTTCAGCACATTAAAAACCTTTCGTTTCTCATAAACTATATCATGCACTAGGACGTGGGTGGCGCTGTGGGTTAAACCACAGAGCCTAGGACTTGCCGATCAGAAGTTCGGCGGTTCGAATCCCCACGATGGAGTGAGCTCCCGTTGCTCGGTCCCAGCTCCTGCCAACCTAGCAGTTTGAAAGCACATCAAAGTGCAAGTAGATAAATAGGTACCGCTCCGGCGGGAAGGTAAATGGCGTTTCCATGTGCTGCTCTGGTTCGCCAGAAGCAGCTTAGTCATGCTGGCCACATGACCTGGAAGCTGTCTGCGGACAAACGCCGGCTCCCTCGGCCTATAGAGCGAGATGAGCGCGTAACCCCAGAGTCGGTCACAACTGGACCTAATGGTCAGGGGTCCCTTTACCTTTATATCATGCACTAGCATTCATTTCCCCTCTTCTGGCCTATCTGTACCTGCCCCCCACCCTTTGCATGGTCTGTACAGTGTCACCCACCTTACTAACAAAAATAGCCTTTCCTTTGGCTATTCCTCATCCTTCTGATATAGATGTTTCCTCAGAAGAAGAGAAGAAGAAGAAGAAGAAGAAGAAGAAGAAGAGGAGGAGGAGGAGGAGGAGGAGGAGGAGGAGGAGGAGGAGGAGGAGGAGAAGGAGGAGGAGGAGGAGGAGTTTGGATTTTATATCCCGCTTTATCACTACCCTAAGGAGTCTCAAAGCGGCTAACAATCTCCTTTTCCCTTCTTCTCCCACAACAAACACTCTGTGAGGTGAGTGAGGCTGAGAGACTTCAGAGAAGTGTGACTGGCCCAAGGTCACCCAGCAGCTGCATGTGGAGGAGCGGAGACGCGAACCCAGTTCACCAGATTACGAGTCTACTGCTCTTAACCATTACACCACACTGGCTCTCTCCTCAGGCTTAACATGGGTGGTTATTTATCTGGAGCACCCCCCCCCCGCTATTTATTAACTTCGGTTTTGCTCCAGTAGCTTAACAAGGAGATCTACAAATATTGTGGAGCAGGAGATGGGTAACTTTGCTTCCCATGAAGAAACTTCCTCGGGGGAGAGCAGCATAAGCCCCACCCACTTCTATACAAGCCAAGAGGACAGGGGCAGCCTGCTCTTTTACCGCTTCTCCCCCTGTGTGAGTAGGAACCTTTCCTTTGGTCACTTCAGCTGATCACTACCATCTCCATGTGTCTTATCTTGTGCATGGGACTGAGGTTTCAGGTGCATTAAAGGCGGGGGGGGGGCTTTGCAGAGCCTCCTTTGCTCTTTAGGAAATAGGCTTAAGAAACCCTTTTGACCATGTCTTGGGTGAAAGTGACTGAAGAGCAGTAACAATGGGAACAGGATCAAATTTGCAGCTAGCATCAAATTGGGATGGGTAGCTAATGCCGCAGAAGACAGAATCAGAATTCAAAATGACCTCAACAGATTGGAGAATTTGGCCCAAGCTAACAAAATGAATTCCAATGGGGACAAATGTAAGGTTCTGCACTTAGGCAGGAAGGATCAGATGCACAAATATAAGATGGGGACACCTGGTTTACTAGCAGTACATGTGAAAAGGATCTGGGGGTCTTGGTGGACCACAAGCTTAACATGAGTCCACAGTGTGATGCAGCAGCAGAATAATCTAATGGTATTCTGGGCTGCATCAACAGTATTATAGTGTCCAGATCAAGGGAAGTTATAGTACAGTGGTACCTCTGGATGCGAATTGGATCTGTTCCAGAGCCCCATTCGCATCCTGAAGTGAACGCAACCCACGTCTGCGTGTCTGTGCGTGCGCAGGTCGCGATTCGCTGCTTCCGCGCATGTGCATGACATCATGTTGAGTGACCGTGCATGCGCGAGCAGCGAAACCCAGAAGTAATGAACTTGGTTACTTCTGGATCGCAGCGGAGCGCAACCCGAAAATATTTATCCCGAAGCTACTTCAACCCGAGGTATGACTGTACCACTATTCTGCCTTAGACCACACTCAGAATACTGTGTCCAATTCTAGGCACCACAATTTAAGTAGAGTGTTGACAAGCTGGAATGTGTGCAGAAGAGGGCGGCCAAGATGATCAAGGGGTCTGGAAACCAAGCCTTTGAGGACTGATTTAAGGATCTGAGTATGTTTAGCCTGGAAAAGAGGAGACTGAGAGGAGATATGATAGCCATCTTCAAATATCTCTGCTGCTGTCACATGGAAGAGGGAAGAAGCTTGTTTTCTCCTGCTCTGGAGGGTAGGCCTCGAACCAACGGCTTCTAGTTACAAGAAAGGAGATTCCGACTAAACATCAGGAAGATATTTCTGACAGTAAGAGCTGTTTGACAGTGGAATGGTCTCCCCTGGGAGGTTGTGGACTCTCCTTCCTTGGAGGTTTTTAAGCAGAGTTAGATGGCCATCTGTCATGGGTGCTTTAGTTGTGATTCTTGCATTGGACTAGATGAACACACCTTGGGGTCCCTTCCAACGCGACAGTTCTATTATTCTTGTCTAGGATTCTAGGACTGAATCCACAGGATCAGAGGCTAGGCTAGGGGCTGGATTTGGCCCTCATGCTCCCAGTTACGTATCTAGACTTTGCCATGGAAGAGTGGGCAAACTACTCTCTTCTCTGGATTCAACAAAGCCATACCAGCAGATGAGGATGGGAGAAACAGGTAACAAACAAGTATCACTCACAGGGTGTCCAACCAAGCCCTGATCCCAGTCCTGCCCAGAAGGGCTATGACTGCCACCTCTGCTTTCGAAGCAGCTTCTCCTAGGGCTGAGGGTGGAGACTGGACTGGCTAGGCTCTCATCCCAGTGCACACAGCTTCATGCTCTAATTTCCCACACAGGCAATTGATTGGATCGCATGGCACTTCTAGCGTACTTCATTAATATCGAGGGTGGGGAATGCTGCCCATTAAAGGAGGAAATAGAAGGGTGGAACTGAAAGCCCAAACAAGATTGGGATCTGGAATCTGAACCCTGCAGTGCTCAGAGTACCCTAGATATATGTGGTTTGAAATAGCTGGTTATGGAAGTCATGGTAAACACCCTGTTAAATACAGTTGGTTCTGTCACAGAGATACATAACTTTTCAACTTTACAGAAATTGAAGCTATACATCAATTTAATGGCTCAGCTTTCCAGGAAAAGTCCATATGGGAGCACCACAGAATCATGCGTTGGAGGCCATGCCGGTCAATGTGAGGAATCCAGATCAAAGGAGAACAACAGGATCCCTCGACAACTTTCCACTCGTGGTCAGTTCACAGACTTGGCAGCAGCAAACCCAGATTTGCTACAGAATGCAGAGTCCACAGGGAGCCGTAGCCAACCCTGGTGCTCTGATTAGAGCACCTGCATGGAACACATGCAAGCAAACACATGTTTGTCACACTCACACTTCAGATAATAACAGAAAACAAAACAAAACAAAACATACTCAAGAAGCAAGAAGCCAGCTCTTACTGAAGTGGCAAATCTATGTCTGGGCTGTACCACTTCAAACCGCAGGTGGGAAATCACATGATGCGATGCTCATTTGTGACAATTTTTAGCCTGCTTTTTGGTCAAAAACTGGCAGCCAATGCATCTCATAGGGAGGGAAGGGTTTCTCAACTATATGCAGAATAATTTTTGGGTGGTGGTGGGGAATAAATTATGTGATACTCCACCTGCAGACCAAAAGAGAAGTGGCCCCACATGACTAGAACTGGGTTGGCAAGGCTACATGCCAGCAAGGGATGAATTAGTTGGTCTCTCATTCTTCAACAGCAATGAATCAGCAGCACTGCGTGGCTTAGGTAAACCTTTAGGGCGGAATAGGGGGGCCAGTTCCACCTGCACAAAATGCTTTTCTGCAGCCATCTCATAGTGTAGATCTAACAGATGCCGATTGTCGTGTGAATGGCTTGACACGGATGCCTTTTTAGCCATTTATCTGCTCTGGTCTGATTCATATTGTTTTGTTGTGATAATGCTTATTTGGTATGTGCATTAATTATTTTCTTTTGTCCATTGGATAGTTTTTAGCTGCCTTGGGCATATTTTATGGAAGGGGGGGGGGTTATAAAATAAATAAATAAATAAATAAATAAATAAATAAATAAATAAAAATAAAATAAAATAAAATAAAATAAAATAAAATAAAATAATGGGTAAGTGGGCAGAGCTTCCTCTTTTTTTTAATTAAACACACTTGTGTCAGCCTAAGATTTGCAGATGAATTAAATAATTCATAAGGCAATAATCCATGGGTCTGTCCACACCCCAATGGTGCAGAAAAGTCAGCTATGAGCATCCACTGTGATCAGTAAGGCAAATCCATTGTGTCTTGCACCTTCCCTTAAAAATTTGTACTGGCTGTAGTGTGCAATGATGGATATCACAGGGAGAGACATGCCCTCTGCCCCTCTCCACCCTCCTCAATTAGCCCTTGAAAGCCTCAGGATCCAAGCTAGGAGAATAAAGCTTCAGGCAGCAAAATGTTGGACTGTCCAGTCTCTCAAAAAGCCATCAAGCAGGCAAGGGCTGGGAGATCTCATTCGCACCAGTATGCATTCTCAGTAACTTCCAAAGACCCTAGGAAGACACAGGGGGCCACAGGGTGCTCTGAATTCTCCTCTTGCCAGGTGGATGGCAGCCTTAGCTCCAGCCCCACACAACCTCTAAGCATCGACCACTCCATTACCGGGAGCCATCAATCACCACCAAATGGGATGTAGCAGACCCACGCCAGGGCTCAGCTCCAAGCTGGTCTATGAAATGCACAGCTTCCTATTCAAGGCACCACTGATATCTCTTCCCCACTCACCAAAGAATGGGCTGCGAACAATCCTTCTCTCCCTCACCTCACAATGAGATGATCCAGTGAATAATAACTACTCAAGGACCTGCTGCCAGAAAGAGGGCAGGCGGGCCAATTCTGCCTCCCTGAGCTATAGACTGCCACAATGAGGGCCAGTCCTTCCCCCACCACCACTCCGGGGCCTTATCAGCCACCCAGCAATTTGCTTTTGCTCTGGACTTCCAGTGTCTCACGTGTGAGTGGCAATTTGTGGCAAGAGTCAGAGCATTTGTTAATTGTGTGAGTAGATAGGGAGACCTGGGTCTTGAATCCCTTTAACTGTCATGAATTTGCTCTTTGGCTTTGGGCAAAAGCTAATCTCTCTCATACTCTGCCTGCCCTTCCTGCCATCCTAATGGTAACCTAATTCCCAGGAAGCGAGAAATAATAATAATAATTTATTACTTATACCCTGCCCATCTGGCTGCCCCCCACCCCCAGCCACTCTGGGCAGCTTCCAACAGGATATTAAAAACACAGTAAAATATCAAACATTAAAAACTTCCCTAAAGAGGGAAGGATGGTACCACACTTAGCACACTTGTAAAGTAGAGCAGTCAACTTTGGAACTTCCTTCCTGACAAACTGGAACGTGTCCAGAGGAGGGCAACCAAAATGGTCAAAGGCCTGGAAACGATGCCTTATGAGGAATGGCTAAGGGAGCTGGGCATGTTTAGCCTGGAGAAGAGGAGGTTAAGGGGTGATATGATAGCCATGTTCAAATATATAAAAGGATGTCACATAGAGGAGGGAGAAAGGTTGTTTTCTGCTGCTCCAGAGAAGCGGACACGGAGCAATGGATCCAAACTACAAGAAAGAAGATTCCACCTAAACATTAGGAAGAACTTCCTGACAGTAAGAGCTGTTTGACAGTGGAATTTGCTGCCAAGGAGTGTGGTAGAGTCTCCTTCTTTGGAGGTTTTTAAGCGGAGGCTTGACAACCATATGTCAAGAGTGCTCTGATGGTGTTTCCTGCTTGGCAGGGGGTTGGACTCGATGGCCCTTGTGGTCTCTTCCAACTCTATGATTCTATGATTCCTAGAGAGAATAGAGTAGCTCCTTCCTTGCTGTTCTTCTGTCTTCTTGTCTGCTTTATTCTTTTGAGAACTCATTGTTTCTAAGGAAAGGGTGCATTTAAAAATATGCTGTGCCTTTTTTTATATACTAAGTTTCTTTATTAGGTTTTATAGATTTCTTTTCTATCGTTTTAATATCATTATGGTTTAATTACTTATTAACTATTGTCTTTTATGTGTTTTCAACTTTCTGTGTTTTGTTCTAATGTTGTGAGTTGTCTTGACTCCTGGTTCTGGGGGGGGGGGAAATGGGATATAGATATAATAATAATGACTTTTGTCTCACCTATAACAACCGTAGGGGAGCTCCGTGGTATCCATTGGCATAAGGGGCCTGCTACCTGCACCAAGTCACCAGTGATAATTTCTGTCTCAGGCAGGGTTTTAAATACAGGCAAGCCTCAATTTGCATGGGGGTTGTGTTCCGAGTCATTGCTTGTGATCGTTGCTGCAATGCATGCGGTCATGGTCACATGTCAAGTGGACGTGCATAAATTGGTCATTGCCTGTATATACAAGTGGGACCTGCCACACAATGTTGCAGTGCTGCCATACAGGCTTCTAGACACATCATTCTAATCCCTCTCCTAACTGGTTTTTTATTCACTTTCCCTGTGACAATCTGTTGCTACTCAGCATGCTTAATCCTCATTGGGCTGTTCTTGAGTTTTCCCCACCCCCCACCCCAGGGTTTTGTTTTAATTGTACCTCTGTAAACATTGGGGGTTCCCTTCCGATCCGTCCCGTTTCTGCATGGATGGATGGTTACAAAAACTATGGCACAGCCTGAACATCAGTGAAAGAGGGAACACCATGCAGACAAACACACACAAACACACACACACAAAGTTCTATGTACAGTATTTGGCTTGCTATTGTATTCTAAGCTTAGGTAAAGGTAAAGGGACCCCTGACCATTAGGTCCAGTCATGACCGACTCTGGGGTTGCGGCGCTCATCTCGCTTTACTGGCCGAGGGAGCCGGCGTACAGCTTCCGGGTCATGTGGCCAGCATGACTAAGCTGCTTCTGGCGAACCAGAGCAGCGCACGGAAACGCCGTTTACCTTCCTGCTGGAGTTGTACCTATTTATCTACTTGCACTTTGACGTGCTTTCAAACTGCTAGGTTGGCAGGAGCAGGGACCGAGCAACGGGAGCTCACCCCGTCACAGGGATTCGAACCACCGACTTTCTGATCGGCAAGCCCTAGGCTCTGTGGTTTAACCCACAGCGCCACCCGCGTCCCTAAAATTCTAACATTACTATTAATGAAATATAAGCAAATGAAGCTTTCATAAGAACAGAGGTGTCTGATCAAAGCAGAGTGCCTTAGAGCAGCTCGGGTCATTTGCCACTCCTCTGTCCAGCACTGCACTCTGGATTCTGAGAAGTGGAATCTGGCCTTACTGCACTGTGGTCATAGCAGATGCTGAATAATAGCACAGAGGCAAGAGCAATTCAAATGTTGCCACCTGACTCCCTCCAGAAAATTGCAAGAGATCCTGAGATGCACCTCTCAGGTTGCAATTTTCCTGCACTGGAGCCCCAAACAGTATTTATTAATTTGAATACTTCAGCACTGCAATTTTACGAAAAACATCAAAGTAGTTTACAACCATGGAATATGACTAAAAGCCACACCAAAATTAAAACAGATAACCAGTTAACTATTCCAGAAAATGCTTGTCTGCGTAAGCCTTGCAGCACAGAAGAATTTACAGAAAACCTTTAAAGGTTATTATAGACGATGTGTGCTGGATCTCTACTGGAAGAGCGGTCCACACTT
The DNA here is from genome assembly GCF_965153285.1 of Podarcis tiliguerta. NCBI lineage: Eukaryota > Metazoa > Chordata > Lepidosauria > Squamata > Lacertidae > Podarcis > Podarcis tiliguerta. The sequence continues at coordinate 31,853,179 of NC_139550.1, forward strand.
AAGGCTGGTGATGTCAAATAGGGGAGGACCAGCAGACGATCCTACAAAAGATCTCAGTGATCAAACTGGGAAATAAGGATTCAGCTGGTCCCTAGCCTACCCAGGACTTAAGTTGTCCGTGGCTTTGTCAGTTAACACAACCTTGAACCTGGCTTGGTAGAAAATGGGTAGCCACTGCAGATGTTCTGCCCAGGAAAAAGGTGAGCTACAAGCCCAGGGCTGCACAGTTGGAGGCTGACTAACCCAAACACTGCAATTGCTCGTGCATGGTTAACACACGTCACTGTCACTCAGGTGCTTTCAGCACTTAACTCCAAGAGACAGTTCCCTGAACAAGAGCATCCACCAGCTTGGGCTCCTATGGACAGCGTTCCTCCCTGCTCCCTGCTCCCACCACCCACAGGTGCAAATGTCACATGCAAAAGGCTGAGATCACCTCAGGTTGCATCAGCCTGATGATGATGTTGATGATAATAATACTACTTATTATTATTATTATTATTATTATTATTTATACCCCGCCCATCTGGCTGGGTTTCCACAGACACTCTGGGTGGCTCCCAACAGAATATAAAAAATGTGATAAAACATCAAACGTTACAAACTTCCCTAAACAGGGCTGCCTTCAGATGTCTTCTAAAAGTAAGATCATTGTTTATTTCCTTGACATTTGATGGGAGGGCGTTCCACAGGGAGGGTGCCACTACCGAGAAGGCCCTCTGCCTGGTTCCCTGCAACCTCACAGTGAGGGAACTGCCAGAAGGCCCTCAGAGCTGGACCTCAGTGTCTGGGCAGAACGATGGGGGTGGAGACGCTCCTTCACAATCAAAGCAGTTTCTTTCTTTTTCTTTTCTTTTTCTTAAGTAGGCACTCTTGGGCTTCAAAAGCTTCTTGCCTTCCACAAGAAGAGAGAAAAAGGAAGAAGATGAGCACACCCAGGCATCCCAACGCCTCGTTTATTCTTATTATCCTTCCAAACAGGAAGCTAAAGCCTATTTCTCAGTGGGATGGCAAAGCCACTTCAGGTTGGGGCTGACATGATTGAAAGCTCCACCATAACCAAAATTAAAAAATTAAAAATGCCCCATACCTAGGAAATGAGACATCAGAGAAAAGGATTGTAGACTAACCTTCTTCATGAAAGAACAATTTGTGTGTGCAAGAATTTTTATTTTTGGTACGATGAAGTTTTCAGTCATGCCTACAGTGGTGCTCTGTTGTGTCAATCCTAACTAGTGCTAAGGAGACTTGTTTGAAAAGAAGTCGCCCAGCCCCAATCTGAGAATTTAAGTACTTGTGCTTTGCCTTCTGTTCTTTACCTCCCTGTGTCTTAACACCTGTTAAGGGTGTAAAAGCCCTAGAGCCCAAGCTGGTACCCTCCTGAAATTGCCGGGTGACATCTCCCATTGTGTGTGACCATTTGTGGCCATGCTGGTCAGGGTTGAGAGCAGCGGCGTGGCTAGCCACTCGGGTGCCCGGTGCGGCACGTGTGTCCTGCAGTTGGGGGCAGGGTGAGCTGCCCATGGGGGCGGCACAACGCAAGGCAAGGCAGCGTGTGCTGCGTGGAGCCCCTCCGCAGCCTCCCCCTCAGCTGTAGGGCGGCTGAAGCGGTGGGCAGACACAAGCCCCATGCTGCTCAAAAAAGCAGTGCAGAGCTTGCAGGCAGTCTGCCTGACACCTCCCCCTCAGGAGAGACGTGTGGCTTAGCCACGCTGCAGGCCCCACAGTGTGGCGCCCAGTGCCCCCCACCTTACCTAGCTGCCAGTGGCGTAGAAAGCAGGGTGTGGTGGGTGCAGGAGTTATTTTTTCAAAAAAAAGTGTCGTGAGCCCAATTTTTATTTTTTTAAAAAACCACACACATATTTTTGCCATTTTGTCACCCCCCTCAGTGATGACACCCAGGGTGGCCTGTGCCCCCCTTCCTATGCCACTGGCTGAAAGGAGTTGGAGATCAACCACATCTGGAGGGAAGCAGGTTAGGGAGGACTTGCCTACAGTAAGGAGCCAGTGTGGTGTAGTGGTTAAGAGCAGTAGGCTTGTAATCTGGTGAACTGGGTTCGATTCCCTGCTCCTCCACATGCAGCTGCTGAGAGACCTTGGGCTAGTCACACTTCTTGGAAGTCTCTCAGCCCTACTCCCCTCACAGAGTGTTCGTTGTGGGGGAGGAAGGGAAAGGAGAGTCTCTCAGCCCCACTCACCTCACAGAGTGTTTGTTGTGGGGGAGGAAGGGAAAGGAGAGTCTCTCAGCCCCACTCACCTCACAGAGTGCTTGTTGTGGGGGAGGAAGGGAAAGGAGAATGTTAGCCGCTTTGAGACTCCTTCGAGTAGTGATAAAGCGGGATGTTAAACCCAAACTCTCCTTCTTTGCTCCTACCCCCTCTTGTGTCCCAGCTCTCCCTTCCCCCCAAGTGCAGGCGAAAGGTTAGAGAGGCCTTGCAGCTCTGTTGCACTTGGTCTTGTGTTCACAAGACACGGGTTAGATTCATGACAGGTTTTCTGCCCCCTGAGTTCTCCCTAACTTCTGCATTGCATCCCAGATCACTGGTAAACCAAGGAGCTGAGCAGCCTCAATTCAGCAGGATGGGGCACCTGATCACTCCTTATCCCACAAAGCAAGCTGGGCTTCAACAGGAGCATAATCTATGGAGGTGGCGGTGGCAGCAGCAGCACCCAGGGACAACCATTCTAACAGACCCATCATCCTGGCAGAGAAGTGACAACTGGAATTGATGAGGAAGTGACCTGCCGTGACAGGAGAGCCAGCATAGAAGCCCCACTCTCCAGATCACCAACTTCTGGAGCAGCTGAGAACACTAGATCCAAACCAAGACCTGCCATGTCCATTAAACCAACAACATATTGAGACTAAGGATGGACAAATCTTTGTTTCTTAGTTGTCAATCTTCAGTTCAGTTCACCTCCTTTCTGTTTGCATTTATTCAAGTCAGCACAAAATGTCATGTTCTTTTGGGCGCATTTCTCCTCATATATGCGTTTTTGTACACAAGTATGTCTAATAAAAGGTACCATGTATCTGCAAGCATCACAGATTCTCGACTGGGCAAAAATCCTTTGCAAAAGATCTGTGGGTTGAGAAATAGGGGTGTTTCCAGAAAAAGCTGCTCTCCTCGTTCCTGGCTACAATAGGTGTGCAACACACACAGAGAGACACACACTCCCCTCTGTCTGGGACTCCCCCCCCCGAAACACCAAATCAGCCAGCCAAAGAAAAAGAGAGAGAAGGGGGGGGGGTGTTGCTTCTGATGTTTTCCCTTGCACAGACCTTCCTAACCAAAGTCCCTGGTTGTCACAGCTGCCTGGCTCCCCTAAACAGGGCAGCTGTCCCAGAGCCCCTGGGACCCTCGCACCCAGTGATGCCAGGCAGTGCTTCTGAAGCCAGCACTCCCAAATGCCAAGGTGGGTGCCTGCTGCCTCCCCCCAGCCCACTCAGCCTCTCCTAGGCTACGCAGCCACCCTTCCTCTCCACTGCCACCCTGGCTTGCAAACAGAAGGGTCAGTAAGGAGCAGCCTCCCCCATATAACATGGGGTGCATCTGGAGTCTGAGAACCCCTTTCCAAATCCCCCCTTCCACATCCTCTTTCCCTTTGGGGTGAAATAAAGGCAAGACCATCTGTGCAAGCCGCCCCCCCCCCTTCCCCACCCGATCTCACTTCTCTGCCAAACCTCTGATGCCAAGGTCTGCTTCATTGTCCCTGGACCTGCCAGCTCCAAGCTGTACTCCCAGACATTGCCGGAGCCATATCTCCGCCCCGCTCCCTGAGCACAGCTTCACTGCAGCAGGAGGGGCCTGGGGCCTTTTATTTATTTAATCTTTTTTCGGTTTGGTGGATGAATCGAAAGCTCACGTGAAAGCAAATCTGGCAAGGGCTGGAGTCGGTGTAGTCAGACGCACACACGTCTTTGCCAACTCTCCTCAATCCTGAGCCATAACACCCCCGCCTGCCCACCCATACGCACACCCCTTCCTGCGCTGTTCCAGTCCTTGACCCTTTCCCCCCCGTCTCCACCACTCACAGCACAAAGTGAGCCTCATGAAAAGGGAAGCCATTTTAGCAAAGGCTGGCCACATGTTAGAAACCGGAGAGGGCCGGAGCCAAACTGGGGGCCCTGCCACAGCAGCATTGCTGGCAAGCAGCAGAGGGTGGGGAGAGAGAGAGACAGCTCATTCTGCTCCGGTGCTGGGCTCCTCTCGACATTCCCCACAGCGCAGAACATGGCCGCTGTTCCCCACACCACACGGCAGAAGAAAGGAGAAGCCAGCCGCCATGATCCCACTTACGGGGAAATTTAAAACCATGCCGAGGCAGCCTGCCCAGGCTGAGGAGCGGAATGGCTGCGCCTGTCGTGCCATGGAAGATTTTGTGACAGAGAAATGCTGTTTCCTGTCCTTGTGCCTTTTTGGGTGCAACCGGGCAGGGGGTAGGGGGCTTAGGGGCCAGGCAGACGGGATGAGGACAGGGCTCAGAACAGCGTTCAACCGGTTTCAGTTCTTTGTAATCTGCACCGGGGTGATTGTGTCCCAACTGTTCTGGCTCTCCCCCTTGGCCTCAGCAGTCAAAACGTTTCCACGACTAGAGGCTTTCAGAGCTTTATTGATAAAATCAGTGCAGTGTCCCAACATGAGGTCTACACGTTATAAGCAGGTGAAGCATGGCAGAGGACTAAAACACATGGCTAGGCTTAGCTAAGACGTTGAGCAAAATCTTGACATGCTCCCTTGTGCTTTGCTTTTGAAGAGTGAGTTGGGTGCGGGTTGTTCACACCTCTGGAGCCTCTGGAGTGGGCAAGTAAACGAGAGCTCCTCCCTAGAGGCTGGACATGCGTGGTCTGCTGGCATCATCACTGTGGCCTCCATGTCCTTCGAGATGGAAGAAGAGGCAACAGAGTTGGATGAAGAAGAAGAAGAAGAAGAAGGAGAAGAAGAAGAAGAAGAAGAGGAGGAGGAGTTTGGATTTGATATCCCGCCTTTCACTCCCTTTAAGGAGTCTCAAAGCGGCTAACATTCTCCTTTCCCCTCCTCCCCCACAACAAACTGTGAGGTGAGTGGGGTGAGAGACTTCAAAGAAGTGTGACTGGCCCAAGGTCACCCAGGAGCTGCATGTGGAGGAGCGGAGACGCGAACCCGGTTCACCAGATTACGAGACTACCGCTCTTAACCACTACACCACACTGGATCACAGTCAGGTGACAGGGGACTGCCCCGGAGCCACCTTCACAGTTGGTGACATAGTGCTGGAGTGTCTGGCATTGCAGAAGCAGGGTGCACCTCTGACAGCCACTAGGCCCTCTGCCCTGAATCCAGATCTCCACATCTGCTGGAACCTGGGTCAGATGCATCTTGGGGTCCCATGTTCTCGCCCACAACCTGCTAGGACCTTTCCCTGGGTTGGCCTCTGCTAGTTCTCTGAGCAACTCCCGTTTCTCTTTGTTTCCCACCACAATGTCTCCGTGGGACTTGTGACACTTGTGGCTCTGATGACATTTTCAGGGCCAACCGTGACGCATCCTGTTTGCCGAGGGTCCCTTCAGTGCAGATTGAGAATGACACCTGGGAGTCCTCTCCAGAGCATTGCAAAGGAATCCTGGGGAGCAGTGGCGTAGCGTGGGTTGTCAGCACCCGGGGCAAGGCAAGTAATTTGCGGATTCGCACAGCCAGAACTGCAGTGAGAGAGAGAAAGTGAGCCAGGTAGGGGCAGAGAGCTGCGAGTGCGAGCGCACCCCCCCCCCAGATGCTGCGCCCGGTGCGGCCGGCCCCCCCTGCACCCCCCACGCTACGCCACTGCTGGGGAGCACCCCTGAGATATCTTGGCAGCCTGCCCCTCCTTGCGCGCACTAGTATGCCTGAATTGGAAATGTGATTGCCAATATCTGGGAAATCCAGGATCTTCTCTCAGATTTGAATTCACTGATGTTTGATGAAAAATTCTGAAGATTCTTTGGGGAGGTGAGGAAGGAGGGCAAACTTGACACATTGTGTTTCATCCCCACTCTCACATTATTATTATTTTCTAAAAGAGGGGATAAAATGTTTCCCTTTGCCAACAATGAACGATAATTGTTGCAAGAGTCTAACTTTTTAGCTTGCTTTTTTTTAGCTATATTGTTTCTATTATTGTTGTTCACCATAGATAGGTGTCCTGTTGTACAGTGGTACCTTGGGTTAAGAACTTAATTTGTTCTGGAGGTCTGTTCTTAACCTGAAACTGTTATTAACCTGAAGCACCACTTTAGCTAATGGGGCCTCCTGCTGCTGCCGTGCCACTGGAGCATAATTTCTGTTCTCATCCTGAAGCAAAGTTCTTAACCTGAGGTAATATTTCTGGGTTAGCGGAGTCTGTAACCTGTATGTGTATGTAACCCGTGGTACCACTGTACTCTAAAGGGTCAGGTCCATAGCTTGTTGTGTGGAGCATCTCTTGGGACCATCACTGTCGAGTGATGCAAGTGGCTTTTTTGGTACACCTGAGGCTGATATCCCAGCTATGACCCTACCTGGATGTGGATAACCTGGCTTCACTTATCCACAAATTCCCATCTGGATTACTGCAATGCATCAAATTTGGGTCTGCTTTTGAAGACGGTCTGGAAACTTCAGTCAGTATAAAAACATGGCAGTATGAGACCTGGCTATATAAACATTTATCACTGGTTCTTTCTTGTCTTCACTGGTTTCTGATTAATCTCTGAGCCCAATTCAACGTGCTGAAATTGACCATGCAGCCTGGGACTTCAGAAACTAAAGGGACTTTGCCCTAAGATCAAGTGCCACCTCATTCTGAAGCATGGAGAGTGAGGGCCTTCTCCTCAGTGGCCCCAGCCCAGCTACAGAATGCTCATGCTAGAAAGGTTCAACTCAGACTTTGAAGGCTTTTCAGCAACAGGCACAGACTTTTCAGGGTGTTTTAACGTTCTTTTGCCATTTTCTCATTCTTAATTAGCATGACGTAAGACTGATATTAATATTTTGTCTCTGTTTTATCATGGCGGTGTTGCTCTTACATTTTTATCTCTTATGAAATGATGCCAGCTCTCTACATGAACAGGTGACTCTGACTGCAATAGTCATTAGACTTTTCAGTCTGTGCTGTTTTGGACTTTTATTGCAATCTGCATTTTTTTTGTCTTTTAGACTTAAAAAATTTTTATTGTGCATTTCACAAACAACTAGCTTGTGGCACAATTAACAAATAGAAATAGACATTATTTCTATTATTCTTTCCCGTGCTTGTTCAAGCACGGATCTGACATCCTTTGCTGTGACTAGTACTAGCAATAATAATATTCAGTATTTTTATCTTGCCAAGAGATGCAACAGGTCTTAATACAAAACAACCACCCCCAAAAAATACAAATGAAACATCCCATAATTTCTTAAAGCCCCCCAAATACAAAGTAAAATTTTCATATACAGGAAATTCCAAAATTCAGTTACAAGATTCATCCAAACGCATCCACTTACCTGCCACCAGTTTTCAGAGGGGTATCCAAATTTGCAGCATCCCTCTCTGGGGAATGATAAATACGTCCTCTGCTTGTCCCCACATCTTCCAACCAGGTTTAACCCAATAATCAAAGTAAACATTCATGCAGTCAATCCGCTGAAGAACTGGTAAAGGTATGCAAATTTCATGTCCCTTTCCTTCATTTCTTTTCTGGCAGCAAAATGCTTGCAATAAGATTTATATCTTATAATTATTAGAATGAAACCAAAACCTCTGAAGCCCCTGGCAAAGCTCTTAACTGCCCCATGTTCATGCGGGGTTTCCTGCCAAGTCCCACATCATCTTTTCCTGCCCTTCCTCTCTCTTACTTGTTGGGGCTTGGCCCTGTGTTTAGCAAATCAGGCCATGGTGCAAAGCACTTCTTTATTTCTGGAGTAACTACTTCTGGTTCAGCTCCATTGGCTTCTGTCACATCTATGCACGCTATCTCACCATGCCTTTCACAGAACACAAGTGTTCAGAGAATCTAAACAATGCCACATCTGAAGCTTATAAATCCAGAATGTCGATATTCCCATGGCATATCCACCTATGAATCTACCTATTTTGTAACATAGGGTTAAATGCACCCAGGAGGCAGCGAAGCAGCAAGAGGTTCTCCCAATCCCTGCTCTGGTGCAAGCACAACGTTTGGCCAAAGATGATCAAAGCCAAATGGATGCTTTGATTCTGTGGGAGCACTGGGGGAAAGTGCTGAATGCAGTACTGGGTGCAGAGCTCAAGTCCCTGAAAATCTCAGCCTTTTCTGGTTAAAGGGCAATATTCTAGCCTTTAGGATTGGGAAGATGTGCTCGAAAATGTGGACCTCAGTCTCAGAAGCTGGGGGGATAGCTGAGCAAAAGTGTTCACTGGTCAGGGGTCAGCTTTCAGTACTATGATCATGCAAAACACAAATTAATCAAGGACTATCCTGGATGCTTGGGAGACTGCGGATACACCCACCCACCATGCTTCTAGCCCCACAATAGCTTCAAATGGTTTCAACACACAGGGCTAACACACCCAGGAGCCCTTCTGTGATGCAAACACTTACAGGATCTAGCCAACAGTCAAATGAAAGTAAATTCACGGTGATAATGAGGCACCCTGGAGCTCTGTTCATTTTCCTTCATGTAACTTTTATCGCAGCCTCGGTTTTATCCTGCAGTCTCCCAGTACGTGCAGAGTCCCTGATCAAAACCTTAGACAAACGATCCCAGTGGCAAGGCAGGGACGGTCCAACTCTACAGGCAGCCAAGGAACAGAGCAATCTGCCTTAAAGTGAGTGAGACACCATTGGCCCATTAAGATCAGTAGTGTTTACAACAGAGCTGGATTTAGGGCAGCGCAGCCAGTCCCCCTTTTTAAGCAGTCTCTGCTTAAAAAAGCAGAGACATCACCTTGCCAACAAAGGTCTGTATAGTTAAAGCTATGGTTTTCCCAGTAGTGATGTATGGAAATGAGAGCTGGAACATAAAGAAGGCTGATCGCCGAAGAATTGATGCTTTTGAATTATGGTGCTGGAGGAGACTCTTGAGAGTCTCATGGACTGCAAGAAGAACAAACCTATCCATTCTGAAGGAAATCAGCCCTGAGTGCTCACTGGAAGGACAGATCCTGAAGCTGAGGCTCCAATACTTTGGCCACCTCATAAGAAGAGAAGACTCCTTGGAAAAAACCCTGATGTTGGGAAAGATGGCGGGCACAAGCATGTCCATCAAAGTTCCTGCTTACCATCATATTATTATTTCTTAAATTTCCACCATATTTCCCAACCAAAATGCCCAAGCCCAACTTACTATGAAAAATATAAAACAATAAAATATAAACCATATGTCACCCCCCCCCCGGACACGTCCTCTTTTTCATGATTAGAGTTGTCACAGAGATCCATAACTGAAAGTAGAAGTCAGCTGTAAAATTTACAGCATGTTGCATGTTGAAAGAGAATTACATGAAAATGGTGTATCACTGGTACCTAGGAAACAATCAAAAATGTATAGAACTGCTACAGATACATGTTGGATGTGTAAAGAGAAGGAAGGAACTTTTTACCACATGTGGTGGATGTGCAAAAAAAACCAAAAGTATATTGGGAAATGATTTATAACGAATTGAAGAAAATGTTTAAAATAACTTTTGTAAAAAAAACCTGAGGCTTTCTTACTAGAAATTTAAAGTCCAGAAATACCTAAGGACCAGAAGAGACTATTTATGTATGTTACATCAGCTGCACGGATGCTACTTTCCCAAAGATGGAAGGAGGACAATCTACCTACAAAAGAAGAATGGCTGATTAAGATGATAGACTATGCCGAATTGGCGAAAATGTCTGGGAAAATCAGAGATCCAGAGGACAATAAATTTAATAAAGAATGAGGAAATTTTTTAAGTTACTTGAAAGAACACTGTAAACAATTGAAAACATTGGCAGGATTTTAAAAAACACTTGCAATGAAGGGAGAATTATGATAAAAGTTGAGTTTTAAGAAAATATGGAGAATATGATATTATGCAGTTTGAAAAGAATATCTTGGGGAAACCAAGGGATTCTGAGAACCCTATTTGAAAAATGATTATGATTTATGTATGATGTTAATTGGCAAAAGTAAAAAAACTAAAAAGGAAAGTAGAAGTCAGCAAATGTGTCCTCTTTTTTGGCTCATCAAAATATGGCAAACCAACAATTCAAACTTAATAAGACGAGGAAATTAATACTTCACACATAAACTCTAAGGCTACAGACACATTCCCATGTACTCTGCACCCAGTGCACTCTTAATGCTGCTTTCAGAAGCCATGTGCACAAGAAGTTAGCCGCCATCCACATCTGTTTTGCAGGTTCTGATGAAATTCTGTGGTTTGATGTATCTCCCCCCTCAAACCAGCTTCGATCCAAATTGAGAGCTTCTCATGGGGTGAAGACATCCCTCTTCCACCCACTGGTGACTTAGATGTGCACATCAAGCCACGTCGATGCATACAACAGCATGCCAATGCAGCTTGAAGTGCAGTGGAACAAAACGACCCTGCAGAGTTTTAAGCTGGTAATGTGCACACAACCTAACAGTAACATTCTACCAAACGTAACTAAAACTGGCACCAACGCCCAATGAAAACTACGAATCTGTCAGACCAGCAAAGCCTTCTCCTAAATTAAAAAAGGTCTTTACTATTATTTTAAGTGCCAAAAAAATGAACTGGCCTGGTGAAGTTACTCCACAGTATGCGATTCCACACTAAGGGTGTCACTACCAAGAAGGTCTTTGACTTAACAACTGCATTTTGGGGAAAGGCCATTACTCAGTGCTAAAAACATATGATTTGGATATTAAAGGTCTGGGGCTGAATTGCCAGCATCTCTAGGTGGGGCAGAGAAAGGCCTGATGCCTGAAAACCTTCAAGTCGGTGTCAGCAAGATGCACCAATGGTCTGACTTGGCATAATACAGCTTCCTATATTGACTTCTGTAGGTGGGGACAGGGGTGGAAGGATCTGTCCATTTCCCGTTTCCCATTTTCAGTTTTTCAGGGCCTTTTTTTTAAATCTTAAATTCAGTTCTCCAGAATGTGGCAGCTAGACAGGGGACTGGGAGTGGCCGCTGAGACCATATAACACCAGTCCTGAGAGATTTGCATTGGCTCCCAGTACATTTCCAAGCACAATTCAAAGTGTTTGACCTTTAAAGCCCTAAACAGCCTCGGCCCAGTATACCTGAAGGAGTGTCTCTACCCCCATCATTCTGCCCAGACACTGAGGTCCAGCTCTGAGGGCCTTCTGGCGGTTCCCTCACTGCGAGAAGTGAGGTTACAGGGAAGCAGGCAGAGGGCCTTCTTGGTAGTGGCGCCCACCCTGTGGATCGGCCTCCCATCAGATGTCAAGGAAATAAACAACTTTCTGACTTTTAGAAGACATCTGAAGGCAGCCCTGTTTAGGGAAGTTTTTAATGTTTGATGTTTTATCATGTTTTTAACATTCTGTTGGAAGCTCCCCAGAGTGGGTGGGGAAACCCAGCCAGGTGGGCAGGGTATTAATGATGATGATGATGATGATAATAATAATAATAATAATAATAATAATAATAATAATAATAATTTATCATCATCTCCACATTTCTGCAATTTGCAATCTTGTTTTTTTATTAAAAAATCCTCATGAAAGTTAATCAGCTTTTTAGTGGGAATTTCTCCTAATAAGCTTATTTTTGCATGCCGTTTGGCTAATGTACACACTTAAGCAAGCAATTTCCTCTAAGATGGTGCATCTTTGTACAATGTTTTCATTAATATGTTCCTTTTTATACACATTTTCTCCTAATATGTACAATTTTGTAAGCGCTGGTGGGTTGGAGAACTGCATCACAACATTCAAAGAAGTGCAAATTTCAAAGCACGGCTGTATTTTGGTTCTCATGTTGTTTTGGAAAGTGTGGATTTGGCAGGTTTGGTTTTAACTGTAAGCTGAATTAAACTGACTCCCTGTCACTAGATGGGAACACTCAGAGTAAGGCTTCACCAGTAGTTTCGAAATGCACCCGGGATGCTTAAGAAATTAGATCTTTGTGACTTCTGATGTGAACAGACATGATCTGCACCTCCTGAACTAATGTATGGATCAGAAGAGAATTATCCTTCAGATTTTGCACTTCACATCAAGCTTTGAAATGCGGTTCTCAGTTACTTTGAAAATGTGTCTTTTATGATAAAACACATTTAGAAAGCATGCATTACAAAAATGAAAATGTTTTGTTATATATATATATATATATATATATATATATATATATATTACACACACACACACACACACACACACACACACACCTCTCCCCATATTTTTCGCTGTATAAGATGCACCAGACCACAAGACGCACCTAGTTTTTGGAGGAGGAAAACAAGAAAAAAAATATTCTGAATCTCAGAAGCCAGAACAGCAAGAGGGATCACTGCGCAGCGAAAGCAGTGATCCCTCTTGCTGTTCTGGCTTTTGGGATAGGTGCGCAGCCTGCATTCACTCCATAAGACGCACACACATTTCCCCTTACTTTTTAGGAGGGAAAAGGTGAGACTTATAGAGCAAAAAATATGAGATATATATATATATATATGCACAATTTAAATACAAATTCTGGGCAGCTTAAAAAAAAATATTTGCAGATCAATGAGGAAATGGAAAGAAAAAGGCTTATGAAGAGACACATGTGATAATGGCGCATATCAGAAATAGGATGATTGCCCAGCCTTTAGAGGCATAGATGAGAAAGTGTTACCTAAGACATTCAAGGCCCGGATCATTTGGGACATTAAACCAGGACACTGAATCGTGCTGGCAAAGGTACCGGTAACCAATGCCATTCTTTAAGGATAATTGTAACGTGGATGGCCTTTGAAACAAACCCTGCTCAACAGCCAGACACTGTATCCTGCACCTGTTGCAGTTTCTGAACACTCTTCAAAGACAATCAGCCTTCAAAGACTATCTGCAACTGAGGTTACCAATGTGTCGATCACAGCAGCCAGGTCTCTGTCCCCTAGGAAAAAGCACAACTGTGCACCGGGCCATTTCCCCAACCAGAAACATTCAGCAGTTCTAGGAGCCCCCTCCACATAGCTGGTGAATCTTTTCCTTCAGGGGGAGTGGACCCCTGTTCAAAGTAGGATAAGCACCCATATCCAGGTAAATCAACATGCCAGTCATCATCACCTCAGTTTTATCTGGGCCTTATCAACAGCCCATATGCCGAAAGCCATAAAAGGACTAGGTTGCCTCACCAGAATTTGGAGAGAATGATTTAACTGAGTATCACCAAGACCCAATATAAAATCTCCCAGCAGCTTCATTTAGATTTTGCACAATACAGGCGACAGGATCAAACGCCTTGCACACACCAGATATACACTGATAAAGTCTGAAATCGAAGTGACTAACTTGGAAACAGCTCTTGGGCGCATGTTAGAGAGTTCAATAAAAGCATCAATTCAGTGTGCAGCAGTTACTGGCTGAAAAGACAATCCCATGTTTGGAATAATTAGGGAAAGGACAAAAAACAAAACTGCCAGCGTTGTGCAGCCTTTCATATACGAATGTATGGTGTGATCGCACTTGGAGGACTGTGCACAGTTAGAATCATAGAATCACAGAATCATAGAGTTGGAAGAGACCACAAGGGCCATTGAGTCCAACCCCCTGCCAAGCAGGAAACACCATCAGAGCACTCCTGACATATGGTTGTCAAGCCTCTGCTTAAAGACCTCCAAAGAAGGAGACTCCACCACACTCCTTGGCAGCAAATTCCACTGTCGAACAGCTCTTACTGTCAGGAAGTTCTTCCGAATGTTTAGGTGGAATCTTCTTTCTTGTAGTTTGGATCCATTGCTCCGTGTCCGCTTCTCTGGAGCAGCAGAAAACAACCTTTCTCCCTCCTCTATGTGACATCCTTTTATATATTTGAACATGGCTATCATATCACCCCTTAACCTCCTCTTCTCCAGGCTGACACATCTTCTTTAGGTGGCACATCTCAAAACTGATACTGTAGAATAGGAAAAGGTGCAGAAAAGACAAAGTGAATTGATTGGGGTGGGTGGGTGGGTAATGGAGCACTTTCACGCCAGACTGCAGCAACTGGGGCTTTTTAGTTGGGGGGGGGGGTTGGGTGACAAAGGGAGAAATACAATAGAAATTTACAAAATAAAATAAAATAAAAATAAGAATGTACAAACTTAGGCTTGTTGAAGAGAAAGCAGAAAGAGAGCTGACCATGTAGTAGAATGAAGTGACCTGGGGGGCAGGAATGGTGCAGCAAGCTTTATTCATTTATATGTGCTTGGAGCAGGTGGGACACAGGGCCTTGCTTCAGGCAGCAAAATGCCCTGGGCTGCCACTCGTAGAAAGAATTTCTCCTCCTCCTCCTAATGTTAGAACTTGGGATCATCCAATGCAACTGATTAGTAGTAAATTAGAAACAGACAAAAGGAAATATTTCTTTGCTCAAAAGATAATTAATTCCTGAAAAAGAAGAAGGTCTGCTGCTACCAAAGATTTGCCGGGTTAGTTCAAATCGATACATGAAGTTCAGTTCTTCCCCCTCCCCACAAACAGCCTCCACATTTCACTTCCCTGCCTACTTCATTCCCCTCAGCAGCGCAGAGGCCTACCTGTTTTCTGTAGCTCGCTGTGTGAGCCTTTCACCCTTGCTTCTTCTTTCCTAGCTCCATGTCCCGGCCTCCCCTATATCCCTCTCTGCTTCCCAGTCCACTGCCTCCTCTCTGCCCATTCTGTTAGTTCTCTATGGTGTCTCTGTGTGCTCTGCCTCTTAGGCTCTACTGCCTCCCAGGCATCTTCTCGCTCAGTCTCCCCACCGTCCCAGAAAGCAAAGCAAAACGGGCTTCTCTTACTTCTCAGACTGGTTAGAGTAATCCATTATCCTTGAAAGGATACTGCTCTTCGGCAATGTTCCACAGAACCCCAACTTCCACTATTCAGAAACAAAGAACACTTTGTGTTCGTTTTATGTGGTAACCCAGTCTGAGTCCTTATGGCATGGCTTTGTGGCAGAGGTCTGCCGCGCACCGTAGTGCACTGTAGTGCAAAAGAGGAAGAGGAGGAGGATCCTGGCCTCTCCGTGAATGTATGAAATTCACGCACACACACATACACGCACTAGGCACACCAAACTGGAAGAAGAAACCCTTCAACATGGCTGTGTATGGTGACCTATCTATGTCCAGATTTTCCTGGACATTTCAGTGATTTCAGGAAATTTCAGACATATGGCAACCCTACCTTAGGTAGCTTCCTACAGTTGTGAAAAATATTCAAAGCACAATGCAAGCATAACCACAACGGAATTCAAATAACCATCAAATGTGCTAAATTTGAACAGTCAGAATCTGGAGACAATGTTCTCACTGATTCTGTGGGCTTTCCAGGCAATGCCTTAATGGGCATAAGCTGAAAGCAACAAATGAATAAACCAAACTGAGCAGCTGAAGTAGCAGCAAAGCAACCAAATAAAGGGAAAGAGACAATGAAATCCAAATTCTGGTGCAGGGATTGTGTCACAGGTCAGTCCTCTTGACAACTATTTTTATTATTATTTCAGGTCACATCCAGCGAGTTCTACCGTATAGATAGAAGAGATTCCACTGCTTCAAAATATCCACTGCCTATGCCACTTCCATTAAGGAGAAAAAGATTTACAAACTTGCTGCAGCAATAAAGGCGACTCTTTTGACAACCCTCACTTTGCGGCAAGTGAAACAAAAAGGAGAAGAAGTGCATAAGAACTGCCAGATTTCCTCAGACCTGGAGTTAGTTTGCACAATTCTATTTTAACTTTTGTGTTCTAGGCAGCATTGGCAAATCTCCTGTCCCAAGCTGAGAGCTACACTCTCTCTCCCTGGCAGTTACAGTCATATTGGTTGACAGGCAACGGAAACAAATACTGTACAGTATTTGAAAAATTACTGAAATTCATGGAACCATTGAATCTGAAATATTAATTATTTTTTATTAATTTTCTCAAACTGGTTAGAGTAACCCATTATCCTTGAAAGGATACTGCTCTTGGCGGTGTTCAACAGAACCTGTTTTATTGCAACTGCCACAAAACAGATTTGGGGAACCTATATGTTACACCACAACTCCCATCATCCCTGACCACTGGCCATGCTGGTTAAGACTGAAGAGAAGTGGAGTTGGACAACATGGAGAGCTTCAGGTTCCCCTTCCCTGCTAAACAGCTATCCCTGCAGGAAAAGACATGTGCAGCACATCTATAAGATTCAGAAGAACTCTCAGAGCATCCCCAATGCAGCAAAGGAGGTATATAAACATTATGTGGATCACGAATAGTAACCTAGACTGATGAGGCAATGCATCTGGCTAGCAGCCAAGCACATACACTCAGGGCAATCTAGTTGCAGGTTAGATCACCAGTATCGTGGG
This sequence comes from Podarcis tiliguerta, assembly GCF_965153285.1. Classification (NCBI taxonomy): domain Eukaryota; kingdom Metazoa; phylum Chordata; class Lepidosauria; order Squamata; family Lacertidae; genus Podarcis; species Podarcis tiliguerta. The sequence continues at coordinate 31,869,631 of NC_139550.1, forward strand.
TGGCGCTGTGGGTTAAACCACAGAGCCTAGGACTTGCTGATCAGAAGGTTGGTGGTTCAAATCCCCGTGACAGGGTGAGCTCCCATTGCTTGGTGCCTGCTCCTGCCAACCTAGCAATTCGAAAGCACATCAAAGTGCAAGTAGATAAATAAGTACTGCTCCGGCGAGAAGATAAACGGTGTTTCCGTGTGCTGCTCTGGTTCGCCAGAAGCGGCTTAGTCATGCTGGCCACAGGACCCGGAAGCTGTACGCCGGCACCCTCGGCCAATAAAGCAAAATGAACACCGCAACCCCAGAGTCGGCCACGACTGGACCTAATGGTCAGGGGTACCTTTACCTTTACCTATCTAGGCCAAACTGATAGCAGAAGGGTGAGGCACATAGAGCAGGAGGAGCAGGTAAGGGAGGCAGAACTAGGAAGTCCAGAAGTGACCCCCGAGGCTGAGCAGCCACAGGAACCAGAACGACAACTGAGTGGACCAGCGGCGCCCAACCCAACGGCCCTGTCAGAGCCGGCAGCCCCGGAACAAGAGCCAGAACCAGGAACCCCTACCGAGAAACGCACGAGACCACAACACATACGTAGGCGAACAGCATACCTCAACGACTACAAATGCTAACCTTCTGGGCGCAATGCGAACTTAGAAGGGAGGGGTGTTATGTACTAAGCTTGGATCCTAGAACAATAGGCAAGTAGGATCCTAGAATGCAACAACTGATTGGCTTGCAGGAGAAGACCAATCAGGCTCCAGGAAGAAGTTAATCAGCCTATTAGGCTGGTAGGATCGTAAAATGCAACAACTGAGTGGCTTGCAGGAGAAGACCAATCAGGCTCCAGGAGGGAAGCAGAATCAGCCAGTCAGACGGGACTCATTGTGTAAATAATGTATATAAAAGCCTGAGGTTTGGGGGGCAAGTCAATCACTGTTTTACAAGCTGCAGTAAAGAGCATGAAATCACTACAGGACGCAGAGTACATTTCACCTTCTTATATCCAGTACAGTACAGTCCCTTCTGAAGCTTAATGCTAATGCATTGTGGGATATAATCCACCTCACCTGTTTCTACCTCCCATCAAATTCCACAGTCATGATGAGTAAGTATATAGAGTACAGCCAGTTCCCATATTTGCAAACACCATTGTCAGTATATTGTGAATTTGGAAAATTGAAAATGTTCGTGTTTACAAAAGGGGAAATTATGCAATTTTAAAGATATTACAAGATATATTTACAATGTTCCACACAATGTTACAGTGGTACCTCAGGTTACATACGCTTCAGGTTACAGACTCCGCTAACCCAGAAATAGTGCTTCAGGTTAAGAACTTTGCTTCAGGATGAGAACAAAAATCGTGCTCTGGCAGCGGGGCGGCAGCAGCAGGAGGCCCCATTAGCTAAAGTGGTGCTTCAGGTTAAGAACAGCTTCAGGTTAAGAACGGACCTCCAGAACAAATTAAGTACTTAACCCGAGGTACCACTGTATACCCAAATTTACTACTCAGTGAATTTCCTTCCAATGTCCTGAACGCCTTTCCTTCCAATGTCCTGAATAATAGATTTTCCAATGGTCGGATCTCAGCGGTGTGTGTATGTGATAATAGATCTATAGAATCTTTACAACATATACTATTCTGTTGTTCACTACATTCAGTTTCTCGGATCAGATTTTTGTCCCCTTTATTATTGGAACTATCAGGTGACTCCTTGGAAATACAGCTAATGCATTTATTGCAAGATTCTGATCCGAGTAGGTCCCTTTCTATTGCCAGATTTCTGATAACAGTATTAGCCTATAAAAAGAAAAATGGATTACTCTATGATTATTGATTATCGATTTTGCCTAAATAATATTGATTTATACTGATAATTTGATATTTTAAGCGCTATATTGTTCTTATTCTAATGTAATTTAGAAACTTACGGCCTGAGATGTACTTGATTTTAACGTAATCTAATTTATTAATTTTATCTTGTTATCTTGTTATACCTGTGTTGTTGTATGATGTATTGAATATGGGCCTATGGCCGTAATAAACTAACTATCTATCTTACTACTCAGTGAAAAAAAGGAAGAATAGACTTTAAGCTGTATCTACTTCCTGACTTTACATCATCATTAATTATTTTCCAGCATATCCTTCTCAACCTGATCCCTACTTTCCACAGCCCCATTCTTATATGGCTTCCCCATTACAGCAGTTAATTTTACTAATTCCAAGGGTCTCCAGGTTTCTTCTCAAGGGCGCTTCCTACATTCTTACGCTACTGTGATGAATTATCCCTTGCTCTGGCATTTGTCTTGTCTCATTTCCCTTCCCCACTTGGATGGATGTCTGATATAGCTCAAAGACTGAAGGAATATTCAGCAAATATTATAATAACAGCCAGAGAATAGCTAGTAAGCGCTTGACAGAAAAAGCTGCAATGGAGAATCTCAAGAAGCAAATGTGTTTCAGCTCTATGTTATCATAATACAGGGCTCATAGTTTTTGGCTAGTCTGCATAGCAGCCACCCATAGCATAGGCCTCTTCACCACGGCGCCAATCTGCAACGCGTCATATGCAGGGCTGCCTCGGAAGGCGGTTCGTCAACTTCAGCTGGTGCAGAATTCGGCAGCCAGGTTGCTCCCCGGGGCAAAGACAGTTTGAGCATAATACACCAAACCTGGCCCGACTGCACTGGCTGCCAATTCGTTTCTGGGCCCAATTCAAAATGCTGGTTTTGAACTATAAAGCCTTAAATGGCTCAGGACTGCAATATCTCAAGGACTGTCTCTTTCCATATGAACCTACCCGGACCCTGAGATCATCTTCTGAGGCCCTTCTTCGTGTGCCTCCTCTTCGAGAAGTCCGAAGGGTGGCAACACGAGAACGGTCCTTCTCTGCAGTGGCCCCCTGTTTGTGGAGTGCTCCCCCCAGGGCCTCTTCATTACATGTCTTAGACACAAGGCAAAAATGTTTCTCTATAACCAGGCCGTTAGCCTGGTTATTCAACGGCCTTTAAAATGTGTTTGTGGGAGAGGGGTTATTGGTTTTGTTTTGTGCTCACATTTGGTGGTTTTAAGTTGTGAACTGTGATCTTCGGATGTAGGATGGTGTACAAATTTAATAAATAAACAGTAATAATAAATCCTATTTTCAGTGCAAAACCAGAAACTGGTCCAAATGCTAACATTTGAGATTTATCTTTCTTCTTCTTCTTTGCTTGACTGGTTCCAAAGACTCTAGACCCATGATAATCCAGAAAAAAACTAAATTAATTGACCCAATCTGATTGAAACATGATAGTGGTGGAACACAGCATCTCTGTACTAGCTTATCTTGGTTGTTGCCACCAAAAAGAAAGAACATACATAAATGTTTCATTCTTGAAAATGTTTAGGATGAGACATTATGAGTCTAGAGAGAAAAAGAGTTACACATTTGTTGCCTGCCTGCAGCAAACTTTCTATTCTTTGGACATTGTGGCATCCCACAAAGTATCCGAAGGTGCAGCTCTGACACTGAACATGATAAAAGTTTGCATTTTGTCCAAAATCTCAAGACAGCCGTGGAGTCACATTAAAACTAGATTCCCCGCCCCATAAAGCAGGGTGGGGGTGGGGGGTGGCTCATAAAGCCCACATCTACTACTCAGTGTTTGAAATTTGCCCACTTGTGACCAAGTGAAGATAGCCAGGCACCAGGATGGCACCTGACCTCTACACCATCTGGAGGTGCATGCTTGAAGATCCTTGGATCTTGACTGTTTTCACACACCAGCAACACATCCCGTAGAATTCCATCCGGTATATTTTATTTGCCTAATCGGAATGAATTTTGGGAATGTATTGAATACAGGAATGTATTGAAAACTACGACTGTATTTTTGTCTGGCCCAAAAATGGCAAGTAGGCATTGCATTTTGGGCAATTGTAACCCTGGTTTAAGGAGCAATTTGGTGCCTAGCTTATATATCTGAATTTCTAACACTGCTGCTGCTGCTATTACTCCTGATGTAGCCAAAGGGCTGAAGATAGGCTTGAGCTTTGATGTATGTGCAGTGGCGTAGCGTGGGGGTGCAGGGGGGCCCGGCCGCACCGGGCGCAACATCTGGGGGGGGGGCATGCTCGCACTCGAGTGCTAATATCCACGGGTTAGGGGGCGCAAATTACTTGCCTTGCCCCGGGTGCTGACAACCCATGCTACGCCACTGTGTATGTGAGCAGTTATGTCTTCCTCCACAGTCTGAAACTCAATTGTGCCACATCCTGAGCACACACACACACACACACACTTTGACATCACCTGTCAGGAAGATAGTGATGGGCTGATGCAACAGATCCCTCTGTGTGACGCAAAAAGCGAACGCCACAGGGCTGGTGATATTCTGCTGAAAAGAGGGGGAGAAAAGCTCTGTCTCCCGCACACGCATACGTGGACGCCTCCTGCATTATGGAACACATCACTGCTGTTTCAAATGTTAAAAGACGGCATCAATTCACAAGTTTATAGTATATCACTTGGCACCGAGAGAGGATTGTGTGCCTGCCAGATTCTATACGGGAGTGAAAAGGGAACCTGAAATCAGACTCATCCCACGGCCAACATATGGAAAATATTTCAGCCCTCCTCTCTCCCTCTGCACCCCTTTCCAAATATATATGTTTAAAAAGAAAAAGAAAGAAGGCTTTTACGTGCAAGACAGAGGAAGTGGGGGAATAATCCCAGGATATGGTGTGGAATGGCCAGACAAAGAAAGCCAAACCAGATTTTGCAAATGGGCCTCCTCCAGTGGCTTAACGGAAGGTTGAGGCCTACTGCTCTCAGGCTAAGGGCAAAGGTTTGAGTGAAATCACACTAAGAAGCCAGCCCAAAAGCATACCCTCCAACATTTCTCCAATGAAAACAGGGACGTCCCATTCCATAATGATAATTTTACTATTTATACCCAACACATCTTACTGCGTTGCCCCAGCCACTCTGGGCAGCTTCCAACATATATAAAAACATAGGAAAACATTAAACATCAAAAAAACCTTCCCTATACAGTATAGGGTTGCCTTCAATTGGCTTGGGGACTGGATTACTCCATACCCTCCAACATTTCTCCAATGAAATTAGAGATGTCCTAAGGACAAGCGGGACATTCCGGGATCAAATCAGAAACCGGGACGGCTTCTCTAAATCAGGGATGTCCCTGGAAAATAGGGACACTTGGAGGGTCTGCAAAGGGTGGGACTTACTGAACCACACAAGCAGACCTGGTGGTACAGAATGTGAGAGAGATGCATCCAGGGGAATGTGAGAGATTTATGAGGCTTGCTGTTCTAGAAAGTTGCATCCTCTATCTAATGGCTGGTGTTTCAGATTGCAAAGGGCAGGCAATAGGTACAGCAAAATGTATTGGGACACCTCTGTGTCGGAGTGCGAAGAGATGGGGCACCTCCAGACTATTTTTGCGGATGGGATTCAGCCCCGTGTCAGCAAATTTGCATTTGGGTCTCTTGCACAACAAGCCATCTTCTGAAAACAGCAAACACCCCCCCCCCCACCCAAAAAAGGGACTTTGTGGGAAAGTGATGGGGAATTGATGCACTACAAAAGTGTGGTGTGACAACTTCTTGATGTTACGTCATATAACTTCCCCACCATCATATCATCTCCTAACCAATAAATGGTGGACATCAAATGGTGTGCAAACAAATTAGAATGAATCCTCAATAAACAGATCATCAATACTACCCCTGAGTATGAGCGAAAGATAAGCAAGCAGGTGGTCCATGGGTGGGGGGTGGGCTAGGGGGCTCCCTTGTGTTGTGCCATTTGGCATAAACACTGCATTTTCCAGAAGGTGGAGGAGATCAGGGGCAGGTAGTGGGGTGCACAGTTTTGGTTACACTGTGATGAGTTCCTGGCTTATGGTTGCAGGTTAGCTATGTGTCCTCACTGGACAGCCATGAATTATTTCTAAAGGACCTCCAGGTTGTTATTTTTCAAGCATCCTGCTGCTCGGTGCCTGTTTTGCTTTCAAAATTTCTAAAAGCATCCACAACTTTTCATAATTATTTTTTTATCCATTACTACTGCTACTAGAGTGCAAACTGCAAGGGTGGTACCATCAATATGAAGTAGACGGTCCAGGGCAGCCCTCGCCAATCTAGTGCCCTCCTGATGTTTGGGATTACAACTCCCATCAGCAGTGCTGGTTGGGGCTGATGAGAGTTGCAGTCCAAACCATCAGGGAGGGGGAACCAAGTTGTCGAAGGCTGGTCCAAAGAGAGCTGTAGGCTGTCCAACTGGCCAACCACGATCGACAGGTTGATCCCGGGGTGATAGTGGTCTATCGCTTGCCCTCGCTGTTTTCTTGATTTGTGCAGGATTGCTAAAATGGAAGACGGAGTTAGCACAGTCCGGCTAATTGGTGAGCAATTTTTGGCGTGCCCATCCAACCCCCCCCCCAAAGCTTTATAGCCTTGGTGTTGCCCCCCCCCAAAAAAAGCTTTGACCTGGCCCCCTAAAAAAAGGTCAACAACTTATAATTCTTCCCTCCCCCCAAAATGGGTAGATCACTGCCATTTTTTTTTTTCTGGGAGTAGATCACAGTCTCTTGGGAATTGGACGTCCATATGGTATTGTGTGCCGTTCAGACTAAAGAGCAAAGGTGGACTCTGAATATTCATAGGGCAAGAGAAAAACATCGTTGGTTCTTTGTGTCACCCGACACACTCCTGAGGCTGTCAGACAGCAGGACTCAATCCCTCCTTCTGACTCTGCAGCAGTGCCTGAGAGCAATGGATACCAGGCTTAAGACACACCACTTTGTTTGGCCAACTATCCCAAAGCCGCATGCACCAAGGACTAGGTTCTGACTGCCAGGATCCCTGATCTGAGACGAAGGATGGGACACACTGTCAGAAAAAACAGTGAGCTATGGAACTCAGTCCCAGAGGAGGTCGTGATCGCCACCAACGTGGATGGTTTTAAAACAGGGTTAGATGAATTCATGGAGGAAAAGGCTTTTATCTGCCCTGAATCTCATCATGTCAACAAGTTATAGCATTAAGGAAGGTGGGACTTTCCCACTTTCTCCAGACATGCATAATTTTATAGATTTCCGCAGTGTCACCTCTTACACTCCCTTTCTCGAAACTAAAAAGTCCCAAAATGCTGCAAACTTTCTTGACAGGGGAGCTGCTTCATCCCCTTGATCATCTTGGTTGGCCTTTTATGAACCTTTTCCTGCTCTACAATATCCTTTCTAAGTAAGGCAACCAGAACTGTACACAGTATTCCAAATGCAGTCAAATGGTAGATTTGTATAATGACATTATTATGTCGGCAGTTTCCTTTTCAATTGCTTTCCTAATGGTCTCTACATGGAATTTGCCTTTTTCACGGCAGCCACACACTGGGTCAACATCGTCATCAAGCTATCCACTACAATCCCAAGGTCTCATTCCTAGTCATTCACTGCCAGTTCATCGCATATGTGAAAACAATCCCCACCCCCACATGTATCATTTTACACTTGTTTATATTGAATTGCGTTTCTCATTTTTACTGCCCTTTGGGGTATTTGCCATTTTACTGCCCTATTCATTCACTCTGGTATTTTTGGAGCTCTTCGCAATCTATCTTTGTTTTAACAAACCTGAAAAATTGAGTATCATCAGTAAATATGGTCACCTCACTTCTCGCCCATAACTCTAGATTGTTGATGTAGAAGTTTTAAAGCACAAGTCCCAATACCTATCGCAGGGCAACTCTGCTTTCTACATCCCTCCATTCAGAAACCTGTCTATTACTTCCTGCTACTTAACCAGTTCCTGATCCACAAGAAGACCTCTCCTCTTATTCCATGACTGCTAACCTTATGAGGGGTTTGGTGAGGTATCGTGTCAAAAGCTTTTTGAAAGTCCGACTACACTATGTCAACTGGATCTCCTCTATCTATATGCTTGTTGACGGTCTCAAAGAACTCTAATAAGTTAGTGAGACAAGACTTTCCCGTACAGAAGCCGTGCTGGCTCAGCTTCACCAAGGCTTGTTCTTCTATATGCTATATTAGTTTATCTTTCATCATACTTTCCACAGGGTTTCCTGGGACAGACTTTAAGCTAACCAGCCTGTAATTCCCAGGATACTTCTTGGCTTCCTTTTTATAAATTGGTGCTACACGGGCTACTTTCCAGTCCTCAGGTGCAGAGGCTGATCTGAGGGACAAATTACATGTTTTTGTTAGACAATCAGCAATTTCACCTTTGAATTATTTGAGAACTCTTGGGTGGGTGCCATCCAGACCTGGCGACTTCTCAGTTTTTATTTTGTCTGTTTACTCTAGTAGGTTTAGAGTCACCACTATCCGCCTTAGTTCCTCAGACTCCCTTCCTTCAAAAGTTAGTTCAGGCATAGGTATCTGTGAAGACAGATGCAAATAATTCATTCAGGCTCCCTGCAACCCCCTTACCCTCCTTTAGCATAACTTCGACTCCCTTGTCATCTAAGGGTCCAACCACCTCCACACACCACCTCCTGCTACTAATGTATTTAAGGATGTTTTGTTGGTGGTGGTGGTCTTTATGTTTTAGTAATGTGCTCCTCAAATTATTTTTTTGTATCTCTTATTACCTGCTTGCTCTTCTTTTGCCACAGTTTGTGTTCCTTTTTGTTCTCCTCCTTTGGACACAGCCAGTGGCATAGCGTGGGTTGCTGGTACCCGGGGCAGAGCAAACTTTGTGCCCCCCTGGCGGATTGGGCAGCTGGGGTGGAAATGGGTGCCAGGGGGGGCATGCAGAGTCCACAAGGCACGTGGCTGCCAGCGCTGCTGCTGCTTGGCAGCTCCATCGCCTCTCGGCTCAGCAAGCCCAGGGGCGGGGCAGGTGGCTGTTGCTCCTGGTTGTGCCCCTTTCAGAATTTTGCACCCGAGGCCACTGCCCCTCTGGCCCTCCCCCCACACTATGCCACTGGACTCCACTTTTTTTGAAGGAAGCTTTCTTACCTCTAATGACATCTTTGACTCTGATGGTTAGTCTTCTGTGGTTCCACATATGCAAAATTTTGCATTGGTCTGGTACAAAATTTTGATTCCTTGATCTGCGTTTGCCTGCTCATTAAAAAAAGAGTTTCTAGTCCTTGTGGCTATGGATATACGGCAAAAAACATGCAGGCCATGCCTGCTGAATTCAACAGGACCCAGTGGGTGGATCTTCCATGCCAGTCAGGGCACCCTGTCCCCCTTAAACTGCCTGCCCGCCTGCGTGTTACTTCTGCCATTGCACTATTTCTTCTTGGGGGAAACCCAGCAAGGGCACAAACTTCAAATACTAGGCAGAAAGTCAGGCATGCAAATTAGAAATGCTTATGCAAAAATGAGTATATTTATACAAGCTTAATTATTTTATTTGTTGGAGAAATATCACTGGCCTTATAGCCGAGACCTGCAAATTAATTCCTAGAGACATTCCCACCCACTGCTATCCCAAGCAAGACAGGAGATAATATATTGATTCAGAATTTTTTCTGGAGGGTAAGATTTGGATTGCCTTGGTTTGAATATTTTTGAACTGTTTAGGGTTGTGGTTATATGGAGCTCTGTGCAAAGCAGAACCCCATTTCAATGCAACCATAAATAACTGGGTTTCCCGAGAAGTGACCCTGGAACACTTACTTCTAAATAATAACATACAGGTTAAGTAAACTTTATATGACTATAAATTCATGCACATGATTTGCAAAGCTGCTTACTTGCTGTGAATTAATTAAATTAATTTTAAAAGGCGCTAAAGTTACAATTTGTATAATTCACTTTCTAGAAGAGTTAAAGCCAGGTATTTTTAAGATGTTGAGCAGTCATGATCCAGCCACTTGAAGATTTTTAAGACTTGCCAATTTCAATAGGAAAGTTATCAGCACTTAATTAAACCCCTATAGAAGCCCATGAGACCTAAAAACAGTGTTTGACTGAATTGTGCCCAATATATTTTTCTTTTTTGTTTTCAGCCTAATCACTGATAAAACCCAATTTTTAAAAGAAACATTTAGTTTTATTTTATGAAACACTGATTTATTTATTTTTTTAAAAAAATTGCTAATAAGGTCTCAGGTGGTTTGAAAGTGGTGTTACTTTGGTTGTATAATTAAACTGCGTATTTCTAATTAAATGATAATTAGTTAGCATACTAGCTTCTGAAACACCTCCCCCCCCCAGTGTCTGCTAGTTTTCTGAGGATCAGAAAATCAGATTTTGTAAAGCCACTTGCATGTGAAAACTTCAGCCCTGACCCAACATTGTACCTTCTTTATTTATGGCCTAGATTTGCCAGCATGACCTCCCATTGCTAAGGGGCCCTCGTGGCTGAACCCTGTGGAAATCCAATTCATTTTCTCTCCTTGCACCTCAGGCCAACGTCTCCCATTCACCTGCTTCTGACTTGCAGGACACAACAGAAGCAACAGCCCATCCACAACCGGCAAAACTACAGCGCTCTCAAAAGTGAGAAATTCAGCTATTACTGAGTTTCATTCGCTATGTGGCAATTGACCTCTTTAAGGCCCTTCTCATCCACACAACTTTCGGAACAATACTTGCCAATTGTCTTTGAAAGAACTGGTCTGTTGAAACTGCTTTCTTTCCTCCGCTCTACCTCAGTCCCAGCTCACAACCAGCAGTTCCTATTTCCTAGTTCCAAAAATATTTTAAAAGGAACAACCAAGGGCTTCATCTTCGGGCTGATATTTACAAGCAGGGTTTGGAAATAGCTCAGCGCTTTTGCACTGGACGTTAAATTCCATTCTCAACAAGCAAGACGGGGGGAGGAGAGTCCGGACAATGCCAGGTCCGTGGGACAGGTTAAGGGCTTTTCACTCATATAATGGTGGTTACATATTTTTAGCCCCAGCACAAGCCTTACAGACAGTGGAACTCAAGACCCTACTTAGGAAACACCCCCCCCCCAATCTTACTAGGAGTTCACACAAAATAAACAGCGTTTTTCTCTGGAGTTTGCACAATAGTTGCCCATCTCAGACAATACTCTGCTCTGCACAACTGCTAACTAGCTCGTTTCTCTGGCTATTTGGGACTTTGCTGCTCTCATTGCAGCAGGATTGCTTTACCCGTCTTCTGCCAAAAAACAAAACAAAATGCAAACATTTTGTCCTCTTCAAATTCTTTATCAAGAAAGCCTCCTGCCACTACTACAGAATTCGGCTGAGATATTTCTTTTATTATGGGCTTTTCAGCATTTCAACCTTGTGGTTAATTTCCTGGTTGTGATTTGTTGACGTTCCACTTGCCTTCACTTCCAAAATGATTAAATGAGTTTTCTTAAGGGGGAAAAGGTGTAAAATGTTAAAAAATAAAATAAAAAATCTTACCATACCATTCCCTGGGATGTTCCCCCGTTCCCGCTTGAAATGAATGCAAACTGTGGAAAGAGCATAATATGCTCTTGCCAAGCTCCCAATCATTTGCACAAGGCTGGCGCAAGAGAACTTCCTGGTGGACTGCGCTCTTAGAGTCTTTGTCATCTTTTTCGGGTCCCTGGGTCTTTTAGAAACTCTGAGCACAGGCACTTATTTTCTCTGTGACTGCAAAACTTTTCTTTTGTTTTTTGGACATGATAATTCCAAACAGAAAATGCTTGGCAACTGATAATAATCTGTATAAGATGGAAATGAAAGGGTGAGAACCGAGGGTGTCAAAGCTATGGTATTAGCTGTAAAAGCAAACAAAAAACCTCTGCATAAAACTTGAAATTCTACTGGGGGGGGGGGGACGGGGAACCAGTTACTGAAAACAAGGGAAATCCATTTGCATCATTTTAAATGCGAAAATTAAAAAGGTGGAGAAATCATTACAGGTAATCAAGTGCAACTTTATAAGCCAACTATGATTAAAAAGACAGTTGTCAAGCATTAAAATATTTTACATATGTTGCATATGTTTCAGTTGTATATCTGGCATCTATGAAAAGGCTAAATCCTGCACTTCATTCACATTCACAAAAAATTATTAGCCAGGTAAGACTTGTCTCAGATATTGGCATTTTCTCTCCTGCAAAGCAGATCTACAAACTTGCACCTGCCATGAATCAGACCCTATGATTCATAACTTGGATTTAGTTAAAAAAGAAATACAAAATCTACCACCTTTTCTTACCAGAGACAAGAGAGTCCTCTTTCCCGGGCAGACTCCAACAACACACTGTTCTGGTTCAAAAACAAAGACTGGATCTGCTGGAAGCTGTTTCTACCCAGAAGCTGCTACGCAAAAAGTCGCTGGTATTCTCCAAACTGCTGGCTGCTAAAATATTGCCAAGTGGTGGGGAGGGGGGGGGTAATTTTTCACAATGCTAAATGTCCCAGTCTCTGAAAAGTCCTTTGAGGTGTCTTATATGCAGCAAGCAAAAGCAGAAACCTCATGAAATTCTGTTCTGAAAATGCATAGGCAAACACACAAGCTGGATAGTTTTATAGGAGCCAAACAAATATTTCAGACATAATTTTCACTCCAGAACAACTGGTTTCCTTCTTGTGCAACCTTCCTCCCACCCCCAACCCAAAGCATCCTGGTACAGCCCTTTTGTTGAATCTAACTAAATATCAATCCTCCATACTAGGTTTGGAATTGGAGGTTAGCTTGATTTCTCTCACCAAATAATAAAAAAAATGTGCATCATTTTTTTTTTATTTCCACTTGTTAGTTAATTCAAATCTGCAAATATAAAAGTAATAATCGGTCGAAAACAGCGCTTAGGGCTCAAAAATAAAACACGTAACAAATAGGGACAGTAAGTAAGGATATTGCCAGGGAACAATTTCCACCTCCCCCACAAAAAACCCCTTCTACTGGTCTGATTAAAAACCATTCATGGGGTTATTCAAAGAGATAGCAAGAATTCTGAGAAAGCTGGTGATGTACAATGACATGTAACTTCATATCAGAGAAAATAATATTTTGTAGACCTAATAAGCCAGGGGTCAGCAAACTTTTTCAGCAGGGGGCCGGTCCACTGTCCCTTAGACCTTGGGGGGGGGGCAGACTATATTTTTTGGGGGGGAATTAATGAATTCCTATGCCCCACAAATAACCCAGAGATGCATTTTAAATAAAAGGACACATTCTACTCATGTAAAATCACGCTGATTCCCGGACCGTCCGTGGGCCGGATTTAGAAGGCGATTGGGCCAGATCCGGCCCTCAGGCCTTAGTTTGCCTACCCATGTAATAAGCCTTACTAATCAATTTGCTTCTTGACCAATTTGTCTTTTCTGTGCTCTTGGTCTCCTCCTCCCCATTCCCACATATCCAGGCCTCAGATTAGGAGCAGATAAAACTGCAGGCAGGAAGGCAGTGACCATATAAAGGGGAAAATGGGGAGCAGAAGAACTGGGGAAATAACCGTGCTGGCCTCAAACAGCAGAAGGGCAAAAAAAAGCAAATGTGGATTCACTTGCATCAATTCGTTGCCCCCTCAACTTGCAGGAACGATCCAGTCCTTCAAACGGGCAAAATTTGATATGGTGTTTGGTGGCTGGAATGCTAGGTATTAAGGAAGGCATGGAAAGGGGTGCTATATTATGCCATCTAAGTGGGGAAACGTGATTTGGAGTGTGGACGCTCAAAAGCCAAAATGATAGGAGGGCTTTTGTGGTTGGAATTTGGCAGGAACGCTGCTGGGCGAGTCGGCTATACTATATCCGAATTGGAATAAAGGAAAGGGGGACTCAAACGAATAGGTGGAAGTAGACGGCGTAAAGGTTTTAACAAATGCCGACCTTTATTTTTGGGAAGTTGCTGCTGTTGTTGCTGCTGCTGTATATGTCATGTTTTATTGTTATTTAAGGCTGAGAGGGATAAAAATCCAAATGCCTAATAGCAAAAGATAAATAAATAAATGAATAGTATAAGGCATTGCTTTTTCTCCCTCTCCCTTTCAAGGCAACCATACGGGTAAAGTGGAGATTCAAATCCTCTTCAGTGACTGAGAGTACAGTTTTCTGGATGGCTTCCCCTTTACTTTATTTTTCATAACGTTTAGGTGGTTTTTTTTAATCTATGCCATTTAAAATATTTATACCTTATCTTTCTGGCAGACATCAGGTCTCCAAGGCAGAATTCAAGAAACATGGGGCCTTTAAGGGGGGGGGGGGCACTGATGTCCAGAAAAAGTACCATGTGCCAGCTACTGCTCTTTGAAGCGTCTACAGAGACCCCACAAGGAAAATGCTCCTGTTCCTCACACACTGATATACTGGGCAGGCTATGGGTCCTGGGTTTTCCTAGCAACACCAGTGGTGACCAGTGACCAAAACAGTTGTGTGGAGGGGGAGAAACCAATGGTATTACCTGTCATTTCCCCCCATTAGGTAATTGTAAGACTGGATATATATTTTTAAAGGAAATACTTTTTATTGCTTTTACAAATACAAAGTGTGAACAAACTAACAATTACATATCTGTATATAGAGGTTCTCTGAATCTTGGGGTGTCTCCCCCCCCCCCATGGAGTCTCAGTTTAAACATCTACAACTGCATATTCATCCGTACTCCAAATTTTATATCGAACCTTATCATCCATAATAATTTTTACACTACAAGTGAATCAAAATCCTGCTCTTGTTTCCATCTGCTTACAGTGGTCACCCAAATAACTTATAATCCCCCCCCCCATTCTTTAATTAAGTTTTTGTCCTCTTGGTGTCTGAGTTTTCCAGTCAGTTTTGCCATTTCGGCATAGTTCATCAGCTTGGTTTGACATTCTTCTCTGGTAGGGACTTTTGTCATTTTTAAGACTGGATTTAATGGTCATAGTGCCCCTCTTCTTTAGAAGATCCTGTTTATCACTTCTTTTCCTACTACAAAATGTGCTAAGCAAGCCCTGCTGCATTTAGGGGTTCCCTTCTGCTCATTCTACTGAGTGGGACACTGGACCTCTGTCCTAAAGTCTTGGTTCATGTTCATGTGGGTCACAGCCCATAAACGTTCAGTTCTGTGTACAAGACTGTGATCTTGCATCTGCGTGGTTACTTGATTACTGCAGCATGAACTTTCATGGGCAATGGTCTGCTTCATTAGATCTAGGACACAAACAATTAGCCCTCAACGTCTTAATTTGCGGGAAAACATATTTTTGAAAAAATCCCTATGCCGCGGGGTTAGAATTTCACCAGACACAGGAAATATTATGGTTCCTGCCCCAACCACCCTGGACAAATTTCTTTTTTTGGGGGGGGGGTCATAAAATACTGCTTATCTCATTGTTATTTGGCGGGAGGGGCACAGAGGAGTGACTCAAACTTTAGATTAATGGTTTGATTAACAGGAGAGTCTGTGTCATTTCATTTCATAGGATTAAACTCCACAACAATGATGCTATATTCTTCTGACTCTTCATTAAACCCAAGCTCTTGCCTTCTCACTTGTCATAATGCAAATCTTTTGTTCTCATCTTTCTTATTTGAACTAATATGATTCAAAGCTCTCTGTGGGTGTGTGGGTGTGCGTGTGCGAATACACACACATACAGACTGTTGCCCTAAACACTTTATGTGAATAGAAGGTGACCATTTGCCAGGGCCATAAACTTAGGTCCCCTTATTGCAGGCCCACTTATTGCAAGTTGTGAGTACCGTATTTTTTGCTCTATAAGACTCACTTTTTCCCTCCTAAAAAGTAAGGGGAAGTGTGTGTGCGTCTTATGGAGTGAATGCAGGCTGCGCAGCTATCCCAGAGGCCAGAACATCAAGAGGGATTGCTGCTTTCACTGCGCAGCGATCCCTCTTGCTGTTCTGGCTTCTGAGATTCAGAATTTTTTTTTTCCTTGTTTTCCTCCTCCAAAAACTAGGTGCGTCTTGTGGTCTGGTGCGTCATATAGAGCAAAAAATACAGTATATTGGATCAGATGGCTTGGCTGGATCAGGTACACTTAGCCTGTCTCTCTTTCCCTGCATATCCTGGACTGCCAATGCTCAACTGAGTTTCCAAGGGCAAGGCTTGAATTCTCCCGCAGTCCCACCACTTTTAAAAAATGAAATCAAACCAGTAGCTTTTCTTTTTCGTCTTTGGAATTTCATTTAAAGCCCCTGATCTACTTTGAAATGTCCTCTTAGCCGCACACTTTTTGTAGTTCAATTCAGACTATGGCAACACTCTTAAACTTTGCTCTATTCAAAAGCACTAATTCTTGCCCAAGGGTGAAGGGGGGGGAAAGGTGTCATGTTTTGCTTGTTTGGCTTTAGGCGCCTCGCTGAGAAGGCTCCTGTCAAAATTAATTGGGGGTCCCTGGAAATGGGTAAGGGAAAGCTGAGGAAAGGGGGGGGGAGCAAAATATTTGGCCTGTCCTTTCTTTAGATTTGGATTCCACTCCCATTTTGTCAAGCAGCCCAGATCCACATGGATACACACAAACACATGCATGCATGCATGTATCTGAGGTGGAGCGAGATTTGTTCAAGGCAGAACTGAATTCAAAGTTTCCAATTTTAGAATGAAAAATTTTGGCTTAAGAGAGATTATCCACTGACTCAGGCCCACCTTTTCCCGGAACTCGCCATGCAATTTACTCCTTTCCAAGTCAAACTCTGCACGCCCATTCTCAGCACACATGTGTCATTCGGGCTGCAATCCTAGGCACATTGACTCAAGAGAAAGCCCCATGAAATATCATAGGATTTAGTTCTGAGTATGCATGCAGAAGAGTGATGTTGAACAGCTGTAGTTGACTGCACACTTACTCAGGAGGAGTCAGGGCTGCGGACAGGACCTTGTGGTCCTCTCCTGGGGAAAGTGATCCTTAGCCACAACTCTGAGCCCTGAGCAACGTTCACCGATTTGCTTGCCCTCAGCACCACGGGGACCAAACCAACCAACAAACATGGCATCAGGCTGAAACAAGTACCCTACAGAGACAAGTAACCAGGTGCAGGATAAAGATCAGAAAACTGTCAACAACTCAGTCCAGCCTCTGCTGTTCCGCTTCTGTTTCACTACAAGTAGGTTCCACAGGAGAGCATATATAGGGCCTACATCTAACAGAGAAGCTAGTCAGGACCTCAGTGAAAGCATGCTCATTTGAGGGTTTCAGGAGTCAGGACACAGCCTGAAATAGGAGCTTGGTATCTCAGTCCTAATCGCACACAGGGCCAGAGTAGATACTATGCTGGAGAGGTGTGAACAGCCTCCATTTTTGAGGGAAAGGGGTGTTGTTTTCTTTAACTAAAAGGCAACCACTGGAGTCTATCAGTTCCAATGGAGAAACTTAACTCTCTTCCCCTTCTGTCATTCTTCTGCTCAGAATTGCCCTCCCTAAGCTGCTTTATTCCAGCAGAGAAAAGGATATGGGGATCCCATCTCTTTTCCCTGTGGGTGGAAAAGCAGCTGGAGGAAGCAAACACCAGGGGGAACTTGCAGAAGGGGGTAGGGTTAAGCCGCTGCTGCTCTTGACAGTTTTCCAGTTTAAGAAAGGATCAGGAGAATATGTCTGTGACTCCTGCATAGTGTCCGTTTTGGCCCTTCCTAGAAAGCACATTCCACTGATTTCAGTGCAACTTACTTTCCAACCCAAGTATGCTTTGGCCTACAGTGGCATGCAATCGACAAATGAACATAATGGCTATGCAAACCAGAGCTTGGTGTCAACTCAGCAGTGCCACAGAGTCATCTCCTCATATTTTTCATCCGGTAGAGAACAAACATGCAACCTATAGCATAGCACACATGTGTCAGCCCAAGACATTTGTCTCCTAAGGAGTGGCACTGCATAATACCAAAAAGTGCCCTCCAGGATCCTCTTCAATGGTACAGACGGGTTGGGGTTTTTGTGTGTGTGTATGGCTAGCCTCTCCAAAACTTTCTAAGGGCTCATAAAGCTAACAGTCCTTGTAACATACATACATCTAAACAATCATTATGTCTTACTCCCACCGCTCCCCCAATTCTGAGTGAGACGGAAGTCAGCTGAAATTCCTACTATGGCTGTGTTTACTGAGAACTCGCTGCATCTGTGATGATAGACTGGGCAAGAGATGTAGGACATAATATAATGTTGGAGGATTAGGAAAGATTGTGGAAGAAAGGGATCAAGTTCACTGCATGTACTGTGTTAAAGGAAAATATAATGAAAATGATGTACAGATGGTAAAATTAGCAAAGATATATCAAAACTGTGACAATCTATGTTGGAAATGTAAAGAAAAGGAAGGAACCTTTTATCATATGTGGTGGACCTGTCCCAAGGTGAAAGACTTCTGGGAAAAGATTTATAATGAATTTTTAAAAATGTTGAAATATACATTTATAAAGAAACCAGAGGCCTTTCTTCTTGGAATAACAGGCTTGGAATTGCCCAAGAAAGATGTTAAATTATTTTTGTATGCTACAACTGCTGCTCGAATTTTACTTTCCAGTGCTGGCTTTCAAATCTGCATCCACACAACAATTAGCCACAATGCATATGTATCCTATACTTTGCTATCAAATGCTACTGTTTGATGCATTGTTTCTCAACCAGCTTCACATCGATTGTAGTCCTTACACCATGCCTAATTCATTTCTAACCAAGGTACGAACACCTTTGCATGGGGTAAAGACATCCCCACTCTGTCAGGATCCTCGGGTGTGTACACAAACAAAAAACGAATCTGACACAAATGAAGCTGTGCTGATGTGAACATCTGGGGAGAGAGGGTTGTGAAACATGAGGGGGGCAGCTTCACAGAGCTCTAAGGTGGTAATGTGAATGCCACCCTAGAATTCTTTGAGAGTTGCATCCAAACCTTATTCATGCCTTTGGTGAATGAATTTGGAGCACAGATGGGAAACTTGAGGACATGAGGGTTGCTCTTCTCCCCCCCCCCCCCCTTTGGCATTGGCTTAGAGATGATGATGGGACAGGACACACATGCATAATAAAACTGATTAGCCGGAGTGACATCTGATTTTTTTCTGACATTCTGTTAAACCAAAGAGCTGTTTCCTTGAGGTTAAAGGGTTGTAGGACACATTGCAGATTTCATATAAGTAGTTTATTCCAAAATTAGAAATCCAACTAAACTGTGAGTCTGCTGTCGTTTCGCATTCACTGACACCAATCAAGATGACTCAGTGTCTACCATTTTTGCACCAACTGGTGTGGAGCTTCAAACAAGCCCTTCTGCAATTCACACATTGTAGGCCAGTTGTACTGTGTTTTGCTGGCTTTCTACCACCAAAGTCAACAGCAGATGTGGCAACGCATTTGCTAGCAGATAGGCCTGTGTGACTTAACTATCTATCTACTTCCACCAACAAACACTAATTAATAAATGGTGATGGTGATAATGACGAGGATTCTGCTGTCCCAAACAGATACATGCAAAAGGTCAGGTCATTGCAATGTGGCTGTTATTAATAATAATCATTATGTCCACACCTAGAGTGACGCCCACAAGCCAACTGGTTCCTCAGGTAGCTAATATTCCTAGGAGGCTGGGAGAGAAAGCTGGCCTAATGAGTCTCTTGCCCAAGTACAAACAAAATCTTCCCAGCAGGAAGCCACAAGCTTTGTTCCACAGGTAGAATTAGAGGCGCCATGTTTTCTTTGTCACTCAGATGACCATCTCTCTACTCCCGGACTGCTTGGTTTCTGTGAAGTGCCTTTTAACCCCCTTCCTAAAATACCAATTGCTTAGAATGAAGAAAGTGTGTCCACAGCCTTACAGTCCTTCTCCTTTAGGTGAAACTGGACATTTTGCCACAACATTTTTCTCTCTCTTGTTTGCAAAATGGAGGCCGATTTTTGTGGGATGGATGGACACATCAGCCATCATTCCAACATCCCTGACAAGCAACAATCCTGCAGACCTGCTCCCTGAGAACAAAAACCCAAGGAGTTTCAGGAGGGTTTATACTGATGAAGGCTGCAAGCCTAAACACACTTACCTAGGAATAAGCTCAAAGGGGCTTCCTTCTGAGTAGACATGTACACAATTGCACTGTAAAAATCACCATCCCAAGGTACATTTCCCTTCTGTTTGTCCTACAACCTAACAAAGCACTACCCAAAAACCAAAGAATGCATTGGTCCTACATTTGTTAATGTGACAGAAGTGCACACTTGCAGGATGGCACAGAAAGTCACTGCCACAAAGTCAGCCATCTCCAAAGCTGGCCCAATTGTTGCTGTGTAATGGGGAGGGGAGAGGAATCCTCCAGCAGTGCAGTTTGGTAGATATTATATTTTCTATACTATAGTCTTGAGTATGGGTGGATGGGGGGAAGGCTATTCAGTGTATAACTTGCCTTACTTCAGGAAAAAGTAAGGCAAGGCTGCGGCATTAGAGAGCCCTCCTGCTCTTTCTGCTGAGTGAGAGTCCTGGACTTGCCCACCCCCAAAGCCCTGTCCTGGAGGTATCACTGACTAAATTATTGAGAGATCAATTTAGCAAACCTCTTGGAATTATTATTATTACTACTACTAATATTGAGAGATATCACCTTTTAAAAATGAAGTAAAACTGAAATAACTGCAGTTCAGCTGTCAGGCCTTGTTGGTACAATCCCCTTCACACGCAAACACTGCAGAGCCTCGCGTGCAAAAGCTGACCCGGCCGGCCTACACTGTCTCGTGGAAATCTCCCGTTCCCAAGAAGGAAAGAAAGCAATATTTAATTCAGCTGCTGCGATGATCAAACGCTTTAGGGCTGCATCTCCTCCGTAGTCCTGACTGCCTTACCGGAATAAAAAACGTTAAAGCAGAAGGGAAATAAAAAAAGGAGGTGCACCCAAAAAGTTACCCAAAAAGTTGCTTTAAAGAGAGTCTTGAAAGAACCTCACGCAGCTGTTTTTATAGCTAGATTCATTCTTCCTCTACTCAAATACAGCCCCCCCCAAATAGTTTTTTTAAACACCTTGTGCAATAAAAATAAAATTCATTTCTGCAGATCCGAAGGCGCTGGCAGTCAACCAGCAGAACAAAGCAAAACTTCTTGCGTTTGCGCAAAGAAAGGGAAAGCGCGGCGCTCTCCAGATCTTTGCGCAGGACTTGCCGCGCCGGGAAGTTCTCCTGCGCCGGCTTTTGCGATGGCTCCCCTTCCTTGCGCAGGAAAACTTCCCAGCAGACCGGGTCCTTTGCGGTCCTCCCCGCTATCCGGGGCCTGCCGACGAGCGCACTCCGAGGCGCGCACCCTTTTCGCCTCCCAAGGGCTGCCCGCGCAGCGCCCGCACAGAACGCCGCGGGGGTCCCTCTCCTCCCTCGCTTCCATTTTCAAGGCGCCGTTACTTTTTCTCTCGGGGTAGAGACAGGCGCAAAAAGTCCGAAATAAAACCCTGGAATCGCCCCAAGAGACGGTTCTGGACTTTATCTCCTCACCGCTTCGTGAGGCCTCTTGCGCTGCTTGGAGCTTTTCTGTTTTGGCACAGAGGAAAAGTCGCGCGGGGAGCGGGGACGAGAGAGAGAGAGAGAGCGAGCGATCGGCTTCGAAGATCCCCAAAGATCGCTTTGGCCTCCACAGCACCAAGTTGGGAAGCAAGGGCCGGTACCTAAGTTCGAGGAGTCTTGGTGGATACAAGCACGTCACTGCCTTGTTTAAATGGGCTGGGGGCATTTAAGATGGCTAAGCAGTTCTACCAACAAGTTGAGGGAACACGGTCCGCGCTGGAGCCTCGTTCACACGTTCACGCGCGCGCACCGAAGGGAGCCCTGGCGGGTTCGCAGCGGTACCTGCGCTCACGCTCGTGCCCCGGTGCTGCTCCTCTCCTCTCCCGTCTCTCGCTCACCCTCTTTCCCCGACGGCCGAAGTATCGACTGTAAGCTCCTCCGGGCAGCGACCTCTTTATGCCGCTCGCAAAAGCCCCGCGCGGCGCGAAATAATAGCAATAAATAAATGGAACGGCGACGACAACGGCAACCTAAGTAAGGACTTTCCTCCGAGCGGCTTCCGAGATCTTCCTACCAGGGAAGGAGAGGGCTTTTGGCCTCTCTCGCTCTGGGTCACCCTCTTCCCCCCGTTTTGGGGTAAGATAACGGCGGGCGCGGATCCCTTGCGCAAAGCTGACAATTGTTAAAGGCACGATTTGTACAGAACGGGGGGAGGAGAGGAAAGGAAAAGCCGGAGGGGCACCTGTGGACTTGCTTGACCTGACACCGCTTCAAAAGAAAAGGCGCGGGTATTTGGGGAGGGGGACCTCTAGGTTTGGTTCTCTCTGCGTCTTTTCTGTCGCCATTGGGGAACATGAGTCCCGGGAGAGGAAGGGGGACCCTCCGGGACCCCCCACCCCACCCCAATTTGTTCTTTGTTCGCATAGAAAGCAGCAGCGCCTTCGACCCGGTCGTGACCTTCGCCCATCCGGACTATCCGGCCGCCACCTCCCTCTTCGCGCGCCTCCAGGGTTAGCCACACCCCGACCCGAAGGAGGCTTTGATTTCGCCTGTTACTTTGCAAAGTCGAAGCCCCCGGGTAGGGGCGGCGGCGGCGGCGGCGGCGGCGGCCGGGCTCTGGCAGGCCGAGCACAAAGGCGGGATTGTCCGCCGCTGCTTCGGAGGGAAAGTATTAATCAGAGAGGAAATTATTGATTTCCACGGCACGTACCATGACGGTGGAGAGAATTTGGCCCAACATCAGAATCCCATATATATTTTTTATCCTCAGACAAAAATAAAAAAGGAAAAAGCCAAGCACCACCAAGAGCAGGCAGGAAGACAGCGCAATCTCTCTCCACAAACCCTTCGACTTCTTGCTGCTGCTGCTGCTGCTGCTGCAGTGGAGCAGGCGGAGGAGGAGGAGGCGCAAAGTGTGGCTCTTCGGCGAAGGCCCGAAGTGGACGAGCGGCGGCTGCAAAGTCCGGCGCGGCGCAGGCGGGGAGCGACCCGCCCAAAGGGGACGAGCGTTCGCCCGGCACCGGGCAAGCGAGGAAACCGCGCTGGCCGCGCCTGGGCTCGCCGATCTTCCCAACCCCGCTTGGATCGTGTTTTACTCGCGCGGCTGCTTTGAGTCGGAAGGGAATTGGCCTCCCAAAGACTGGAAAAATGCCACTTTCTGTGCCGCCCGATTTGCAACACTTCCAAGCTGGAGCGGTGCACTTTAGCGGAAGGGAGGGTGGCAGAGCGAGGGAGAGAAACCGGGCGCGCGGCGGGGGGGGGGGGAGGCAGAAGTGGGGAGAGAGAGAGAGACCGAGCAAGTGGAGCCGCGCCGTGTGTTAGGAGCTCCCGTGGGCTTTCCACTCGTTCGGGGGCTCGGCTCCTCGCTCCTTCCCTCCCTCCCTCCCTTTTCCTGCCCCGACCTGCAGCCCCACTACTGCTCTATTTCTGGGTGTGGGGAGAGAGGGCGTGTGAGTTAGAGAGCGCGAAGTAACGGCGCGCTCCCGAGTGACTGGGCGAAATCGCGCCCGCCGCCGCCTTCGGAGTTCAGTCGAGGCTGCTCCTGAGCCAAAAGAAAGGAGGCGCGCGCGGGGGGGAGAGAAGAGAACAGGCAACGAAATCTGGGGGTTCCGAGAAGCGGATGGAAAGCTAGAGGGAGATCAAACATCGTGGACCAAAGGTGGCCCCTAGGGAGTGTGCACCGGGGGGAGAAGGAAACCAATGATCTGGGGCGGGGGGTGGGAGTGGAGTGGAAGAGGGGCGTCTTCCTCGAGTGGCCAGGAATCGGGGGACGTGGAGAGGAGATTGCCCGAGGAGTTCGGCTGTTGCTGCTGGCGCAGTAAAGGATCGATCCGGGGGAGACCCGCCGGGATATGAAAATCTCAAGAGAGGAGGGGGGAGGAGCAGGACCCCCCCCCCCCGATTCCGGGCCTTGCCTTGTGCACTCCGCTGCAACGAACACCGCGCGCGCACACACAAAAACTTCGCTCTGGTTTCTTGTGTTTCCTCCCGCCCCCGTGGGAGTGAGGGTGGGATTTCATCCTTTATGTCGAAAAAGAGTTTGAGCCAAAGCAAAACTAGGTAACGGATGCGGCCGAGGAAAGGGGGGGGGGAGGAGAGAAACGCCCCACCCGCCACGTTTGCTGCCCTGGAAATCTAGGCCGGCCCTGCTTTGACTCTTCCGCCGCCGACTGACTCCCGTTTGGCACTTCCCCCGCCCCCCAAGACAGGAATGGCTCCGGGGATCCTCCGTAACGCGCGCGAGTCTTGTTTTAACGAGAAGCGGCCCCGTCCCCGCCGCTCCTTTCGCACGGACCCCTCTCTTCAGGAGGTGGGGGGGGCGCCTGGACAAAGACGTCCTGCCCCATTTTCCTCTATTCAGAAACAATGACTTAGTCTTAGACCTTCCCTGCCTCCCTCCCTTCAGAAGCCAGAGAAGAGCCAAGCTTTCGGGATTTTTTTTCCCCTTTCCTTTTGGCGGGAGGGAAGCGGCAGAACCAAACGCGCCGAACCTCTCCGCGCCAAGTCCGCGCACGCGCCCCTTCCGCCTCGGCTCGCCCGCCGGCCAGCGAGCAAGCAAGCAAGCGCTGAGGGAAAAGTTCAGGCGCGAGCCTGGCGGGGTCAAGCGGGCGGGGGGAGCCTTTCGCCTGCCTGGCTCTTCTCCCAGGGCCGGGGGCGCGGGCAGCTGGCTGGGGCCCAGCTCCAGCCTCCCCCTTCAGCTGGACCGGGCTGCGGGGTGGGGGTTGCCGACGAGGCTTGCGCGCCTCAGGCGAAGAGGGACGGAGCTGGACACTTGTATGTGGCGTGTGTACGTGCTGCCTTGTGGCCGCCTCCCCGCTCGCCATGGAACTGGCCGAGGCGCGGTCGCTCCGAGCGGCTCCATTGGCGTCCCGCGCTCCGGCGTCCTCCTTCGCGCCTCGCCTCTCGCCGCCGCGAGCGCAGGGGCGTTGTGAGCGGCGCTGCGCCGCCAAGCTTGCCTTTCGGCCTCTGCGCCGAACGCCGTCACGTGGAGACTAATATGCTAATCAAGGCAGGTGACTCATAGGAGGGGGGGAGAGGGAGGGAGGGACAGAGAGGCTCCCTGCGGGCTCGCCGCGAGCTTCCCGAACCCGGGAAATGCCCCGTCTCGTGGGAAGGCCGCTCAAATGCGGGTCGCCGGGAAGTTCTGCGCCCTTCGCTGTCCGAGAGAGGCGGTGCTGCGCGCGGCTGCGGCGGTCATTTTGGGAGCCTGTTGAACCCAGCGCGAATTTGCTTCCTGAGTAATCGGGACCACGGCGTCAGCTTTAGAGAAAGAAGGAGCGGGGAGGGCTTCGGCTCGAGCCCGTTTTTTCGTACCCCACACGGGTGGAGAGAAAAAGAGAAATAAAAGAGAAACTTCCAAGCGTCTTTTTTGTAAAAAGCTTTTTGGGGTGGTTGTTTCTGTGTTTTGCTCACTGCGCGCGTCGCGCACACACGGCCCACTTTCATTTTCCTTCCCCGAAAATAAAATAGTCGATTAAATAAATATCAGAAACCCAATTTATTGTTGTTGTTATTACAATTATTAACGTCGTCGTCATCAAGTCCCAGGTGAATGGGCTGAGTTCCACAGGCTGCTAAACCCCTATTTTCTTCGGGCCCATCGTGCGCCCCCCAACCTTAGATTAATCAACCTGGTTCTAGGCAGTTGGGTTTTATACGGTGCTGTTGGCGAGCTGCTCTGAAGACGCGGCTCGATCCGGAGTTACTTTCGGCAACAGGTTCCAAGTGGCTCTTTTGTTTCCCCTCTACTTGGTTTGGATTTCCAGCTGAAATGGCTCCGAAGGAAGCAGTCCGTGTAGACAGCCCGGCTGCAAAGCGGAGCGCCTTGCTTGGAGAAGGAGGGACGGCGGGCGGGCGGGCGGCGATTCCCCGCTAGTCCCCGGCCTTTCAGCCTTTCCGACCGGGGCCGCTGCAGCCAGGCGGCTGCTGGGAAGGCCGCGCGAGGCAGCGAGGAACCTCCTTTGCGCTTGGCAACCCGCATCTCCCTTCGGAGTTCAGGCAGCTCGAGTTGCCTCTTAGGCCCCGATCCTAGCTAGCCACGTTGCACATCCTCCTCCTAAGCAGCCGGACTGGGGAAGTTAAGCCTCCTGGCATGAAGTGGGGATGGCTGGCTTAGTCGCCACCCCGCCTAGGATCGCTCTGCGCGCAAGTCCCATCCGTTTCAAGGAAGCGCGTTTTGGGGGATCTCTCTCTCTTTCAGTCTCTAAGGAGAGCAAGCGCCCCCCGCGTCCCCATCGCCAACCTCTCGCCTTTCCTTCCTTGGTTTAAGCGAGTTGTGGGGAGCGCTAACGTATTTGATGCGCTTAATAATATTAATATTTACAACACCAACACCTTACGCTGGAGGCATTGCGCATCCAGCAGAGAAGGGCGCTGCTGGGCCAACAGTTGCCTCCTTCACCTTTGCCTCTTTGGGCGCCCACCCCACTGACCAGTTCAGCCTCCGCAGAATTTGCAAAGCAGCCGCTTGGGTCCCGTTTCATTTCCTGGAAGCTTCCGCGCAATTTCCCTGGGTGATTCAGGCAGGGACAGGGCTTGGGGGAGCAGGGAAATGCCCTGGGAGCGGCCCACCCAGAGCGAAGCCCTTTCAAAGGGGAGAGCCGAGTAGTTGCCACTCTTTACCCATCTCACTGAAATCCATGAGACTTGAAGGAATTTCGGTTTGTCTGCCTGCATCCTGCTCTCTATTCCCCTAGCCCCACACTTTTCAGGAAGCGCAAAAATAAGACTGAAAGCGGTTCGGAAAAGAAACGTTTCCCCAAAAGTAACTTTGGTAAGGAGCGCAGCAGGGATCCGTTTCTAACGCGATGCAACTTGCAGCCTGGGAGAGAGGCGGCTCTCGCAGAGTTCGCGTTCATTTCAGCGGGGCTTGCGCAGCAGACCTTGCTGGACTGAGACCCGTGTTCTGTTTTCACGATATATTTAGCCGAAAAGAACTTCCACTAGAAGTTGGTCATTTGCAGCATTTAAACGGAGATCTGGCAGTCGGGAATTTAAAAAATAATAGTGAATCAGAGCCAACAATAATTACATTCTTATTCTTCACGATTTTAACGTTGCACAAGAAAAAGGCACTGGGCAATTAGCTCCAGCCTTTCTTTCATATAAGGAAGAGTTCAACGTTTTCTACGAATTGGGGAAAGTGAGCCTTTAGATGCTGCGTTTGTTTCCTCCAAACCCCCCATATTTAAAAAACCCCCATAAATCTATGACATTTTAATCTGTTTGTTTGTTTCCCAAGTATTCGCAACTTCCTAAGACAAGACTTAACGTGGTTTTGTTGGCTGGTGTGCTTTAATTACATTTGCCCCCTTTCCCTGAGGGTGAAAAACCAATTTCTAAAAAAATAAAAATTATTAAAGGAAACGGATCTTCCAGCACTAGTTAGAATTTAGGAATCCTCAAACCATCGAAACTAAGTCAAATCACGGAAATTTCCTTCCCCCGACCCCTACCAAAGCAAAAGCTAAACAGTGCATAGATTTACACACACACACACGGAACTACTAAATTGAAAGCAAAGTAAGTTTTAATTTAAAACAGTATCTTTGCTGGCCAGTTTCATCACGGCCTTTGCTTTTTGTCCAGGTGTTTGTTTTAAAGCAGCGCGTCACACTTTTCACTTGAGCATTCCCATTTCTTTCTACAACGAAATAGACATTTTCCTGCTTTCCAGGGTAAATCTAAACATTTCGGATGCGAGGGCGGCGTGGTGGGACAGGGGGTGGGGGCCGTCTTCGGGACGCCTACCCGGGAGTAAGTCCCAGTGATCTCAGCCGGACTTGCACGCAGGAAAGCAGGTTTTATTTATTTCGGAAGGTGCGCCTCTCTGCACCAATAAACGCAGCGAAATGTCACTTTGGGTGTGTGACATTCGTGTGTGTGTGTGTGTCCCACTTCTGAGAAAAACAACAACCACCCTCCAAATCTCAGCAGGGACACAACGCAGGGGCGGCAGCCCGTTTGCGCAGAGACCTGTTGTGGGCTTGGATTTGCTGTGCCTGGTTGATTTTCGAAAGTGCCAGGGAAAGGAGTCGCCCCAGAAGAAATATCTGGTCCGCATTTGCCATTTGAATAGCAAAAAAGAGGGGAAAGAGGAGAGGAGAAAAAGCCATAGAGCCACGGCTAGAAAAACAAATTGTGAAACGCATAATGCGCGTGGAAAGTGGAGAAAGTGACTCATCCAGCTAAGCCTCCTTGCTATCAGCCTATTTGAACCGATACTGCCTTTTGAGTGACAGTGTCTCTCCGCCATTGCCTAAGGAAACAACGGAGTCCTGCGCGCATTTTGCACAGCGATTGCCAAGTGACCCATTGCCGCTGTTGGATGGGAATACTGAGGCAGGGGAGTCAATGGAAGCGCTCTGGGGTCCGCGCTCCTGGCCTGCGTCTCCCCCTCCCCCCCCCCAGCGCGCGCGCAGTGGCTCCGCAGCGCAACGCGACTCCCCGCCCTGCGCGCATTCTGGGGCTGCTTATATAGGGCAAGGCAGCAAGATGATCTCCCTGCGGGGCTGGAGGCCAAGAGGACGGACCCAGCTGGGTCACTCTCAGCAGTACTTTAGCCAGCTGGTCCCTCTCTGGACTACCAAGGGAGTCTTCCCCCACCACGGCCAAAGCTGGCAGTGCCCCCGTTCAGCAGATGCTGAACGCCATGCAATGATGTCTCCTAATTTTGTTGTTTTGTTAAAAACACGCGCGCAATGTTGTTCGCTGCTCTGCCCAGCGGCCAAAGGGCCTCTCCTCTAAGGGACGGGACGGGGGGGGTGAATATTCCCCACAGGCCCGGCTGAGCTTGCCGCTTCCTTCCTGCACATCATGGGAACACGCAGTCCAGCCTTGCAGCTAGCCTCAGTCTGCTACAGGTCTTTGCAAGCCACGTGCCAGTCGCTCCCCGGGCCTCTAGTTGTGGTTTGGAAATGGAATGCGTATAACAGGGAATGGGCGGAGAGCTGTGAGTCAGGAGGTCTCCTTTGGGCTCTGAGCCCCCAACTGCAGAGCTAAAATATAAAACCATAGATTTGGAAAGGAAGCTCAAAAGGTCCTCCAGTCCAACCCCCTGCTGATGAACGGAAGCCGCTTTTTACAGCACCCATGAGAGGAGGCCATTCAGCTATCAAGGATGCTGCTGCTGTGTGGGGTTTATTGCACCGGCAAGGGAGAGGGCATGATGAAGAGGGTGCCAGGGACTGGCAGGATGCTGATGAGGGGCTGGAGTCTGACTTGGGAGAGGGGGTTAGTGATTTGTGGGGAACTGTTCTGGCCAGGAGGTAAGCATCAGAGGCCGGCGAAGCTTCAGAGCTAGAAGGTGGAGTGCAAGATGGGTAAGAAGAAAAGAAAGAGGCAGGCCAGGTGAGTGAAGAGCCATATATATCCTCACCCTCTCCTGCACCACTGCATCCCAGAACCAGGTGGGGATTGAAAAGGGATGAGCATAGGAAGTTTCCATATAGGCCCAGTCTCTGGCTGTTTGTGCAGCCCAGCAGGGGAAGGTACCAAAACTGGTGGAGGGGGAGTGGCCCCCTGTTCCTGCAACTGTTCCATGAAATGTGGACCTGGGAATAGCTGCCTAGCCATTAGATTGTTGTGCACAGATATCCAGAGCTGTAGAAGCAACTGTGCTATTTTTAACAATAAATAGTTAAATATCTGCCAGGTACGTTCTTTTGGCTGAGAAGCACCCTTCATGGAGTGGGAGGGGGTGTCACAGAATTACTTCTTAAAACCTTGTCAAAGTTTTAATAAGAGATGCACACACAGAGAAGTCTCTGAGTAGAAAAAAAAATATCAATCAAATGTGTGTCCTGTCCATTCTCCAAGGAGCTCCGGTTACCTTTATAATAACATCACAACACTCTTGTGAGGCAGACTGCATTAAGCTGAGCGTGACTGGTCCAAAGCCATTTTGTGAGTTTGGGGGAAAGGAAGGGCTAGAACCCAATTCTCTCCGGCCCCAGCCCAACATCCTGTCCAGTCCTTAGAAGCATTCTAGGTCTACAAGTGTCTTCATTGTTGGCCCAGGACACAATGACAAGGAAGAAGACACCTGGTGGGTCTGCCCGCCATAAGGCATATTGGAAAGCTATAAGGCACAGTAAACATAAGAGACTGTGTCCATCCAGGCAACTGGCAACTCATTACCATAGGTTGTTATCCTCGGTGACACTAGACTGGGAGTAGAAATTACTAGTTGCGGCATGATTAAGGCTCTTTGTGGGGCAATGTGAGGTGGGAAGATCTTTGCATCCTTCCTCTGAAGCCACAAATCCTCAGTCTGCAGTGCCTCTAAGGAGGCACAGTTGCTGGCAAAGGCCCAAATCACCCTCTGTCCCCTTCCCACTTATGGTTGTGCCTGTTGGTTCTCCCTTCCAGCCCTACAATAAGTGGATTCTCTCGGCAAAGCTTGCATGAGCAATGAGGGTGTGGTACCACTCCCAACTTTTCATGGTTCTCTGGGGTGTTTGTCCTCAGGGAATTCCAAGCACACTGTGGGCCTTGCCTTGCATTCTCTCCCTTGATCTCCTTTCCCCCACGGTCAGCTGGATTGCGGAATGCCAATTGCCAAAATATTTGTTATTCCCATATATCGTGGCGATTTTCCAGCTGGGCCATGGCCCTTGAAATTCAGGAATTAAAAACGATGACATTTACCTCCAGAACGCAAAGCAAACTTCACCTTTTATCTCTGTGGGTCAAGGTCTTGCGCAAGGCACAGGGTCAGGTCAGTCTCTCTGCGTGTGTCTCAGCCCCCTGTCAATCCTAACCATATAGCTGAAACTATTTCCATGATCTTTAATTTGCTTCTTTTAAGCATGTGCAAGGATTGGTGCAATTATTGCCCCTTGTGCCCCTTGTGCTACGGGTGCCTCTGCGCTGATGAAAACAGACTGTGTTGGTCACTAATCTTTTTCATGGCTACCAGGGGTGCCATCTGGGGAGGGGGGGTTGAGGGTCCACACCAGACCCTCCAGGCCTTCTCCCGACACGTGATGTCACACTCGCATGATAGGCCCCCACAAAGTTGGGCGCAGCCTGGCGCCTGTGATGGTTACCATGATCACTGTGGACAGCACAGTTACAAATCATGGCAAAATCAGCATAACTGCCACCACCCTATACTTATTAGTAGGACCTCTTCCTTAAGATATTATTCCAGACTTAGAATGGCTACCTCCCGTCGCAGTCTAAAACAGTACAGTCCAGAATTCTAGATGAACCTTGGGGTCCCTTTTAACTCTACAATTCTAAGATTCTATTATTCTAATTCCACACTCCCCCCCCCCCCCCCAATCCAGTGTATTGATGTCATTCTATCATGACAAATGAGGTGGTGAAATTCCGGACAGTACCATTTTAGACTGTAGCGGGAGGTGACCGTTCTAAATCTCCCTCATGTTTTGGTTTTAAAGGCTACATGTAGCCTTTTAAAAACAGATAAACATGGGACGTGTTGTTGTTTAGTCATTTAGTCGTGTCCGACTCTTCGTGACCCCATGGACCAGAGCACGCCAGGCACTCCTGTCTTCCACTGCCTCCCGCAGTTTGGTCAAACTCATGCTGGTAGCTTCGCAAACACTATCCAACCATCTCATCCTCTGTCGTCCCCTTCTCCTTGTGCCCTCCATCTTTCCCAACATCAGGGTCTTTTCCAGGGAGACTTCTCTTCTCATGAGGTGGCCAAAGTATTGGAGCCTCAGCTTCAGGATCTGTCCTTCCAGTGAGCGACACCACTGCAGTCTGAAGAGGCACAGCCCGAAATTTTACCACCATGTTTGTCTCTGTTGTGTAAAACAGCTAGTAAAAGTCAATAACGAGCATGGTCAAAGTCAAAAGCAGGCAGCATTCAGAGTTCTGAAAGACCACAAAGGCTCCGGTGGTATTAGGGACCTTTGAGCTCAAACCAGGAAGCTTTTGGCCTAGAGGACGAGCCTCACCTGCTGAGCTACATGGGACTGTGTTTTGTCAGGGGCCTTCAGGCCAAATGCTGTTGCAGGCAGCCTGAAGCCTCTGAATTGGGCAGCTCTTACAAAGATTTGAGGCGGAGGTCAGTTCTGTGTCCAGGGCAGCTGTTTACCAGCTCCATCTGGTATGCAGGCTGAGACCCTATCTGCCCGCGGACTGTTTCGCCAGAGTGGTGCATGCTCTGGTTATCTCCTGCTTAGACTACTGCAATGCACTATACGTAGGGCTACCTTTGAAGGTGACTCGGAAATTACAACTAATCCAGAATGTGGCAGCTAGACTGGTGACTGGTGGTTGGGGCGGCCGCTGAGATCATACAACACTAGTCCTGTAAAACCTACATTGGCTCCCAGTACATTTCCGAGCACAATTCAAAGTCTTGGTGCTGACCTTTAAAGCCCTATATGGCCTCGGCCCAGTATACCTGAAGCAGCATCTCCACCCCCATCGTTCTGCCCGGACACTGAGGTCCAGCGCCAAGGGCCTTCTGGCAGTTCCCTCACTGCGAGAAGTGAGGTTACAGGGAACCAGGCAGAGGGCCTTCTTGGTGGTGGCACCCGCCCTGTAGAACACCCTCCCATCAGATGTAAGGAAATAAACAACGATCTAACTTTTAGAAGATATCTGAAGGCAGCCCTGTTTAGGGAAGTTTTTAATGTCTAATGTTTTACAATTTTTTATGTGCTGTAAGCTGCCCAGAATGGCTTGGGAAACCCAGTCAGATGGGTGGGGTATAAATAATAAATAAAGAAGAAGAAGAAGAAGAAGAAGAAGAAGAAGAAGAAGAAGAAGAAGAAGAAGAAGAAGAAGAAGAAGAAGAAGAAGAATTATTAAACAGGAGCCAGGCAGAGTGGTGAGTGAATGATAGTAAGGGACTGAAAGACAGAGCTGTGTTCCGTGTAGCCCACCCTGTGCCCCCTAAGCTAACCTGTCCAGTTGGTGTCTGTATATGGACTGAGGGGAGGGCACTATCTGTCTCTTGGCCTCAGGCAGCAAAACACCTTGAGCTACATTTACTTCAAACCACAACTGCATGTGATGCTTTTTTCTTATTTGCAGTATACTCTGTTTCAGTGCAATCATTTTTCAAAAAAGCAGCTGTGCGAGGCTACAGAGCACGGGGTCAGTGGGTTCAACAAACAAAACCATTTAATTATTTCCTTCTCTCTTCTGGTGTCCTATTTCCAGTTCCTGGCAGTGACCAGCCAGGTGCAAGAAGGGTGTGAAGCCCTCCTTTGTTGTTTGCCCCCAGCACCAAGGATGAAGAGGTACACTACCCTTGAATATGGAGGCTCCATCACAGCTGTAGATACCTTTCCTAAACTAATCACAGTACTTTGTGGCAGCAAATCCTATAAAAGATGGTTGTGTGAGGAGGTTGCGAAGAGGAGCCCTGCGCGGTCAGACCAAAGGAGTATCTGTTTCAACATTTTGTTCTCACAATGGTTTGGTTTGTCCTGAGTCTACTACCAATCAATTTCACTGGGTGATCCTGAATGCCAGTATTAGGGACATCAATCATAATGGTGTAAGCTCTGCCAGGTCTCTCCAATACACCTACGCAGCCGTCCTTTATATAAACTAAA
The DNA here is from genome assembly GCF_965153285.1 of Podarcis tiliguerta. Lineage (NCBI taxonomy): Eukaryota > Metazoa > Chordata > Lepidosauria > Squamata > Lacertidae > Podarcis > Podarcis tiliguerta. Next base: position 31,903,018 of record NC_139550.1, read on the forward strand.
ATGTCATCAATGTTTTAGCCTTTCCTCCTAGAAAAGGAACTCCAGCTCCTTGACCTCTGGAGGTTTTTTCCTGTACATGATAATTTGAGTTATAATTTGGCATTTACAGCTACTTATTGAGATTTATAAGTTATGCCATCTTTAATCCTCCCCCTGAAGTGTTTTGCAGATACTGTATCATGCTAAATTTTCAGTCAGGACTCTGTACGATATCCAATACCAGACACAAGTCTAAGTAGTCCAAGTCTCACACGAGCATTACTACAATTAAATCTGAAGATAGGCATACCAGATAGAGGAAGGGGGAAGCGTTTAATAACATTTGAACCAGGCAAGCTATTGAGAAATCCAAAACCATGATGCAATTCCTGGAATTTGCTGGAGCTGCCTGTGTAGGCTGTGCTCATGGGCATCCCATAGTTCATTTTTAATTGCATGTTGGCATTTCTGGACCAGGAGTTCTTCTACATAAATTTTGTAATTAAAAATTGCAATCAGGTAGCTGGGCATTTAGCCAAATCAAACTTCACAAAGATCATTTGTTTCCTTGGAAAGAAAACGTGTGGGTTTGAACAAAAATTTGTGAGATGAAATCTATTTTTATGTGACTGATCTGAAGTGATATGCAACAGATTCTGACTGTGTGATTAGTCCAGAGTATAATAAATTTAACTCTTCTTTCTTTCTTTCTTTCTTTCTTTCTTTCTTTCTTTCTTTCTTTTTCCTTCCTTCCTTCCTTCCTTCCTTCCTTCCTTCCTTCCTTCCTTTATCAGATGGATTGAATGGGCAGCCAGACTATCATTCCTTCCTTTGGTGAAGATTTGGAACTGGAAACCAGTGTCAAAGGAGACATTCTTTATATAACTGCTGGTGGCCATCTCTGGGCTCCCAGCAGGTGTCCCAATAGACAAGAATGTGAGTTGCAGGGATTTTCCCCTTTGCTTGAACAAAAGGCTTGATATTCATTGCAGGCTACTCAAGCTACCTGAATATCAAGAATGGACTCCTGTTACATACACTACTTGACTGCCCATTGGGAGTCTTCAGAGAAGCCACTTCTGTTAGTAGCCTGACAGAAGCAGTCTTTCCAGGGCTGTGTCTTCCAGGAAGAGGGGTCTCACTGGGTTTCAATTGTGTTGCACAGCCTTCCCCAACCTGATATCTTACAACTCCCATCATCTCTGATCATTGGCCAGGCTGGCTGGGGTGATGAGAATTGGAGTCCAACAACATCTGGAAGACACCAGGTTTGGAAGGCTGGGTGAACTCACTCAGCAGGGACAGGGAGGAGTTCTCCCCTCTGCCCTCATATTCTGGGCTTTGTCCCACTTCCAGGGAGCAGGAGGTACATCTCAATAAATGCCACAAGAAAGACATTTGCTGAGAACAGAGTGGGCTTGATTAACTTTCCCTTTGGTGACTTGGTTTGTGGCATTCCTTCATACCCATGTTTCAACTGTACACCGTATCTGGGACTGGGAAGAAAATTTATTTCAAGCCATGTTGCCTTGTGACCAGTGGCGTAGCGTGGGTTGTCAGCACCCGGGGCAAGGCAAGTAATTTGCGCCCCCTAACCCGTGGATTTGCGCCCCCTAACCCTAACCCCCAGATGTTGCGCCCGGTGCGGCCGGCCCCCCCGCACCCCCCCGCTACGCCACTGCTTGTGACCCCAAGTCGTCCTCCAGTCTCCCCTGTATTGTGTGTGACTGGGCTTACTTCAAAAGGACAACTCAAGCGCTGGCAAGTGAATTGCTCTCCACTCATGATGCTATGGAATGGACTGCATTGTCTCAGTGAATGAGCGATGGAGGAGGGCACCTGGGGTAGGTGGGTTGGGCTTAGGTGGCGTTTTAGGGATGCGATTTAGTGATACCACTACCTCTGGTGGGCAGTTGATTTCAGCCTCAGTCATGAGGGTCTGTTTTGCTCCTGATATCTGTAAAATAGAAAATGAGGTAAGGGTACTTTTAGAAGAGAGAAGGAGAAACAGAGCAAACTATGGTCATGAAGAATATGCACGAGGCATAAGAATGTGGCCCATTTATTTGTTTCCACAAATATTTGGGCACTTGATCTTAAACATTTGCCCCGTAATATTTGCTCAGAGAGACATCCTGATTCCAAGCACTTATTTGTTAGAATGGCAAGTCTTAAGATCATGCTTTAATGTCTAAATGATGCAAGTTATGCCCCTAAATCTGCAATATGGTAAGACTTAAGAAATAACCTATTTAAATGAGAGAGAGAGAGAGTTTCCTTTAGCACATTGGGAGACGGTTGTTATTGAGCAACCACAAAGACTAGAAGTTATTAAATATTTCAAAAGTTAACCATTATTTCACCAGGAATCTCATGATTTACAGTTCTGGGGAATTTCTGAAATGGAGAAAAGCAGTGCCTTAATCACAAAAACATTAGGACATCAAAGAGTTGCTTGGAAATGTTTTTCTGGTCCAAAAAGAAGATGCTGAAATCTTTATTCCAGTCATGACTTTTGGCTTTTGTTGAGGCCATACATTTCAATTTTGCACTGTAGCTATTTGTATCTCTCATAATCTAAAATCAATATGGCAAAAAAAGGTACAGCCAGAGCAGAGGAAAATTCATTTAGCCATAGATTCACTATGTAAATGTGAATGTAGAATCTAACATCTGCCGCAGAAATGGGGCTAGTTTGCACAAACTGCAATTATTTTGCTCTTTGCAGTCATGGAAATGGCTCCGGCCAGGCCTCTCCCCACATGTAAGCTTCCGATTCACACTAAACCTTTGGCTGATATACACAGATGCATGTTTCTCACTGATGACTGCAATATCAAGTGACAAGTTGCTTGTGCAAATGAGCCTTCATGGAAATAATGCAACTGAAACAATGTTCAGGCCACCTCACAAATCATGAACAAAAGCAGCTGCTGATCATCATCAAGCATGGAGAAATCAATCAATCAATCATTGTTGGCTTACTTCACGGAGCTGTTGTGAAGATAAAACTGTAAGGTACTTTGTCCACACACAAGAGTTAATACCGTAAATGCCACGGAACTATAATGAAACCATTGTAACTTCATGCCAAGGTAAAACAAATTCTGCACCAAGAAAAACAGAATGCTGTGTTATATAAAACAGAAAATGTGTGTACTTCTGCTTATTTTCCACATTTTTTTCTGCTTCTTCTAGTCTTGGTAAAGGGCAAAGTGTAATGTTATGGTATTGAAACTACGGCCGGATTTAGGTTTGATGAGGCCCTAAGCTACTGAAGGTAATGGGACCATTTATATGTCCAGCTGTCCTTTGTCAACAACAAATTGTCACTGTTTTTTGTGTTGAATATATGCTATATGGTCATTTATGGACCTAATAGATATCTAAAGCCATTTGCACATAACAAAATATGCATTTTATCAAAGTAATTGTTGAACTGAAATACAATTAAGAAGAAGTATTTTAATAGTGAAATACAATTAAGAAGAAGTATTTTAATAGTGAAATACAATTAAGAAGAAGTATTTTAATAGTGAAATACAATTAAGAAGAAGTATATTAATAGTGAAATAATTATTAAGCTCTAACTGTATGTAGGTTTTATTTTATTTGTTTTTTATCTTATATTTTAGAAATGTCCATCCAGGTTTTTTCCCCTTTAAATTTTTTGGGGGCCCCCGAGAGAGTGGCGCCCTAAGCTATAGACTGTTTAGCTTATACGTAAATCGCACTGATCATAACCCTACACTCTGATCAGCTCACCACTCTCTGGAAGCTGATAAGTCATCAGGCATGACCCATGTCACTTCCAGTCCACCTCCACTTTCAAAAGGGCTAGAAACAAAATGGCTGAGGTTCTCACAATAGCACTCTCTGTGCTCAATGCCAGTTTCTGAACTTGCACAACGTAGCAATGAATTCCACACAGGCCTGCTTCTGACTTTGTGTTGTAAAAACCATTCACACACCATTTCCCAGAAACCAAAAGATGGTTTTGCTGGTCCTCTGGACACTTGCCGTTGTCATAGAGGGATGCCAGGTTGCTTCCAGAGAATGAGGCAGAGCCGGGTGTGCGGAAAAGCAGCTGCAGGGGGATTTCTGGTGGCTCAGGGAAAAGGTATGGGGATGACTCAAGAAATCATGTAACCTTTGCAAGTAGCAAACGTTTGCCAAGTCCCTGTTTTGTGGATTATGCAGGAGGACTGTGGGGGAAGAGGCCTGGGGCCCCGAGAAAGAACACACCGTGCGAGGGCTCTGCTTTCATCAAGAACAGTCATTTACTGTTAATGGCTCTCCTCTGCCTCCTTGGCATCAGATAAACTCTTGAGGAAAGAGTCCTGGGCCAGTTTCCAGGGCTTCCATGTTAATCTGCTGTGGCAACCAATGTGTTACTGCAAGCCGCATGCCCTAGAGACCACGGCGATCCTCAGCCACAGCACGAGAGAGCAAGTGAGTGTTCTACTCCTCTCCTGATTAAAAAAAAGAGAGGCCCCGATTCATTAATATAAATATATTAATATTGTTGCATGCCACTCCAAGAGGTGTGAGATTGCAGGGGTTTGCGTTTCCTTTTGGGAATGAGGCACCAGTGGCGTAGCGTGGGTTGTCAGCACCCGGGGCAAGGCAAGTAATTTGCGCCCCCTAACCCGGGGCAAGGCAAGTAATTTGCGCCCCCCCGCTGCACTGTCCCTCCCCCAGATAGTCCCTTGCTCTCTCTCCGCACCGCACCGCACGCCTGGCACCCTCCCCTCCACAGTGGGCGGCGGCTCGGATCGGATTCGCGCAGCCAGCACTGCAGTGAGAGAGAGTGAGTGAGCCAGGTAGGGGCAGAGAGCTTCAAGTGCGAGCGCCCCCCCCCAGATGTTGCGCCCGGTGCGGCCGGCCCCCCCTGCACCCCCCACGCTACGCCACTGTGAGGCACAGCAGAGACTGTGGTGTTTCTGATACATGGTTTATTTACACATATCTACACAACTGGAGCCTATGTGGGAGGGATTCACAGCATCAAAACGTACTGGATCCAGGGGTTAGAATGACCTCATTTGCAGTCTACTTCCTCCCCCACAACTCATAACAATATTATCTGGCCTATATCTCCTTGTTAGGTTGAAGCTTACCTTCACATCTCATGCAAACAAGAAGAGCGGCAATCTGATTATCACATGAGTCACCTATCCAGTCTTCCTCCAGGATGCCCCCATTTTATCCTCACAACAACTGTTGGAGGCTGAAGGTACTGACTGACTAGACAGGTTAACCAAGAAGCTTCATGACAGAGCAGGGATTTAAACCTGTGACCTCGTCAGGTTGCTTCTCAGCTTTGCAGATGTTCTGCACTAGATCCACCATCACTGAGGTTTCCCAAACATTGTTATTGGCAGTTGAGACAATTTTTCATTCATGAGCTAGATCAAAGCATCAGTCTTCATAACTATGCCCTTTATCAGTTAATTTAAATGAATGTTGCTAAACCTAAGCTGCCAATTAGCTTAGATGCAAGGTTCTTAGATGCCTAAATAAATAACAAAGAGTAGAACTGATGCTTGTGCTTTCAAGCCGGCAGTCGGAAGCATCTTGATGTCACTGATTGCAGCACGTCTTGCAGTATATTATTTAAATGAATGCAATTTTAAAAATATATGCCCTTTATTTCTTTCACAATGGAGGCACTTGGGAAGGCACGGTCAAGGTGGCCTGTTTCCAAAGTTGTCAGCCTGCAGCCTGCAGTTGGTTTCCTCCCCATTGCACTATCCAACAGGAAACAATTTCTGATCCATTTGGACTGGGCAGAAGGGTGTATTGAGGCTCTTGCTGAAGAGTAAAGGTAAAGGACCCCTGACCATTAGGTCCACTCATGACCGACTCTGGGGTTGCGCGCTCATCTCGCCCTATAGGCCGAGGGAGCTGGCGTTTGTCCGCAGACAGCTTCCGGGTCATGTGGCCAGCATGACTAAGCCGCTTCTGGTGAAGCAGAGCAGCACTCAGAAACGCCGTTTACCTTCCCGCCGGAGTGGTACTTATTTATCTACTTGCACTTTGACATACTTTTGAACTGCTAGGTTGGCAGGAGCAGGGACCGAGCAGCAGGAGCTCACCCCCGCCACAGGGATTCGAACCGCCAACCTTCTGATCAGCAAGTCCTAGGCTCTGTGGTTTAACCCACAGCGCCAGAGTACTTGCCCCAAATTGGGTCTTGGCTTCCAGGATTCAACAAAGAGAAGCTTCAGGCAGCTGTTTGTCTGCAAAACCCCAAAGCACATTGACATGTTGTTTTGCAGGTAGAGTGGTACCTCGGGTTAAGAACTTAGTTCATTCTGGAGGTCCGTTCTTAACCTGAAACTGTTCTTAACCTGAGGTACCACTTTAGCTAATGGGGCCTCCTGCTGCACCACCGGAGCACGATTTCTGTTCTCATCCTGAAGCAAAGTTCTTAACCCAAGGTACTATTTCTGGGTTAGCGTAACCTGAGGCATATGTAATCTGAAGCGTCTGTAACCCAAGGTACCACTGTACTGATTTCAGTGCTGGACCACCAACAGGCTTATTTACTCAGAAAATGCAGAAGATTCACCTTCTGCAGACAAGGGAGTGCAGGATGCAGAGAGAGCCATGCACAGCTTCTGAATGATTTCAGCCTATGGCTCCCCATAACTCCACCCCACTCCACAACTCTCACACCCCTGGCAGGTAGCAGCCTGCAGAGTCCTGTCCCAGCCCAATACCCCCTCTTTACTTTGGCAGATGATCCATTTATAGTGTAATAAATGAGCAGTTTGTTACTCATTTGCTGTGGGGAATCCTCGAGGCTGAGATTGGGGGCGGGGGCAATAGTATTCATCCCAGTGACAAAATATTGCAGTTTGAGTGCTTTAAAAATTCAGGCTTCCCACAACAGAAGTTCATCCTCGAGAGCAGATGGTTGGATCTTCATGGCATGAAATGACTAAGTTTTAGAAAGTTTCTGGGGAAATGTGTTCCTCCTCGAGCCATGTAATTCTAATTGTCATTGCACAGTGGAACGCAGTTGCACAACTATCCTTGGATAATGGCTATAAAATCAGCAGGCAATAGCAGCTCAACCCATTGCGTCAATGCATGTGCCATGTTGCAACGTTTATAGGGTTCCTTAAAAATTGTTTAGAGGCTGAGAAATCCAGTGCCGCAGCACTCTCAAGCATGGTTGCACAAATATAGTCCCATGATCCTTTGTAACACTTCAGACTGCTTGGATATGACTCTTAAGAATAATTGAGAGAATAATTGGGTGCACTCTTCCCACCTTAGATCAAATCTATGCTGTCAGGTGCCATAAGAAAGCGGCAGAGATAGCGCAGGATAGTACGCACCCCGGAAATGATCTCTTTCAGCTTCTGCCTTCTGGAAGAAGGTATAGGGTTATAAAGGCCAGGACTAGCCGCCTGAGAAACAGTTTATACACAAATGCAATTCTGGTTCTAAACGCAGCATAAGGGGTCTCTATAGTATAGTGTATTTTAAAATAGGGGTTTCAGAGTTTTTAGGGGTTTTTGAATGTTTTATGTAGTTTTTCAATTTCATTGTTCTGCATGGGACAATGACAATAAAGATATCGTATATCGTAAGTCTACTCTACAGCTCCACAAACTGCACATTATCCAACAATCCACATGCAAGCATCCTCTTAAATGCAAACAGGATCCTGGTTGGGATACACCTCTCAAACTGCACATTGTTTGTTCATACCCATTAAAATATAGCCAATTGAAGCAACTGTTTTGGTCGCTTGTGGAGTCTGGTTGGGTTAGAAGTTCTAAATATAAAATTTTGACTGACTTGGGTTTTAGGCATCAGAGCCTCGATATGCCACATACATCTAGCCCTCCAGCAATTAAGGGGTGCTTTGCATCTTTAATTATCACGTTGTCACTATTGGGCTAACTGGGCCAATTACCTACTGAAGTCCATTAGTCTGCACAGTAAGCCGTGCCTGGCTTGTGAACTTTGGTTAGAGAGCAGACTTTACCTGTTGCAATTACACACAGAGAGAGATGCTTGTAGGTAAGAAAATAATAAAGTTGTTTATTGTAGGAAATATATAACTTGGACAGAAAAGGTTTGTAGTTCTAGTCTAACGAGAAGGACATGGCAGCCATGCTCAATCCTTTACTCTCTCAAAGGATAGCTGAGAGGTGACTTAGAATCATAGAATCATAGAATCCACCTTGTGGAAGAGACCACAAGGGCCATCAAGTCCAACCCCCTGCCAAGCAGGAAACACTATCAGACCACTCCTGACATATGGTTGTCAAGCCTCTGCTTAAAGACCTCCAAAGAAGGAGACTCCACCACACTCCTTGGCAGCAAATTCCACTGTTGAACAGCTCTTACTGTCAGGAAGTTCTTCCTAATGTTTAGGAAGAACTTCTCATCTTGAGGTCCAAGAGACAATGAGGAGGAGGAAGAAATTGCAAACAGAATGTAACCTAAGATGTATCAGTCTAAAGAACAAAGAGAGAGAAGTCAGCCTAGAGATAAAAGTACGGAGATAGCTTGGGATCTGGAGGTTCCTAACTCTGTCTGAACTCCATTCAAACCCTTCTTTTGCATGCAAATGTCCAACAATTGCATCCTCCCCTACAACCCTTACGTGCCTAGCTGTCCCCACATCCCCCTCACATTAAATCCTTGCCAAGATGCCCCCCATGTGCAACTGACTATAGCTCTTTTTTAGGTTACCCGGGTACCCTTGCCTCTACACATGTGGACACAGCTGCTCAAAGCTGCCCCAGCTACAACTGACCTTATCTCCTCCTAATAAGTCAGAAGAAGAAGTGGGGATGTGCCATGGGTGGCTGTTATTCTTCCCAGATTCACCTGAATCCAAGGGCTGCTTGCACTGTCACTCCAGCTGGTCCAGGACTTCCTGGACACACAGTTCAAAGGGGCAGGAAATAGAAAGGGATGGATTCCATTCTTGGAGGAAACATGGCTTTTATTCACTTCTCTGGATCTCCATTGTGCCTTACTATCCTTGCATGGAATCTGGGGCCAGCCAATTGGAATATTCAAGGCGGACAAAAGCAAACACTTCTTCAAACAGTGCAGCATGGAGTTCATTACCACAAGCTGTAGTAATGATGATGATAAAAAAATATTTATACTCCGCCCATCTAGCTAGGTTTCCCCAGCTCCCAACAGAATATTTAAAACATGATAAAACATCAAACATTAAAAACCTCCCTAAACAGAGCTACCTTCAGATGTATTCTAAAAATCAGGTAGTTGTTTATTTACTTGACATCTGATGGGAGGGTGTTCCACAGAAGGTCCTCAGAGCTGGACCTCAGGGCTGAACGATGGGGGTGGAGACGCTCCTTCAGGTATACTGGGCCACCAACGTGTGTGTGTGTGTGTCTGGAGGATAAGGCTATCAGTGGCATCTAGCCTGTGTATAACCCCTAGTGTTGGAGGCAATATCTCTCTGAATAACAGTTGCAGGGAGTCCCAGAGGCATCTGGATGGCCACTGTGAAATTTGTATGCAAGGCTAGATGGGCCCCTGCCCACCCGAGCCAACAGGCTCTTCCAAGGCTCTTCCAAGGCATTCTTACAGCACAAGTCAGGCTGCAACATATTTATAACCACAAGACAATCTCAGGATAAATCCATTTTAAAAATAAATTCCCGATCCCAAAGTGTTTAGCTGGAGCTGGGGCATGGCTGGGAGAGATGCGTCTGTGGAAGCTTAACAGTTGGGACATTCTGGCTGCGTTTTTTACAGTCTCGGGTAGCTTACAGATGGAGAGAATGCTTAGATTCTCCTCTTCCCTGCACCCACTACCCTGCTCCTAACTCTGGTGACAGAAGAAGTTCCAATGAATTAAGAGAAAAAGAGTTCATGCCAAAACGTTTCCTGGATCTTGACATACAACGAACACCTTGCATGGCTCTGCCGCTCTGGGGCGATGGGGGCAAAGGGAGCACCTCTTGCTGCTTTCAGGAATGCCCACCAACCAACCACCAGATGACTGGAAAGCAATTCAGAAGATCTGGGCCTGGGCTGGGCTAGCCAGCTCTTTTCTGGCAAGCCCTAGAGCAACTGCAGGCCACGCCTGCCGTCTCCTTTCCTCAGCCCTGCGTGTCCCACCTCCAGGGCCAAGCTCCCTGCAGCTGTGCTGACTGCATCTCAAGGCACCAGGCCAGCACCACTGCTGTACCTGTGCTGCCCTCTACTGATTCTTCCACAAAAGGACTGAGCGGCCAGTCCCAAGTGTCGGCAAATTGAGCAGTGCGAGACTGTCCGACAGTCATGAGACACTTTGAAAAGAGCCAACGGACCCATTTGCTTCCCTCTTGTTCTGAGCCTACATTGGATCCGCTCTCCAATCGTATTTGTACCCATTCGAGCTGGAACGAAAGAACCCCCATCCTCCTGATGGAAAACAAGGCTTTTGAGATTTCACGGCAAACCTTTTTTTTTGCTTCAAAATGCATCTCTGCATCTATTAAAACTATCTTGGCTACGTCAGAAAAGTTGTCAACACTGCAAAATGCACAACAGATGACTAAATTGACTGGTTTGTTCATCTGCCTAACTCATTTCAGTGGAGACTGCTGCAAGAACGTAGGAAACGGCCTTAGTTATCTATTTTAATCCAGTATCATATTCTCTGGCTGGGAGGAGCTCTCCAGGTTTTCAGGCAGAGAAGGGTCTCTCCTATCACCTGCTACTACCCAGATCATCCCAAGAGGAGAAGCCAAGGACTGAACTTGGATCTTTCTGCATGCAAGGTGTAGGCTCCAGCAGACAGGTACGGCCTCCACTCATTGTCTAAGCCTTAGGCCAGTGGTTCTCAAACTGTGGGTCCCTAGATGTTGCTGGACTACAACTCCCATCATTCTTAGCCATCTTTGGCTTAGGGATGATGGGAGTTGTAGTCCAACAACATCTGGGGACCCACAGGTTGAGAACCACTGCCTTAGACTCTAATATGCGAATCCAAAGGGCAGGAATGATATTCAGTGGCAATGATCAATTCCTTAGCCATCACCACCTCATGTGGGCAGAGGAATTCCATGAATGGCAGCCACACAAGCCCAGTGCCAGCAGACAGAAGAGCCTCTTATCAGCCTGATCTGGCCATGCCGCCACGCACTGGTCTCCCCTTGATGGCCATTTCAGTAGTGGGCTGGCAGCAACGCTGCTTTTGAACAAGAGCAAAGCTCAGTTCTCACCTGTGGCTTCCAGCCAGCTCATATTGCAATGCCTTGGCCTATAGTCAGAGCAAGGAACTACACTTTGTGAGGTGGAGGACAATCAGTGGCACCATGCCAAGGCTCCCCAGTCTGGCGCTGGCCCTGCCTGAGCTACACCAAGGCACTTCTATAAGGCAGGAGAATCTTGAACAGGGTTCTCCTAAAGAGAAAACAATTCCTGTCTTTGCCTCAGAGCTACCAAGTGCAGTCAGGCATCTGCCAGAAAGTGAAGCACGATTTCCGGTGCCAGAAACTAAGAAGATCTCACTGGGGATCCTTGTGGGTCCCACTTCCCAGCAGGTCTCCTCATCAGTAGAAGGAGGGTCTCACCATTTTGAGGGGTGTCGCCAAATTGTGTTGGGATCTTCTTCTTTGGCAATCACCCGTAGCCGAATAAGATTGTCTTCCATAAACACGGTTTTAACAATGAGCCCATAAGTGAGTGTGGAGGCCAATTCTGGACCCACACGTCCTTCCACAGTGGGGACATAGGTTTCCTGGTGGGAGTTGATCACGGTGTGGATTTGCCAAGCATGCCTTCCTTTTAGCACATTTCTCCCTTGCGTTCTGAGTTCGAGTGTCTTCAAAGTCCATGACACCTTTGATAAAGGCTGTTCTCCAACTGCAGTACTCGCAGGCCAGTGTTTCCCAGTCGTCAGTGTTTATACTACATTTTTAAAGATTTGCCTTGAGACTGTCTTTAAACCTCTTTTGTTGACCACCAGCATTACGCTTTCCATTTTTTAGTTCAGAATAGAGTAGTTGTTTGGAAGACGATAATCAGGCATCTGCACAACATGACCGGTCCAGCGAAACTGATGTTGAAGAATCATTGCTTCAACACTGGTGATCTTTGCTTTATCCAGTACACTGATATTAGTTCAGCTGTCTTCCCAAGTGATGTGTAAGATTTTTCGGAGACAACGTTGATGGAATCTTTTGAGAAGTTGGAGATGGCGTTTGTAAGTGGTCCATGTTTCACAAACATACAGTATGGCTGGTAGTACAATAGCTTTGAAAACAAGCATTTTGGTTTCCCTGCGAATGTCCCGGTCCTCAAACACTCTGCACTTCAATCAGCAGAAAGCCACACTCGCAGAGCTCAGGCGATGCTGGATTTTGGCATCAATGTTGGCCGTTGTGGAAAGATAACTGCCTAGGTAGGAGAAGTGATTGTCATTTCCCAACATTACACCATTGAGTTGGATTTGTGGCGCTGCAGAGGTGTTGTTTTGTGCTTGTTGATGCAGCACTTTGGGTTTTTTGATATTGGATCTGTCACCACCAGGCACTTGAAGCAGGAAGGACTTCCATGACTCCATAACCTCAGCCATGGAGCAGAACTTGGGGGCAGCTGCCAGCCATCAAGGAAGCTGAATCCACAGGAAAGCTAAAGACAGAAGCCCTCAGTCGCTCTCCTCTGCACATCTCCCAGCTAGTCAACATCCTTCTTAAATTGTGGTACCCAGAACTGGACACAGTACGTGAGATGTGGCAGAATAGAGTGGGGCTGTTACTTCCCTTTTGAATTATGGTGCTGAAAGAGACTCTTGAGAGTCCCATGGACTGCAAGAAGATCAGACCTCTCCATTCTGAAGGAAATCAGCCCTGAGTGCTCACTGGAAGGACAGATCCTGAAGCTGAGGCTCCAAGACTTTGGCCACCTCATGAGAAGAGAAGACTCCCTGGAAAAGACCCTGATATTGGGAAAGATGGAGGGCAGAAGGAGAAGGGACAACAGAGGACGAGATGGTTGGATGGTGTTCTTGAAGCTACCAGCATGAGTTTGACCAAACTGCGGGAGGCAGTGGAAGACAGGAGTGCCTGGCGTGCTCTGGTCCATGGGGTCATGAAGAGTCGGACACGACTAAACAACTAAACAACAACAATTACTTCCCTTGATCTGGACACTATACTTCTGCTGATGCAGCCAAGAACAGCATTTGCTTGTCAAAACAAAAACAAAAACAAATGCAAAGAAAAATTGCACAGCCATGCTGCAGAATATCTCTCAGTCTGAGCCTCTATAGTTGCACGTTGTCAAACAGAAAAGTCAGGGGAAAACTGAACATGATTCAATTTTATTCATATTTTAGCACCCCTGCTCCACCACCCCACCCCATGAAGGTATCCAAAGAGCTGTTCTCGGTGTGAGAAAATCCATGCAACAGCCCTGGGAGCAACTCTTGTGTGAAGGGGGAACAGAAATGGCAAGTGCTGGAACAGCTGGCAGGCAGGTGCCTTCAAATGGAAAAACCAAATGACACCTTTCCCGCTTATTAAAACGGGGTGCAACCAGGGCTTTTTTCCAGTCAGAACTCACTAGAAATCAGTTCCAGCCCTTCTTAGGTGGACGCCATTGCCACCCCAAGAGAACGAAGGTTTATGCTGAGTTCCGACACCAACTGCAAAGTTCACTGCCATGCTCTCGCACAGCGCCTCCTTCTGCAGGAGAACTTCCTGATGGTTTGCATTCCACATTCCTTCCCTGTTTACTCTTGCCAGCGGCTTCCTCCTCTGCTTCTGTCAGTGGCATTGTGTAGGGAGAGCCAGAGGGGTGGTGGCCCTGGGTGCATGGGGGGGGGGCACATTTTGCTCTTCATCACCCTGCCAGCCCCATGCAGGGCTGAGTAAGGAGGACACAACAGACATGCACCCTTCCTGTTCAGGGCCCATGCCTGCTGCATCCTCCTCATGCAGCCTTGCAACATCACAATGTAGCTCAGGGCTGGAAGGCAGTGTGAATGCCTGTTGTGCCCACCAAGGGCTGTGGGCATGTAGGGGCACAGCATGGCGTGGCCCTGCTTGGCGGCAGGGGGTTGGCAGGGCAGCGGGTTGGCCACGGGCTCCGTTCGCTCTTTGCACTCTGCCCCCTGTTTCTGTGACTTTCTCACACTGAATTTTAGATGGAAGTTACTTGATGGAAGGGGACGTGGGTGGGTCTGTGGTGTAAACCACTGAGCCTTGGGCTTTCCGATCGGAAGGTCGGCGGTTCAAATCCCGGGGACGGGGTGAGCTCCCATTGCTCTGTCCCAGCTCCTGCCAACCTAGCAGTTCAAAAGCACACCAGTGCAAGCAGATAAATAGGTACCGCTCCAGCAGGAAAGTAAACGGTGTTTCCGTGCACTGCTCTGGTTCGCCAGAAGCAGCTTAGTCATGTTGGCCACATGACATGGAAAAACTGTCTTCGGACAAACGTTGGCTCCCTCGGCCAGTAAAGCGAGATGAGCGCCACAACCCCAGAGTCGTTTGTGACTGGAATTAACTGTTCGGGGTCCTTTACCTTTTTTTTTTTTTTACTTGATGGAAGGGACCTATCCTTTTGTATTCTGCAAAGTCTATCTGCCTCTTGAAGCACCTTCCTCAGCTTGCCTCATGCTGGAGTCGACTTAGCCCCCCTCAAATTATCTGCCTCATGGCACCAGCCGACTGGGTGTGAGTGTGTGTTATTCCCTTGATCTCCCACATCTGCCTCAATGGATGTCACCGTGAGGAGGGTAGGGCCACATAATGTGTTAACAAGCTAGCAGGGGGACTAACTCTCCAATGGGACCCACTCCCTGATAATGAGGCAAAAAGGTGCTGTGGTGATCACACAGCACGGAGGTTAGAAGCCATGTTATTATCCACAGAGCGTAAAGGCCAGATCAGGAGGGATTTGGTGGAAGTGGGGGGAGGGGAACAGCTCAGCAACTGTGTTGGGGGATGAATCACTTTCCCTTTCAGGCATTGAAAGGGCCTATAAATAAACCTCAGAGAGACCAAAATAGCTTCCTTTCCTCAAGAACCTTTTGTTCAATGAGGTTAAGGAAGCAAGATTACTTCGCCCAGCATTGGAAGACAACCCCCCTTCACCAGGCATGGGGCAAAGGTGGGGCAGGAGGAGGGGTGGCGATTTCCCCTTGGGTTCCCTTGCTGGGCTCGGAGACAGAAAACAAGTCTCTTGCTGGTGGTGGGCATAACACAGCTGATAAAGGGGCCCTCCCTAGAACAGATTTGCAGCCTCATGTGCGTGTGGCGGGGCAGTTGCTGTGGGGGCTGCGTGATTCATGCATTGTGTTTGGGGCAGAGAAGGTACAACGACCTAGGCAATTTGCCCTGCAGATGTCATAGGACAGGCTTCCTCAACCTCGGCCCTCCAGATGTTTTTGGCCTACAACTCCCATGATCCTTAGCTAGCAGAAGCAGTGGTCAGGGATGGTGGGAATTGTAGTCTCAAAACATCTGGAGGGCCGAGGTTGAGGAAGCCTGTCATAGGAGGTCCCTGTTCAGAGAAATTCAAAAGTAGCTGTGGGGGCTGGATGAATTGGCCCAGGGCAGCAGCTGTGCCTAACCCAGAGGTGAGCATCCTGAGACTTTAGGCTCAGCCTAATTTCATGCAGGTAACAAGAAGGGGGGAAACAGCAGGGAGGGGTGACAGAGGGAGGGAGGGAGAAGGGGTGCCAGCCCAATTTTGGGTCTGGTGTTTTTTCCACTTTTCCTTCTGCTGATTCCACCTCCTCTGTTTTGAATACCTTCTCAAAGCACCATTTACCTGCTTAATGGTCTTCAGGGATGCCAACTAGAATAAATTATTGGGATGGCAGATAAGCCCCGCCCAGCATAATCCACCACATGACATGGCGCATATGTGCATATGCACACAGCATATGAATGGCAATGTTCATCAACTTAGGGGGGCCTCTGCCCCCTCAAATATTTTATTGGTGGGAGGGCGAAGGGACCTCGGCTCCTAGGAGTCGGCTCCTGTGATGGTCTGAGGGAAAAGACAGGTGCCCCCATTATGCTCCCCCCCACCTTCCCAAAGTGGTTATTGTCTGCTTGGAGGAAGGCCCAAGTTGATCTGGAAAGTGGGACGGAGATCAGGGGGCAAATGTACCCAGGCCAGTACAGCTTCTTTGAGCCAATTGCCTCTTGACAGCTCTTTTTAAACAAACAAATAATAATAATAATAATAATAATAATAATAATAATGGGACCAGAGGATCTGATCGTGGATCTGTCGCATCACATGTGATGTGGCCCTCTCTCCAAATGACACTCTTGATAACAGAACAACTAAGGAAATAAAGTAAGTAACTGAAGGTTTGCTGCCCTGCAATAGGACTCAGAACTTGTTGCTTGAGTCAAGGAAAGGATTGCCATACATCTGGGATTTCAAAGGCGGAAGTGATGTCTGGGGGGAATTTCAGAAAGGCGGGTGAAAAATCGCATTATCGTAAAAAAAGATTTTTAAAAAGCTCAACCGGGGTGTCCTGGTTTTTACTTTTTGAAATATAGCAACCCTAGCAAGGAGCCATCAGCTTGCCTCAAGTGGAAGGGGGCTTGCTGTGTTTCAAATGTTGGGGCGGAGCAACCCCAACTCTTCATCCAGTCAAAACAAAATAAAAAAATTCCTTCCAGTAGCACCTTAGAGACCAACTAAGTTTGTTATTGATATGAGCTTTTGTGTGCATGCACACTTCTTCAGATACCAGTGTAAGTTAAGAGGCAAGAGGCACCGGTCCTTCCTTAGAGCCCTGCAAGGTTGTTCAGGTAAGTAAGGGCAGCATTTACAAAACGAAACCAAAAAACCAAGTAAACCAGCAAAAAGTTGCACCATCTGTTTTGGAGGTGCCATTTGCCTTTCCTTGATGACTATTGATGGAGGTATGGTCCTACCTTATACCACAGGTCCACCTAGCTCTGGCTAGCAAGTGGCTCTCCAAGGCCTCAGGCAAGGAAGGCTATTTTCTAGACTGCCATACTTTCTGACAACCCTTTTAAACTGCAGGCACAGGCAGGTGCGGTGGGGTGTTGAGCCTATGGCCCTCCTTGGGAGTGCAAAACAAGTGCTTTACTCAGTGGCGTAGCGTGGGTTGTCAGCACCCGGGGCAAGGCAAGTAATTTGCGCCCCCTAACCCGTGGATTTGCGCCCCCTAACCCGTGGATTTGCACCCCTAACCCTAACCCCCAGATGTTGCGCCCAGTGCGGCCGGGCCCCCCTGCACCCCCCATGCTACGCCACTGGCTTTACTGCCGCTGAGCAGCAAACGTCAAGGATGACGAGCCCGGAAATCTGTCCTGGTTTAAAGAACAAGGGTGGTGTGGAAGGGCACCTGTGGATTCCAGGACAGTTGTGGCAGGGGGAAAGGCGAGCCCAGCGCAGCTTGGGAGAGCGGAAGCAACTGGCAAGAGAGAGCAGCCTCCCTGGTGTGGCAGATGCGATGGCTTCAAGACAAACAGCCACTTAGAAGACGACACTAGTTTGCAAAGTGAGGGGAGAGAATGTGGTCCCTGGTCCCCAGCAGCCTCTGAGAAACAACAGCAGCTTTGGGAAGAGAGGGGCACCAGGAGGGGGAATAGGGATTATGGAGCACTACACGGGGTGTTGTTTTTTTGTCCAGCGAAGAAGAATGCCACTGTGCTGCCCTGTCAAGGGAGGAGAGGGGGCTGGCACTGGCAGCAGCAGGGTGGGACAAGGGGAGGGCTGTTATAACTGGTGTTGGCTTGTTGGCAGTCCTCCTGCAGGCAGAATTGTCTGGCTCTTGACTGCTGCAGACGTTTTGCAAGGGCAGGAGGGGACCACCTGTGCCAACGCTGTAGCTAGGTAGGTGGAAGGGGCAGTGCCAGGGGGACGGGGTGGTTTGGGATGGGTATTTTATTTGTGTTTTAAATATATAGATGTATCTTTCATTCCCAACTTTCTGTCTCACTTCTGAATGACCAAAGCCAGTTCACTGTCACACACAAAAATTAAAACAATTCTATAATGTTAAAGAGGCCACTTTGCTGGTGTCAGCACAACACAGGCAATGCGGGGCACAGGTGGGCGTTGTCATGCCTGGGGGAGGGATCGATTGAGATGCTCAAGCCTAGCCCTACTGTTTATTTACTCCAGTGACATACCTCTGAGAAGGAGGGGAGGGGAAATGGCTGGTGCTTTGAAGTTTGACTCTCCCACAGCATGCAGAGAGAGCACGAAAAAGGGGTCTCTGTGAGAAGGCTGTCAAAAAAGTCACATCCTACTAAGTGAAGTCTCTTCCCCCTCCCCAATTTGCTCCCCTACAACCTCACAAGGTCTATGACAGCAGTGCCTCGCACTGAATGCAACTGACTTGTAGAAAGGACTCTATGAATTGAAAACAAAGATGTTGTAGGTACCCTTGTTAACTATGAAAATCATTGAACAGGGGGGAAAAATTAAAGTGACATGCTAGCTTGAGAGAGTCATAACCCCCCCTCCCCCAACTCTCTCTGTCTCTGTCTTTCTCTTTTTATAAATTTGGGAACAATGACTCCAAGCCCAATAATGTCATCCCTGACACATTCTGGTCCACCCTGAAATGTATTTGGGTGGTGTGAGGGCTCCCTCACATATGACAGAAATACAGTAGTGCCCCGCAAGACGAATGCCTCGGAAGACGAAAAACTCGCAAGACAAAAGAGTTTTCCGTTTTCTGAGGTGCTTCGCAAGACGGATTTCCCTATGGGCTTGCTTCGCAAGACGGAACGTCTTGCGCCTTTTTTTTTTAAACGACCAATGCATTCCTACGGGAAACCTACGAATACACATTGGTGCTTCGCAAGACGAAAAAACTCGTAGAACGATAAAACTCGCAGAACGAATTAATTTCGTCTTGCGGGGCACCACTGTATAGGAAATCTGCATGTACTCCCATGTACATGTTTGCCATGCTGAACAGTGTGCACGTGTGGTGAAAAGGCTGCATGTATTTTCATCTCAAGTGATGTTGAGCATGCCAGTTCCTTTGTAGAAATGATGATTGCAGAGGCAATCAGCAAAAAGTGTTGGTGCTGGTGGCTTAAAATCCAAACTCCCCATCATAAGAATCATTGAAAAATTGTTGCCTTTAAGTGGTACAGTACTCCCAAATTTTCTACCTACTCTTCCTGATGGTGTGCATAATGATCCCAAAGTCCTCCTTTCTCCTGTTCAAATGAAGAATTCCTAACACCAGCCCCATCAGATGCATTGTGGGGCTTTAAGGCTCAAAACCTGGTCAGAAAATCCATCCATTCATTGACTCGTTCAGGGTTTTGTTTTTTTAAAAAGTGACGTCAATGTGACTTACAACCAGCTATTTAAATAGTAAACATCAAACTGCAAACCGATAAACTAAAAGACAAACAGCAGCAAAGGGGAATAATCGAATAAAAATAAAAGTCCCAGAACAATAAAAAACCAGAAGCAATCAATAAAACAGGGAAACCTCATTCCAGCAGCAAAACAGCAGTAAATGCTGCTTAATCCACCACAGGAACACAGGAATCTGTCATACTGAGTCAGACAATTGTGTTCAGCGACTGGCTGCACTTCGGAACTTTTGCATGCAAAATTCTCCTTCCTCAACCCTGCAATATATATATATATTAATATTAAAGCTGCTTCTGAAGGACTTCTTGAAAAACTGGTTCTTTTGCCTGATGCTGAAAGTGCTTGGTGTTGGGCCAAGCTAGACCCTGTGGGCAGGGCATTCCATAAATTTGGTATCACTACTGAAAAGGCCCTGCTCCTATTACGCACCTTCAGTCCGCAGGGGCACACAGAGCAGGACCTCAGATGCTGAATGTTGCGTGAGTTTTAATATCAATAATACCACTAAAATAGGTAGAATTTGCACAGGTAATTTTATGTGTTCTGAGTGCTCTGCATACATACTCTCAATAATCATTGCAACAAACATGTAAAGTAGGCCAGTATTATTATTCCCTGTCTTGCAGATGTGGGGCTCGGGATGAATAGTACAGGCTCACCTAAATCTAACCAGTGAGTATGTGGCTGTGCTGAGGTTTGTTTTGTTTTTTAAAATAACTATTAGGAACTTGCCAGCTGCTAGTCAGGCTGTACACTGCCTACAAGAGTTCTATAAGTCAGTGGGCTAAAGGAAATCCCACCCCCACTGTTCTAAACCTTGTTTCTCCACAACAAGGAGGGAAATTTTTGGTGGCATTTTGCATTGGTGACATATTACTTCTACCTTCGTTGGTTTCCTATTTGTTTCTGGACCTCGTTTATATCAACTTTATAGTGTTGATGTTAGTATTAAGAGTCCTAAATGGACCAGGACTCATTTACATTAGGGGCTGCCTATCTACTTCCTTATGAACCTGCTTAGCAATTAAGCAAGCAAGGATGGAAATCTTGTAGATATGTGAAATCACATCGGAGTGTGTATTCTCCATGGCAGTGGGTACCAATTTATGAAATGTTCTCATTAGAATTCTAACAAACCTAGAGGACATATTTCCTGACCATAGAAGAGGTACTCAAAATGAAGTCAAGATACTCAGTAATTAAAATATATCCCTTTACCGTGTGTGTGTGTGTGTGTGTGTGTGTGTTTAAAAATGACTTTACAAGGATAATCTAATTGGCCAATGAGATGTACAAATATAAATCATAATGTTAATATTATGGTTTATTTTTGTATGTCTCATGTGGCCAACAAGTTTATCCTTGTAAAGTCATTTTTAGTATTATATATATATATATCTGGTACAGAAATATATTTTATTGATTTAGTACCTTGACGTCATTTTCTGCGCTCACTAGTAATCTGTTGTAGGTCTTCAGGTATCTTAGAAGGACATTTCTGTTTCAGCAGGCTTGGTTGGCTACTGTGATTTTAAAACTGCTATTTTTATAGGTTTTGTATTTCCTGATTGAGATTCTGTTATTTCATTAGACTTTTACGCTGCTATCAATTATAGCAAATCTATTGAAAAGTAACGATATTGATTCTTCATTTTTGTGTTTTAAATTTTGTACACTGCCTTATGTTTTTTTCAGAAAAATGATTAATAACAATAATAACAATAATATAAAAATATTAGAAGTAGGGGAAGTAATAGCTGGTGTTTGATGCCTTTATCATGATGATAATCTACATCACCATTCTTCCAGCTACTAACTCATCGCTGTTCTTGAGCACTACTCCCATAGCATTTGAGTCGCACATCAATTTGACAACTCCTACTTTGTCACTCTGGTTTGTCCATGAGATAATTTCAAGTCAAACAAAAAATACGATGATTGTTGGGTGTGTGTTTTTTCTACAGTAAAGTGCTTTGCATTCGGTCTTCATTCAGCACCCAATGCGGTAGGACACTTCCACTCCCCCACATTTTGTAAGTCAGTAACCAGAGACAGTGACTTCTCTAACATAATCTAGGGAACCATGTGACATCTACACAAATGCTGCCATATCTTCCACACACATTGCCATGCGGCAACCCATGTGAGATAACCTACCGCATACATTGCCAGCTGTGTTCTTGCCATTGGTTGCCTCTAACCACCGATACAAGTTGTCCAGACAGGTGCTAGGGACAGACAAAACTAAAGGCTGAACATCAACTGATTTCTGTTCATGGTCAATAAGTACCTCTGCTTCAAAAACCCACAAATGTCAAATTTCAGTGTGTGTCTCCCTCATTTTAGTGTAGCCCATAGCATTTCAGAATTCTTGAGTACCATCCCAGAATAGTTTAATCCAGATGTTTTCAACCTTTTTGACTCCACGGCTCCCTTGACCAACTACCTTCTTCCTAGGGTGCACCTGTGGGGCTCGGGAGCCCAGTTCTGTCACCTCTTGCCTGCAGAGCTGGCAACCTCTCTTATCTGAACACCCTCCCTTGTGGAGTGTTTCCTCGGCCTCCTCCCCTCTCCTTGGGAGTCCTCTGGGCATCCGCTACCGCTGCCCCTGGTTTCTGAGCTGCCCCCTGACCAGCCCCAGAGGCACCATTCACCTGCACAGCTTGTAGCCAGGGCTGCAGCAACAAACACCTGTGCAAGCCTTTGGGAGGCAGAGATGCGAGAGGGCATCAGAGGGAGGGAGGGAAGGAAAGAGGGACAGAGGCCAGTGTTGCCCACAGCACCCCTGACCATCATTCAAGGCACCCCAGGGTACCACGGCACACTGGTTGAAAACCACTGGTTTAACCTAATATGGGATGACATGGGCAGTTTATATTCTCGATTCAGAGGTGCCTTGACCATGAGATAAGGGGAGTCACCCACTTCTGGCCAAGCTGCATTGGAACAAATGGAAACTGCCAGGCTGAGTGGGAGCTTGAACCTGGAACTGGCCCTGGAAGTTGCTATTGCCAGTGTGGTGTAGTGGTTAAGAGCAGTGGGCTCGTAATCTGGGGAACCGGGTTCGCGTCTCCGCTCCTCCACATGCAGCTGCTGGGTGACCTTGGGCTAGTCACACTTCTTTGAAGTCTCTCAGCCCCACTCACCTCACAGAGTGTTTGTTGTGGGGGAGGAAGGGAAAGGAGAATGTGAGCCGCTTTGAGACTCCTTAGGGTAGTGATAAAGAGGGATATCAAATCCAAACTCTTCTTCTTCTTCTTCTTCTTCTTCTTCATGAGGCTAGCACAGGGTGGCTTCTCAGAGGGATTGTGCCCTATGTTAGATGATGATAATAATAATAATAATAATAATAATAATAATAATAACAATATTTTTTTAAAAAAAATTTATTTATACCCCGCCGTCCCCGGCCAGAGCCAGGCTCAGGGCGGCTAACACCAGTAAAATTACAATAAAAACATAATAGGGGGAATAAAAACAATTTAAAATACAGGTTAACATGCAATTTAAAATGCAGCTTCATTTTAAAAGTAGCCCATGGATCAAAACCGTAAGGTGAGGGAAAACGTAAGGGTCAGACTGAGTCCAAACCAAAGGCCAGGCGCAACAGCTCTGTCTTGCAGGCCCGGCGGAAAGATATCAAGTCCCGCAGGGCCCTAGTCTCTTGTGACAGAGCGTTCCACCAAGTCGGGGCGAGTTAGCAGGAATACCATTTGGATTCCCAGTCTGACGTTATATACATATTAGTGGCTTAAAACACAATTAGGTCAGTGCAGTTGGACATTGTTATGCACACCAGAAAGGGAGCAGAGATGCTTTTACCTGATGCACATTATCTGCTTGGCCGCCCTGCCCCCAAACTCCTGTTCATGAAGCCGCCACCTGCGCATGTGCAATGCAGTATTTCTTAAGGTATTTCCCAAGAAGCTACAAGATAGCTATGCATCATGGGCCGTGTTGTGTGCACACAGATTCAAAGGCCAGTGCTGGGTGTGCACTGGAGCTAGAGAAAATGGTAATTTGTACACAGCCTCCGGCATCAAATTGTCTTAGGCTGGTGCGAACGTACAGTCTGTAAAAGTTCTCCCCGCTACAGGACTCATTGTGAAACTTACGCTTGTTGTCAAACGTTGGACTTTCTTTGAGCCAGTGCCAAACCGAAACAGAGCGCCAGCTCCCATGCCAAATAGCAGTTTGCTGCTGTGGGGGTGGGGCTCCATTAGGATCGGTGCCCCGATGGAAAATGTCAAACCCTTCTCTCCCCACATGCTGCAGCCCCAGTCCTGAACAGGGAGCCCAGCAGCTGCTGTTTGCAGTGAGAAATAGATACATGAAATATTAAACAATATGCTCAGTAAATTAATAGTAACATAAGTAGTAGTAGTAATTTTAACAATAAATTACCTGCCCTTCACCAGCAGAACTGAGGGTGGTTTACAGCCAGGGCCGTCTTTACCCAGGGGTGCAAGGGGTGCGGGGCACCCGGGCGCCAAATTTTTTTTGGGGGGGGGGGCAAATGTATACCTACTGTATACTGGTCCCTCTCGATTGGCGGCAGTGAAAAGCAATGGATCGAAAGTCCCTGCCCCCTTCCTCAACAACTTTGAGTTTGCCCCCTAAAAAAAACCTCAATTAAAGTTAATTTGGGGGTTGGCTAAACCAAATTTGGGGGCCCTGGGCGGATCTTTGCACCCCAACGGCGCATATGCTAAAGACGGCCCTGTTTACAACCATTTAAAATTCAGTATTAAGAAGGATAAAACAAATTACAGTCACAGGAATAGGGTGGGTCTTGAAAGCATACATCTCAGATGTCAAAGACAGGGTAGAGAAGTGAGTCTTCAGCATTCACCAAAAACTGTACAGTGAAAATGCCAGGCGTACCTCTAACAGGTAGTTTGGACAGCTGATCTACATCCATGCTGAAAACCTAGGGGCTGCCTGTGTGCCTGTTTGTTCTTCCTGTGGCAGCCTGTCTCTGGCACAAAAGGTGATATAGACGGTGCGATTTACCTCCTTTTACTTCATAACAATCTCTTGCGCATCTGTGCAAAACTGCAGCATAATTTCACCGCAAGTGTGGTGACATTGCACCATTGCAATTCTCTTAGATCATTTAAAAAATAAATAAATCTCCCCCCCCCCCACACACACACATGCAGCAAAAGACCCTCTAAAACCTTAGAGTGGCAGGTGTGCATAACTCGTCTGTACATTCCCAGGGCAGCCCAGTTTCTCCAGTTTAATTCAAAGGTACGAGGACACTGAGGATATATATAAACCCACATGGAGTGTATTAGGGAGCAGACAAAATATAGATGATCAAGTAAATTGTAAACAATTGGAGCCAGCTGCACCAAAAGGAAGAGAAGCCACCTGTCGGGTGAAAAGGCCCAAAGTATTGAAATAATTAGCAATGGGAACTGGAGATGAAAAATAAGACGTGATCATCGTTCGGTGCAAAAAAACCAAGTAGGTATTACTTGTAGCACCGCACTGAACCATTATCCGCATACACATACAAAACACCGCTGTGTACACACAATTTTAAAAAAATTACAGAGATGCCAGAGTAAATATTAACTGCTTGCAGATAGATAAAATAAAAATGCTTTTAAAATAGAATGTTTCCATGCTGTTTTCTGAGAATTTGAACATTTGCAGGTCCCTTTATTTAATAAGTATTTTAAATTCTTGATCAACTTAATTCTAAACTGAGCAACTTTCAAAACATGAATTTCCTTCCTTTCTGTTTGAGATTGCACTCTAAGCAAGGTATTGCTTTAGCACGCAATGCTATTTGCAAATGTAGTTGCCGGCACAAGGAGTTTGACAGGGAGCGCTTTGAAGAAAGCTGGCCCAGCCTTCTCTTGTGCCTTTAACAGGGATTTATCTGCAGAGATCAGCCCATAAAGCATTTCATGGCATGGAGATAAGCAAGATCACCTGCAAATGTGCGGCACGGAGATGAAAACAGCGCTGAGGTAGCAGCTTTCAAAAGCTGACAACCAAACTCCAAGGGCGATGGTCTGCTTCTTTGGTGCTGCTATCTATTCTGTGCCACCCGCAATTATCCCACAAGTTGTTTTTGACTAACAGTGATGCACATAAAGATTGCCACAGTCCAAATGTGGCTAAAGTATGTCAGGTATATTAATTCAGCAACCTGTCACTGATAAAACATTGCTAGAGGAAGCAGCTGTCTGGAAGGGGTGTCAGAATTTGCAGATGTTCAGGTGCAGTTATGCTCCTTACAAATGCAACTCAAATGACGGTGCTTGGAGGAAGGGAGATTTTTCTCACTCTCACAATTCACGTCTGTGTGTATGTGCACATGGGTAAATAGGTAGCATTTTCACTTTTCTGAATATGTATGGCAAATACATTATGGCGAGTATATCAAAGAGATATAGAAGTACAGGCCTCCTCAGGATTGAGAGGAGAATCTTCATTAGCAGATCCTCCAACTGTCCCTATTTTCTAGGGTCATCCCTGATTTGTAGAAGCCGTCCCAGTTTCTGAGGTGGGATCTATACACATATAAAAATCGCTGTGAAAATGCTTTAAAAAAAAAAGTTCTGAAAAATATATTGAATTTGCCATAGCTCACCATCGCCATCTAGTGTCACATTTGTATATTGCACTTTACAACACATTTAAAGCATTTTATTTGCAGCAGTATAGCTGAGTCCTGGTTTCATCCAGGAATGTCCCACTTTTCCTTAGGATGTCCCTATTTTCAATGGAGAAAAGTTGGAGGGTATGTTATCCGACCCCTTAACTTTTTGAAAGCAATCCTTTATAGGGAAGGTTTTTTTTTAAAAAAAAGTTTAATGTTTTATTATGTTTTAATATATGTTGGAAGTGCTCCAGAGTGGCTGGAGCAACTCAGTAAGATGTGTGGGGTAAAAATAGTAAAATTATTACTATAGAATGGGACGTCCCTATTTTCATCAGAGAAATGTTAGAGGGCGTGCATTGGCTGTTAAATGTATCTTCCCTGATAATGCAGAAAGTGGTGTGGGAGACTTCAATTGCCTCAGGCACTTCTCTCCCCACCTCCAAAATTGGAAGTGAACCACCAGCTAAGGCAGAAAAATACCCCAAGCAATTGGAGGGGTGGGATTGCCCCCCCCCCCCAATTTATGGCCTCTTTTGAAGTCAACATTACACACTCCCCACCCTTTAACAGCCATTATATGTATGCCAGTTCACAACCTTCCACTTTTAAACATACAGCTGGAGGCAGACAACAAGCATGGTTGCACCATCAAATAGTTAAGGATGCTGGGAATTATAGCTCTTTGAGAGGTAAACTGCAGTTTCCAGAGTTTCTAGAGGGAAATAACAGGCTTTCAATGTTTGGTGTGTACACAGATCTGCTCTCACAGGCAGATGAGGTCGTGAACCTCTCTTTGGGCTGTCTCATGGGGTGTGTGTCGCATAATTGAACTATCCGTATAGATATATAGATATAGCACTGTACATAGAAAACTGGTTGTCAGGAAGAAGAGTTCAATCCTTCTTCACTTGAAAGGTTGGGGAGGCAGAACACAAAGAGGGGCAGGAGAAGACAGGTGTTGCAAGGGACAGCAGGAAAGGACCAAATTTGGGGGGCAAGAAGAGGTGGGAAGGGAAGTCTGAATGGAGATGGAGGGTCAAGGACCTAAGTGGGCAAAAAAGGAGGGAGGTGAAAGTTGGAGAAAATCCTCACACACACAACTGTTTGCTCTTGTGTAGGTGGTTTGGGAGAGGATGCAGCCAACGTTTCACTCACTGATCCAAATAGTTTAACTTACTCATATTCCATGCTGACTCCTTTCCCGAAGCACAGTGTTAACACATAAAAGTACACTGTACAATATCCAATTAAAAAGTCGTAAATAGGATCAGTGTAATGATTTTAATCTATTTTCTTAATACCCAAAAAAGGGCCGACCAAATAAAACTAGTGGTGGTTTTATAAGGCATTAATAATAACAACATTTGGAAGGAAATTTCACGTTACACAGCCAGTTCCCACTTCTGTACGGCTTTATCACAAAAGCCTTCCCACTTGTTCGGGGTGCGCTCGTGTGAATGCCATTTCTAAAGGATCCCAGAGCAGGCGATGGATGTGGAATCATGCTTGATATGTCATATAGCAAGGTATAGAGATTTCCAGTTCCCTTCTGCTACCTGAAAAGGATGAATAACATGGAAAGTTCTTTCCTGCTAGATTGTTTAGATTATAATCCACACATATCACCTTCATTTGTCTGATACTGGTAATCTTTTTTCTGTCTTCCAGAGACAAGCCTCCTATGTTTGGGGCTTTGCTGATGATGCTGTCCCACCATTTTTGATAAATCAGACATCTTGTTGATGCATATTCAGTGCTGAGATTTTTTAAGCGAAATTTAAAGTTTCCTGCTTTTCTCAGTGGTGGCTATCTAGTCTTTTACATGTTGTGTATGTTTGGATTATTAATGTATTTGGATGACTTTGGGTGATTTTATGATTTTGTTGTTTAAACTTCTGCCAATGAAGGCCAATAACAACAATAATAACAATAACTACAACAGTGCCACTAATAATAATAATTAAAACGTCCTCCTCAAAGTTGGAAAAGGAGTTCTTTCTTTAATTTGGGGGGAAATCAAAAAAATTTCCTTGACCACCACAGAGCCGAACACCAAATGTAGAGCCTGCCATGCAAAAGTTGTCCCCAACCAGTATTAGAGACCCTTCAGGACTAGGCTGCTTATTAATTTGATTATAACTTACATTTATTAATCGCCTATTAACACTAGTTTCCAAAATGAAATAGACGAATGTGTAGCAGGAAGCTTGTGTGGCAGGATTTGGTATATTATGTCATTTTACAATCTAGCATAAGGTGACACCATTATATGATATATTGTGAACAAACCATGGACGCAGTAGTACCTGAGCTATATATATTTCGCTTATTTAAAACCTCGCAATTGTGGCACTAATTGTCCTGTTAATACATAGAGAAACAGAAATGGGTGCAGAAATTCAAAGAGGGCCAGATTTGATGAAGTGGAGGGCTGTGAGGGCCGACCAAAGCCGTTTACCTCTTTTTAGGATTGAAGTTGTTGGGCCTTTTTTGTGGTTGAAGTTGTTGAGCTTTTCTTAGGATTTAAGTTGTCGAGGTTTTTTTTTAGGATTTTACCCCAGGAAATAAAACTGCCACAAAAGCCAGAGATTAAACCGACCGGCGGGCCCCAGATTAGGCCCCTGAAACGGACTTTGGACAGTCCACTTAGACCTCCTTCTCTGCCTTTCCAGAATACGAGAGAGAACCCAGGAGTCCTGGTGTCAGCTTCGCCTCATTCCACTGCACTCTCCCCCCCTGCCCTTTCTCTTTCACTTGCTTTCACTCTGAAGATCGGCTTTTCTTGTTTCGTCTGCTCTGCTGCCTGCTAGCACTCGCCCCGTTCCCCACGGAAAGCCTATCCAGGAGGGGGGTGGGGGTGGGCATGTTGGCATGGGTAGAAGGGAAGGGGGTGGCACAAGGAGACTGGCAAAGCTGCCAGCCAGGGGCAGACTGGGTCATGGCTGTTGGCACCGAGTCTCTGCCTTCTCTGTGTGAGCTGCATTAGTGATAGAAACGCAATGCCCCCTTCGGACAATAAAAGTGTTCTCTCCCCCAACCCAATCGCCCCCTAATCTGATGCCAGGGCTTTGGAGATGAAGTTCCCATCGCTGGAAGAAAACAGATGCCACCTCCTATTCAGCAGGCTGGTATAGAGCACAACAATGGCCCAGCACACAGCCTGTGCCAACTGAGGGGGGCACCCTATTGAGCTTGCCTCTCCCCAAATAACAGCTGCACAGAGACGGCTTAGGAGAGGAAACCGCTGCCAAGCCATCCCTACCCAGGGGCATGGGGTGGGGAAGGGGATGTGCCTTCTTTAAGGAGAGTGCCCAGGGCAGACAATTGCCCTCCTCCTCGGCTGCGGGGATTTCACAGGTTTACGCGCGCCTCTCGGGCGTCACCATGGCACCTTCTTGGCACACTCTGCCCATGCAAGACAGAGCCGGCGTTGCCATGGCACCAGCGGGCACCTCGTCAATCGAGGCTTTGTTCAAAGTTCTACCCCTTGAAACTGGAATTTCAGGACATGAGAGGCGGCTGAGGGGAGATCCCTGAGCCCAATATAGCCCCCACCCCTGCCAGGACTCCAGACATCCAACCCCCCCACCCGCCCGCCAATATCTCCAGTCTGTCAGACACTCTTTCTGCTCTAAAGGCCTAGCTCTGTCCCCGCTCAATAGCCTCCTCAGCAAAGAGACACTCAGAGACATTTTGGCAGAACAATCTGCCTCCTCTACCCATTCCCAGCAATGGCAAAATAATCATCATCATCATCATCATCATCATCATCTAACCCACAATTCCCTGTACTTTAATGGCACCCCAAAATCTGCTGCCGAATGGAGCCACGGCCTAACTGCAACGAGGCTTGCTGCTCAGCCCTTTCCTGAAGATTTCTCCCTCAAATTTCCCATTGCCACAGGGACCACAGAGGCATTGTTCACTGGCAGTCTCTGTGTTTGTGCAGTAAGGGGCCTGGGTTACTGTGGGGCAGGTGCTTGCACCTTAAACCTTATGCATCCCCTCCAAGCATCCCAGTTTTCCAGGGACAGACCCAGAATTACAGAAGCCATCCTGGTTTCTGCTCTGATGCCCGATTGCCCCGTCCACAACTTGGAGAACAATTAAAAGTGGTGTGTGTGTGTGTGTGAAAAATGGAGTCCTGTTTATACTGAAAATAAAATACCTGCACCAAATGAAGGAAACAGTGACCCTGGCATACAAAGTCCTTCCTATAATTTTGAAGGCAAAGGTAACCTATCCACTTTAAATTCTTCAATTGCAATGCTTCCTGAGCCAGCCATTTTTTAAAGGAAACGTGTAGAGTGTTTATTCCTTTATTGGAAAATGGAGCCTGACCCTGTCTACTCAGAAGTAAGTCCTACTGTGTTCAATGGAACTTACTCCCAGGTAACTGGGTAAAGACTGTGCGGCCTTACATTGCAATCCTAAGCATTTTTACTCAGAACTAACTCTCGCTGAATTAAATAGGATTTACTCTCTGGTATGTCCCTGATCATTTTCACAGTTTCTATTGATTGATTGATTGATTGATTGATTGAATATACCGTCCTATACCCTGGGCTCTCAGGGCAGTTCACAGAATAAAATCAAGATATAAAACCCACCTTTTTCTCTGACAAGGACTCAAAGCAGCTCACAGCTAGCATTTTATTTCATTCCATTTATCTATTGAAAGCGTTGTACATTTGCTTGTACATTTTTTCCTTACAACATTCCTGTGAGGGAGGTTAGACTGAGAGGTTGTAATTGCCTCAAGGTGACAGATGTGTGAGGCAAGATCAAACACGGGAAAAGCTTTCTGATGTAGAAGAGAATGTCCCTATATTCATCTGGGAAATGTTGGAGGGTGTAGGATCAGGATGAGGTGTTGCATAGGAAGAGTGACCATTTTTCAGAGAGGGGAAGGAGGGTATGCTTATAGGACAAGCCAGGTCTGCTGAACTTCCTCTCTTCTGCACAATTATTCATGGTGACAGAGGAGCCTTGTCCTCTCTTTCACCTGTGGCTGCCTCAGAACAGGCAACCCCAATGGGGAGAGAGGAAAGGAAGACCTACTAATCTGAGAAAAGAGGGTGCCTCTTGGCACATCGCAGAAGAGTCCAGAGGTATAAATGGCTGCCTGCTGGAGGCCACAGAAGCATCTTGAAAGCACAACTCTATTTAGCAGGGGTGGGCAAGCTCTTTTTGAGCCTGGAGAGCCACATTGTCTAGTGAGCAACCTTGTGGGGGCCATATGCCATGGGTAGGCAAACCAAGGCCCGGACCCCGCCCAGTCGCCTTCTAAATCCGGGCAGCGGACGGTCCGGGAATCAGCATGTTTTTACATGAGTAGAATGTGTCCTTTTATTTAAAATGCATCTCTGGGTTATTTGTGGGGCCTGCCTGGTGTTTTTACGTGAGTAGAATGTGTCCTTTTATTTAAAATGCATCTCTGGGTTATTTGTGGGGCATAGGAATTCGTTCATTTCCCCCCCCCCCCAAAAAAAATTAGTCCGGCCCCCCACAAGTTCTGACCGGCCCCCTGCTGAAAAAGTTTGCTGACCCCTGCCATATGCCAATGGTGGCTGGGGCCACAGGCAAAACTGGAGAGGGTAAAGGACGTGACTCTTACTTTTGCACAGTAGGCTGAATTCCAGCCGCGCACACACACACACACGCACACACACCAGTGGTTACTACACCCACATATCTCTCCATACTACATCCAGGCCAGCTTTCTTGCAGATTGAAGGCACATTGCAGCCAGGCAAAAGCCCTTGGGAAAAACACAAAGGCTGGCTTATGCAGAGTGTGGACAAGAGGTAGGCCTAGGGGCACAGGTGCCGGGGCCCTGGGTGCCATGGCTCCCACAAAATGTTGAATGAGGGTGCAGGGCACCCATAAAGTACAGTGAGACGGCATCATCATGCCCACCCACCCCCAGAGTGGTGACAACACTATGTCAGTGTTGCGCCCTGCTACGTGCGCAAGTGACGTCATCTCGCTGGGGGCTTGATGACGTAGTAGTGCGCACACCACGAAGGGTGTAATGACATAGTACGCACGCCTCGCAACATGCATGTGCACCCTGGAGACAGTGTGCAGCCCCAGGCACCTGCAGTTGTGGGGTGCAAGCCGGCGCCACTGCCCAGGGGCTAGATAGAGGCGCCTGCTTGAAGCACGAGGTTCCCCCGACATTATTCTCCACAGGATAAGGAATAAAAGAGCTGTAAGGTTATTGTAGCCCCTTCCAGCCCAGCCCAAAGACAAAGCAATCTGCTCACCAACCTCCCTTTCCACTGAAGTAAAGGCAAGTCTTACTTTCCTTAATCAATGAAGGAGCTCCATGGTGTCCGACAAGGAGTGGTTTTTCAGACTGCTTCATGTATAAAAAAAATTATTCATGAAGACAACTGCTTGGAATGAAAAGTAGTATATAACCACGTTCGTTGTCAGGTATGAAAATCATACAAGTATCTCTTTGGCTATGATTATGCTGCCTCAGCTTTTGGCCTCTGCAATTGCAGCAAAAGAGATTAAAGAGATTAAGGTAGGTAGGCGTGTTGGTCTGAAGCAGTCAAAGTATATTAAAATAATCAAAAAATTGTCCAGTAGCACCTCAGAGACCGACTAAGTTTGTTCTTGGTATAAGCTTTCGTGTGCATGCGCACGAAAGCTTATACCAAGAACAAACTTAGTCGGTCTCTGAGGTGCTACTGGACACACACACACACACACACACATATATATATATATATATATATATATATATCAAAGGAGATATTCATGGCAGCATCACATATGTTGCTGCATACAAGCAGATGCATTTTTCTTTAAGGTTAGTTCTGTGTAGGGAAAGGGCCATGTGAGACATACTTTTTAAACGTAAAAATTTAGTTTTTTTAATACAGAGAAATAACTCCCATCAAGATCCCTCACCCACTCACAACTTCTTAAAACGACAACTTCCCCACACTCAACATTACCTGTTTATCAGCAGCCAGCAAAATGATGCTTTGTTAACAAAAACCCCTCTCATATTTTCTTTCTCTGCTTTCAAAATAGGAGCCTAATTCATGATTTGTGTAGGCTACCGCTTTCCGATTTGTAACGAAAGGTCTAGACTCACCATTAGTTTCTCAAGTACAAATACAGGGTTGTGGTGGTGTCATGCCGTGGTTTTTTGTGTTCTTTGCTTTTGTGTGTTCTCTGGACTCTAAACAGTTGCTAATCTTAACTATGGATAACAAAAGCAAGCCCGCTTCATAAACTATGGTTTGAAAAAGAGCTTGATTCCAACAATACCTAGTTAAGATTAACCTTAGTTTGTGTGGGTTTAGATGGAATGAAAAGCTGTGGTTAATCTAAAATGGGAGTGAAACCTTCCAAAGCCTCTTTGCACCAGAAAAAAAAGGGAGAGCACAAGCTCTCATAATGTCGAACTATGGCATAGTGCTACATTTGAAACGGCCAAACGTGTGTAACTTGAGTACTTTGGAAAAGTTGTCCATATGCAATTACTATCAACAGTACTCTGTGATCAACAATAATCATAAGAGTACATTTTACCTGAAGAGCCTATTGAGCAAAGACTGGTGTTGCTAAACAATTATTCAGGAATATGAATCCGAGTCCTTTGGACTGCAGTATCTCCAAATAGCCATATGTCAGTATTTATCAATATTTTAAAAGAAGGGGTTTGAAAGTTCTCCAACTTTATACTATAAACTGCCCTGTGATCCTCAGATGAAGGGTGTATATAAATTTGATTTAAATTAATAAAAATAACTCATATCAATGGCCCTTTTAAGGTCCCTACTAAGTATTTCTAATGTGAACTCACCCATGACTTTAAAGTTTTTTATACAGAAGGTATTTTGTCCCTTAGAAGAGTCCACAGATACAACCAAGATATTTTTATTCAAAATGGATTCCCTAAGGATTCATCATCATCTTATCGTCACAGATCTTAAGTAGAAAAATAATAGTAGTAGTTATTTCATAGTAAAAGCTACACCCTCGGAAAAGTTCAGCCCCAATGCTAGAAACATGTCTCACAATTGTAGATAATTTTCATTATCTTATTTTTATATGAAGTTTCCTGAAGGAAAATTAAATTAGCCTTTAGTTTTCCCATAGCTTAGCCATTGTTTCCCCCCCTCAAATTATGGTGGTTTTTTATCACTGTTATTATCTTTCTAAATATCTGTATATATAAAAACAAGAGACAAGTTTCCTTGTAAACATATTCAACTATATATTATTCCTTTACAATAGAAAATGAGGCTTGAAGCTGCTTTAGCTTTACATATATATAAAGATGCTTATCTTCTGTCATTTGATTGTTTTAAAAGAAAAAACAGGTTTTGTGAAATTATTTTAAATACACTAAGCTAATTGGAATGTCGCCGTAATTAAAAGGCATTCACCCAATCAAAAATTATGCTCTGTAGAAAAATTTAGGCTATCAATTCAAAAGCTACACAATTGTTGAATTAAAAATATCAACATTTACAATGTATCATATACAGAGTGGAAAATTAATGAGGAATATAAAATTACATGTGTTAAACCAATCAGTGGTATACTAATTATTATTTTTTTAAAAATGAGTAAATTAGAAAAAAAATATTAGAAGAATACTGGCAATTCACATGCGAGCAAAAATGGAAAGCAATATTTGAATCTAAATATACCCTTTTGACACTTTTGAGGGAAAAATGCTGATATTGTCGCTTCTGCAATAATCATATCCATTCTTTGAGGAACAGCTGTCTACAGAGTAACGGGGTGCAGATTATTATAGCCAGTGCTTTTTTCTGGGGGTACGCATACCCCTAAACATTTTGTGAATCTAAGTTGGGCCTCACTGAGGGGCAGTATTTCAATATGAGTAGGAAAATGAGAGTACCCCTAAACATTTTTTTTTAGAAAAAAAGCACTGATTATAGCACCTTGAAGCTGCTTGTGATACCAGGGAAGGTCTGAGGATCTAAAAAGTTGCCTTCAGTGTCTTCCCTCCTTTCTTGGGTCCTCCATGACTCTCCCCCTGGTCTGAGCTCCAGGGGTAAATAGCTGTTTCGAGGTGTGTGTGCAGGTTGCGAGGGAGGTGATTTTCAGCAGGAAAATGGCACAGGAGAAATTTTTTTAAATTAATCCAGATGCCGCATGGTCCTAGTCCTCATCAGGTGCGCCCACATATTGTTCATCTAAATAGGAGAGAACCTCCATCGCAGGAGCCAAAGATATGGCTTAGGTTACACTACTTTGGCCCCCGAGACGATGCCTACATGCAAACATACGTGACCAAACCCTTGAGGCCTTCGGCACTCCCACCCCCCCATTCAAGGAAAACCACATTAGGAGGGGATGCTTAACCCTTTCCCACCTGCTGCTTCTCCATTTCACATTGCCCTCTCCCAAAGCAGCTTTATCAGTGTGGCGGGGAAAGGGGAGTTGTGGCTGTTCAGTTACACACATTTGCGTACAATACTTAGTGGGCTAGCAAGAGCTGTGCTAGAACTGAGAGCGTCCAGCTCAGCCTTAATGCCTGTATTTATCCGTAGTTACCTACAGAAGCCTCTTCGTTCCCTTTGTCTCCCCCGTGGCAAAAGTTACCGTATTTTTTGCTCTATAAGACTCACTTTTCCCCTCCTAAAAAGTAAGGGGAAATTTGTGTGCGTCTTATGGAGCGAATGCAGGCTGCGCAGCTATCCCAGAAGCCAGAACAGCAAGAGGGATTGCTGCTTTCACTGTGCAGCGATCCCTCTTGCTGTTCTGGCTTCTGAGATTCAGAATATTTTTTTTCTTGTTTTCCTCCTCCAAAAACTAGGTGCGTCTTGTGGTCTGATGCGTCTTATAGAGAGAAAAATACGGTAGACTGTAAGCTTGTGGGAGCAGGGAATCTTCCCTTTGGCTTGTTTGTTAGTCAATATTGGGTTCTGTGGGGCAGAATGCTGGTGTGAAATAAACCAGGCACATTGCGAGCTGCTTAAAGGGCTCAGGGGCACAGGCCCATGGCACCAATCTGCCTACACCTGGGCAAATTAAAATCGTGGGTGACTGGGGTATCCTTGGCACTCCGTTTGACAGTGTGTCCCAGTCTTCCTGTATATAATGCTTTCAAAAATATTATTAAAAGGAGGGTGGGGGAACAGGGCGAACAGGGCTGTAGGTGAAAGGAAACCACTCTGTGCGTAAAAGTGTGACATTGCCTTCACAATACGGAAAAGATGTTTCATATATAGCCAGAATGCCCTGATGAATGGTGAGGTCATGGTGAGGTCTGTCCCGAAATAAGAGATTTGAGAGCCTCTCTCTGTGTTTTCGGGGGGAGAGAGAGAAAGGGATGCCCCAACCGCCGCTAAACCACGCAGCTATTCACAAATGTTCTTGTTTAAAAATAGGAAGTACAGTGACTGTCTCCAGCTTGTCTGTTCACTGTTTTTATGTCCTCTAACTCCCAGTTTTCTTTACTTCTTTACTTCTTTCCTTTAACGGTTATTTTTAAAAATGGGAAGCACATAGCCAAGAAGGATGTTTAAAAATAAAAATGTAAAGGCTCCTAAAATGACAGGAGGGCAGGTTAGAGAGTGGGAGGGAGTGCTGTTGCTTTTTGTACAGAAAATAATCGTCCTCATCATCTCACAATCGAGATGCGCAGCAGGGAGGCAGATAGCCACCTAGGATGTTAACTGTACAATTTTTTATTTTTTATCCAAAGGAAATATGCGGCGACATTGAGTTGTATAATGACGGCAACATGGCTATGAACAGCAGTCACGGGAGCACCAGACCAAAGTGTTCATATCCCAAAATGCACAGCCTATCTAGTAAAAAAGTGACACCCCCATAATAGAAGCAGGAAGAGAAGTATCAAACTGGCCAACATGCATAGCTGTCAACTTTTCTTGCGAGGAATTCTATTCGGAATAAGGGAATTTCCCTTTAAAAAAGGGAACAGTGGACAGCTATGCCAACATGGCACTTTTACTGGAAACATGCTGGCTGATGCTTTAAAAAGGAACTTCTTTATTTATTCCCCACCCCACCCTTAAACTAATATAGGAAGAATCCAGTAATTTTAACATGAAGAGTGAAGTCTTCAACAAGTAAGACCACCGAGTAGCAATAATATGGTAAGAAAAAGTGGAAGGAAATTGGGGGGGGGGCCCTCTGGCTCCCACAATTGTGGTCAGATTATTAGTTGACCGGACTGACCTATTTCATTGCCCGAGGTGAAAGACCAGGTTGTGCCTCCTCACTCATATTCCACATATGGCTCCACAGAAGCCAACTGGACTGGGAGCTGAAATGGATGCTGGCAAGACAACACCTCCTACAGGTAAACAGGTTATCTTAGGAGGTACAACACAGCTCTGTTCTCCAGCATCTCCCTGCGGTGTCTGCCACCTGAAGCAACTGCCTAATGGTAGGGCTGGCCCTGTTTTCGGTGAATGTTATATGAGTGGAACAAAGAGCTATCCACCCACAATGCAAGTATTGTTAATGAGTCTCCAGCAGCACGCATCAGGGTCAGTCTACAATGTATTGTTGCCAAAGATGGAGCGGCAAATGGCAGTATCTCATTCCCCAGTAAAGGTGCATAATACCCAAGAGGTTGCTCAAGTTTCACTCACTTTCTCTTTCTGTCTCTCTTTCGTCCCAGTGTACTGTATACAGCAGGGGTCAGCAAACTTTTTCAGCAGGGGGCCGGTCCACTGTCCCTCAGACCTTGTGGGGGGGCAGACTATATTTTTTTGGGGGAAAGAATGAATTCCTATGCCCCACAAATAACCCAGACATGCATTTTAAATAAAAGCACACATTCTACTCATGTAAAAACATCAGGCAGGCCCCACAAATAACCCAGAGATGCTTTTTAAATAAAAGGACACATTCTACTCATGTAAAAACATGGTGATTCCTGGAACATCTGCAGGCCGGATTTAGAAGGCAATTGGGCCACATCCGGTCCCCGGGCCTTAGTTTGCCTACCCATGGTATATAGTGTTAAGTTTTAATTAAGTTGTAAGTTTGTTAAGTCTGCTGCAACTGGATTTCTTATGGACGGTGCCAGTCTTGGATGTATTGGATTTGTGACCATTATGCTCATTTGCCTTCAGTAGCAGTAAAGCTCTGCTGGATGAAATATTGCCTCCGGTCTACTTTTGAGAATCCTGCAACGTGTTTAAGTTTTTACTCTGCTAACTATACATTGGAATCTACTCTGGATCAATATTGAGTAGACTTTCAATGACAGTTTTGGTACCCAGGGGAGAAAACCCCAGAGGTGCCTTTCTCTGGCAGTAATAATAATAACAACAGAAATAATATATATATATTGCCCTTTCACGACACCCAAGATCAGCTGCACGAGACCAAGTTACGACTGGGTGGCAGTGAGTAGCAGTCACTGGTGAGGTGGGAGCTAAGAGCAGCCTGTAGTCGAGACGGAAGAGCCAGGAGACTGAGTCAAGGAGCAAGTTAGGGCCAAAGAATGCCGAAATGCACTGAAGCTCAGGAAGACTTTGTTACAGTGGTGCCCCGCAAGACGAATGCCTCGCAAGACGGAAAACCCGCTAGACGAAAGGGTTTTCCGTTTTGGAGGTGCTTCGCAGGACGAATTTGCTATGGGCTTGCTTCGCAAGACGAAAATGCCTTGTGATTCCTGGGTTTTTTCCCCCTCCCCCCCCTTTCCCCAAGCCCCTAAGCCGCTTAACAGCTGATCGCTAAGCCGCTTAACAGCTGATCTAAGCCGCTTATCAGCTGATCTAAGCCGCTAATAGCCTTTCAGCAGCTAATCCGCTAATCCCTTAAGCCTTTAATAGCCACTAATAGCCGCTAAACCGCTAATAGCGCTAATAGCGCTAATCCGCTAATGGGCTTGCTTCGCAAGACGAAAAAAACCGAAAGACGAAGAGACTCGCGGAACGGATTCTTTTCGTCTTGCGAGGCACCACTGTACTTAAGCAAGGCTCAGCTGGAACAGGAAACTCTGTTATGTATTGAAGTTCTTACCCTGGCCACCAGGGGTATCATGTATATAGTTTTCACTCAGGTCCACGTCAGTTAATTTAGGCAGGAAACCCTGGGTTGTTGTTGTTACAATGTTGACAGCTGGCTGCCTATAAAAGCAGGCCGGCTGAGCTGTTTGCTGTTCAGTTCAGTTCCAGCTTACTTATAAAGAACTACAGTGGTACCGTGGGTTAAGAACTTAATTTGTTCTGGAGGTCTGTTCTTAACCTGAAACTGTTCTTAACCTGAGGCACCACTTTAGCTTAATGGGGCCTCCTGCTGCCGCTGTGCCGCCACCACACAATTTATGTTCTCATCCTGAAGCAAAGTTATTAACCCAAGATACTATTTCTGGGTTAGCAGAGTCTGTAACCTGAAGCGTCTGTAACCTGAGGTACCACTGTACTTGGAGAAATCTCTGTGTCGTCTGCTATGTCCACCTACTATTTAATAAACCCTTTATGCTCTTTTCTACATGGAAGGATCCAAAGATCTCACTCTGTGTGGGCAAAGTTAGTCCAGGGCCTGAAGGTGTTTTACTGTGAAGCAGCCACCCATAAGTTGCATGCCCCACCTCACGAGGAGCTCCACACGGATCTGTCAGCTTCTGGCAGAGCTAGCCTTGCTGCCCTTGTAGCAGTAGGGTGAAGTTTCCCCTTTAGGGCATGGGATACTAGGGAAACTCTACAGTATGAGGCAAGGCAAAGAAAATAAAAAACCTTCATGCAGAAGGTGCAGTTTCTTCAGGGAATATTATTGGTACCACTCAATGAGAAGCTGGGAAGGATGGTATTTAGTTTGAGTGCAATATGCGATGCCGTACATCCCTGAGGGTGCAGACGAAGTGTGAGGGGGTGAATATTAATTTTAATTATATTTACTTCCCTGAAGAGCCTGAACACCCGTGGCTTCCATCTATCAAGGTCCATTTATATTCGTGAAACAACTGAGTCAGCATGTGAATCATGGGAGTTGGGGGGAGTAGGGGGGGCTCTTTAATGAAAGCCACCCCAATTGCTCTGTTCTGGCCAAACCCAGTAAACAGTGGTAAGTAAAGGGGCCATTATAAAGTTAAGGGGAATCAGAATCCCTTTGCTCCCCCCCCCCCCCGTAGGCATTATAGCGAATCAAGGTTCATTTTGACCAAGTGGAAGTAGTCCTTAGGAACTTTAATATCAAAGTAATTCTAAAAATGAATATCCCAGAAGAAAACTGGGATAGAACAAATAATAATAATGCTTAATAATAATTTATTTGTAGATGCCTAGATATGATCACATGACAGGTGGCATACACATATTTTAAAATAAATGAATAACATTGTTGGTGTTTTTATTCAATTAACTGTTCCCACGAGTGGAAGTCCATGCAAGGCTAACCTTATTGGCATTGCACCATCTCTTGAAGACGTTCCTGTTTACACAACGATTCCCCTGATCTCTTGACTTGAACCTACTGTTTTAAAATGCTTTAATCTGCTATTTTAAATCTTTACATTGTTTTTTAATGGCTAGTTTTATGGTACATTTTATTTGTGAATGTTCAATTTAATGTTTTGATGAAATTGGTTTATTGTGTACACAGAAACCATCTTGGCAATTAAGTGGTATATAAATAAATATACATATATACATAATTTTATTTGTATGCTGCCTTTCCACAGTTCAAAACTTGCTCAAGGCGGCTCACAGCATAACTGCAAGTTACAAAAGTAGTCGTAAGCAATAAATAAAACATCAGAAAATACACAGGCAAATGGAACGATTTCTGCATAAATCACAAGATCTAAAATATACAAAAAGCCAACAGCAACATTCCCCCCCCCCCCACAAAACCCCAAAACAATACCCCAGCCCAAGTGTCTGTTCAACAGCCTCAGCTTTTGTAGCTGGAGTCAGTCTGGGCCCCACAATCCCAAGCCAGGTGGAAAAGGCTGCAAAGCAGGGAACAGGTCTTCCAGGGCTCACAGCCAATATATCCATTAATAATGTTATTATTAAATAACAACAATAACAACAACAGAAGCAGCAATAATAATGCACCATTTTTAGTTCTATTAACCTTAAAAGTATTTGGGAGTTTCCTTTTCACAGAACATCTTTCTTCTTTATTTGGCAGTTGGGTTCATTTTTGAGGTTGATTAGTCAAGATTTCTCAGTTCATTATTCATGACTCTGCAGTTTGCAATGTGTGACTTAGCAATGTGTTATTTTGAAACTTCCACACAGCTATGCCTGCTATAAAGGCTGACAGCTTTTCAATTTAGATGTCAGAGTAACAGGTTAAAACGGCAAAGTCACAGATTACAGAGTGCAAAGCTATAAAAGAACAAAGAGCAATATAACAAAACCCCTTTGTGTTATTCTAATGGGGTCTTCGCAAACGTGGCGAGAACAACTTCACATTCACGTATTGCACCTTTGTGGGATGCAGACTTATATTTCCCTTCCTGTTCTAATCGATGTAAACAATCGTTGTGTATTAACAAAGATCAAATAGACCAGTGAAAAAAATAAAACCTTAGCCATAAACCAAGCTAAATGAACAAATAAGAAGGAAAGTAGCTACAAATATAATGTACAGCAAACTTGTATTTTATGTGCATTGACTGTATGTGACATACACACCAACATTTCTCTGATGAAAATAGGGATGTAAATAATAATAATAATAATAATAATAATAATAATAATAATAATGCCCTGCCCACCTGACTCTGGGCACCTTTCAACAAATAGAAAAACATAATAAAACATTAAATATTTAAAAACTTCCCTATACAGGACTGCCTTCAGGTCTCTTCTAAAGGTTGTCTAGTTACTTATCCAGTGGTGTAGCGTGGGTTGTCAGCACCCGGGGCAAGGCAAGTAATTTGCGTCCCCTAACTCGTGGATTTGCGCCCCCTAACCCATGGATTTGCGCCCCCTAACCCTACCCCCAGATGTTGCGCCAGGTGCAGTCGGCCCCCCCTGCACCCCCCACGCTACGCCACTGTACTTATCTCCTTGGCTCGGGGGTCGCAGAACTCCATATCCCAAATATGAAAATCGGGACATCCTAAGGAAAAGCGGGACATTCCGGGATCAAATAAGAAACTTCTGTAAATCTGGGACTGCCCCTGGAAAATAGGGACACTTGGAGAGTCTGATGTGATTTCAGCCACAGCGGCTGAAGGCAGGCTAGCGAGGGCAAGGATTAGGGGTGGGTGCAAGGTGGAAACCCCAAGTAAATCTGGCACAAAAAAGAGCTTACTCTCTCAGCCTTTTTCCCTGGGCAAATCCCACGTGGAGCACCTTGAGTGCAGGGCACCTTAAGCCAGTGGCGTAGTGGATCTGGGAATGGTGTGGATGCTCTTATGAGATCCCACCGGGAAATCCAACTTCCCGCAAGATCTCACAAGAACCACCCCACCATTCCCACAGCCATTGCACTCTGCACAGACGCTGAAGTAGGACTGGTCTAGGAAGAAAGGCCAAGATATTTAAAGCTATTTTCATGCCAGGTCCATTTGGGGCTTCCAGCTTCCTGCCACTTCTGATTCTCCCCATTATGGGCTGCCTTATAGATGGCAGGCTAGCTATCTGCAAGGTGGCTCCAAAGGTAATTTTGGTCCTGTGTAATTCCGTGTATACACGTAACCCTTGGAACCGAAATTTCGTTGTATGATGCAAGTTGCTTGCAAATTAATAAACGAAAGTAATTTCCAGATGGCTTGTTCGAATATAGTCCCATTTCAGACCCATCAATATAAACAAAATATTTATTATGGCCAACCAGCCATTAAAAAAAGTACAGTATTAAAAAATAAATAGAAACCCACAGCCTCAGGAGAACAAAGCTGACAAGTTAGTAGCTAACAATCGCAGCAGGTCTAAGTGGTTTTGCAACATTCAGATATAATGCTACCTGTTTGGCAGTAGTTTAGTTAGATCCTTCAAGGAAGATACTCAAAAGGGGGTTCTGTATTTCCCCCTTTGTTCGTGAAGAATGGATTCAAATAATGCTTAAGGAGACCTTTATTCATAAAATTCATTCACATCCAGGGCTGTCTTAAACATATGCGGCGCTGGGTTGCAGTCCCAGGCGCTCAGGAGGGCGGAGCAAGCTGGCCGCCTCAGCATCTCGTGGGCTCGGTTACCCCCAAGCTCACGGCATGGAGCCAACGGGCAGGCTGTTCCCTGGACTCAACTCTCAGGCCCCGGATTCTCGGCCTGGTGCCCCTGAGAGTCCGGCGCCAGGGTGCCCCTTACCCCTAGTGCCTATGGGTAAGACAGCCCTGTTCACATCCTTAACATACCGTATTTTTCGCTCTATAAGACGCACCAGACCACAAGACGCACCTAATTTTTGGAGGAGGAAAACAAGAAAAAAAATATTCTGAATCTCAGAAGCCAGAACAGCAAGAGGGATCGCTGCGCAGTGAAAGCAGCAATCCCTCTTGCTGTTCTGGCTTCTGGGATAGCTGCGCAGCCTGCATTCGCTCCATAAGACGCACACACATTTCTCCTTGCTTTTTTGGAGGGAAAAAGTGAGTCTTATAGAGCAAAAAATACGGTATTTCCTTTCTCCTCCTTCTCAGCTGCTGGGTCCTGCTCAGGACAACT
The DNA here is from genome assembly GCF_965153285.1 of Podarcis tiliguerta. Taxonomy (NCBI): domain Eukaryota; kingdom Metazoa; phylum Chordata; class Lepidosauria; order Squamata; family Lacertidae; genus Podarcis; species Podarcis tiliguerta. The sequence continues at coordinate 31,946,560 of NC_139550.1, forward strand.
CCCTAAACATCAACTCACGATCAAGGGAGTACAAAAGTGTCTCTGATTATATCGCCCTCCAAAATGTCTGGAAGCAAAGTGTTCCAGAAAAGTAAATCCTAATGTCCTGCCAGACAAACATATCCCAAACTGGCTGGAACTCCAGGGAGGACCACTTGTGATAGCGCATAACCCCCCACCAACATCCCTCAGATGAAAAAGAAGGGTCATTTCTCACTCCCAAACAACTGACCCTCCTCGACCCCCATTTCTTGCCCCCCACCCCAAGCATTTCCTATCAGAAGAAGGGCGATCGCCACTAAACACTACACACCAATGGGACACAACACATATGACCTCCACTGTCCTGAGAGGACCCCTTAATTCTGATTTACGAAAAGAAAAACACACACACACAAATTTTATAAAGGGGCAAGACACACAGTTAAATAAATAAATAAATAAATAAATAAATAAATAAATAATAAATGACTCCTTGCACTCCGCTCTGCTCCGCCTTTCATCCTGCCCAGGGCAGCCCTGCCTTCTGACTGTCCCTTGGTGGTGGCAACCTCTTTTCCCTCGTCTCCTGCTCTCCAGCAAGCGCTATGAGCTGCCGAAGGGAGCAGGCCTGCAGCAGCGGCCATGGAGAGACTAGAGAGAGGCAATAGGATGGTCCTTCACTGCTGCTGCCTGGGACAAGCGCCGGCTCATCATTGTCCCTGAGCTCGGCAGCGGCAGCACTGGCAGGGCAAATGGGGACGTTCCAGTATCAAATCAGAAGTCAGTGGGAGGGGGAGGGTTCATAATTCCCGAATTATCCCTGGAAAATAGGGACACTTGGAGGGTATGATAGCATAGAGCCTACTTGGGTCTCTTGTCTGGCAGAGCCACCCTCCCCTAGCGAAGCTGCTCAGTTGTATTAAGCAAGGGCTGAGCCTCACTCAAGGGTGCTGGCTCCTGGTGGCTGAGGCACAATGGCTCCCAATCTTTTTTTTTTAAGGGGGCCAGGCCCCCTCAATTCTGGAGAAGCTGGCGCCTCTGGCCTCACTCAATGTCCACGGTGGTGTAGTGGTTAAGAGCAGTAGACTCATAATCTGGTGAACCGGGTTCACTTCCCCCGCTCTTCCACATGCAGCTGCTGGGTGACCTTGGGCTAGTCACACTTCTTTGAAGTCTCTCAGCCCCACTCACCTCACAGAGTGTTTGTTGTGGGAGAGGAAGGGAAAGGAGAATGTTAGCCTCTTTGAGTATCCTTCGCGTAGTGATAAAGCGGAATATCAAATCCAAACTCTTCTTCTTCAATATCTTTTTTTCTGATGGAAGACACATAAGGCCTTTTTGTAGAAATGGGGAATCCATGGCGACTCCCAGTTGTACATCGTATTACCAATGTGAAGTATGATAATCAGAGCTGTATCTCCCACTACGTTCATTAGCCTGCATTCCAGGCCGAGGTGGTTTTCTCCGGGGACACATGTATGCGCACCTTTGTCTTCTTGGCTTGAGAGACAAAGAGCAGCTCACACACCCAATATGGAGATTTGCAACTGAATGTCATGTGATCTAGGTTAGATACAACGTGAGAGATAGCAGAGACACATGCACAGTTAATTATCAACCCATCAGGTACTCAGAGAGCTCTTCTTAGTGTCCATGCAATTTCCCAAACCCCTTTAGCAATACAGTCGTACCTTGGTTGTTGAACAGAATCTGTTCTGGAAGTCCGTTTGACTTCCGAAAATGTTCGACAACCAAGGCACGGCTTTTGATAGGTTGCAGGAACTTCCAGCACACAATCGGAAGCCACATAAGCAGCTTCAGACGTTCAGCTTCCAAAGAACGTTCGCAAACCGGAACACTCACTTCCGAGTTTGCGGCGTTCAGGAGCCAAAACGTTCGACTCCCAAGGTGTTCGGCTTCCAAGGTATGACTGTACAAATACATCTCATATACAGTCATTACACGATTGTATTTAATTGAGGGATGGAGTTGGGTACCATCTGCATATTGGTGACAGTCAAGTCTACATCTCTGGTTAATCTCTCCCAGTCTTTTCCTATAGATACCGTATTTTTCAGTGTATAAGATGACCCCTATTTTTTGGGACTCCAAATTAAGGAAATGGGGGGAGATTGCCCAAAGTTGTTAAGCTTTTCTGGGGGGGGGGGATGTGCAGAGTGTTGAGCTGACCGCCACTGCCAATCGCACGCATCGACGAAGCCACCAATCATCTGCCTGCTTGCCTCCAGCCGCCGCCAATCACCTGTCCCCCCTCTGCACTATCCGTGTATAAGATGACCCCCAATTTTTAACATTTCTTAATAATAAAAACCCCTCGTCTTATACACAGAAAAATACGGTATTAAATAGCAGGGGTTAGAACCTGCAGTTCCCTGAGGAACTGCATAGCCTAACTGCAAGGAGGTAACTCCGCACCACTTTCTAAAATTGGCCTTCTTTGCAGGAGCTGAACCACTGCAGCACTGTGGCTCTAGAACCCAACCCAGAGAGACTATGCAGAAGGATACCATGTGCTGAGAAGTGCAAAAGAACCAACAGAAGCACACTCTCCGTGACTCGCTCTCGGAATAGGTCATCCATCAGAGCAACAAAGGAACTTTCCATTCCAAAGCCAGACCCAAAGCCCCACATAAATGGTGGTTAGCTGGATTTAATAATAAATAATCTCTTGGATGTATTTTTGTAACATCAAGTGTTCTTTGATTGAGAGAGATTTTTATTTTTGAAAATTGGAACTTGTTGCTCCAAGGACAAAAGTATGTGGGGGGGGGGTAGCACTAAAGCAAAGGGAAGAGGGGCGACGACGGATCACGCTCACCCCTTTGTACTGAAACTTTCTCTTTTTCTTTTTTAGAAAAGGGTCTGTACTGAAGCTGAGGGCAAGAAAAAAACCACCTCTCTTCTACAGGCCATGCCTGAGCTGTGCAGCACTATTGCTTTATTTTGCACTTTAAAAAAAACACACCAAAGCAGCCCATATTTGGCCTGGCTGGCTCACAAAGCCCAGTGTTACAGGAAGAGCGCTTGCGCCCGCTTGCTGTAATCAGAGAGGTAATTCTGTTTTTCCTGGCAGAGGCCTCTGCCGAGACTGCTGTGTGCGATGTATGGAACAGATTCTTTTTTCCGGCGCCCTGCCAAAGTGACCATCTGCTTCCAGTTCTAACCCCCCTTGCTCCCCCCCAATCTGTGGCTGTTCACTGAAGTGTGTGTGTGTGTGTGTGTGTGTGTACACACACACACACATGCGCGCGTAAAGGCCTGCTTCATTCCTGCACCCACCCCCAGGTCGTGTATCAAGACCCGGCCAGAAACGAGGCAGGATGTTAAGGGGGATGCCTGACCTGCATTGATCCAAAACGTGGCCGAGATAAGAATCTGTCCCTTTTCTTTCCTCAAAAAAACATCTGCTGGTCTGCAAACAGCCTTTGCGTTGCTTCAATCTGAGGCTTCTAAACATCTGTAAATAGAGAAGGCCGCATCAAGTCCTTCCCAGAGCTGGCTATGCAGAATGAGAACCTCGCCTCGCAGCAGCACTGCAGATGCCACCACCATTGCGGCTACCACCCCAAACTGCTGCTGTAAAAAATACCGCACCTCCCCAACTCTCTTCACATACCTTCTCTTCTCTTATGGGACCACAGAAGTCCCATGGGACCAGGGATCCAGGAAGAACATGAGCCGGCTTTCCATAACAATCCAAATCAAGGGCATCACTAGCTTGAAAGACAGCTGTGTGAGAGCCAGGCAGTTCTGACCCACGGAGTTGTTGTTTTTCCCCTCAGCAAAGCCCATGGAAATAAATAAGAACAGATTCTTGCACAGCCCCTCTTCATTTCAGTGGGGCTGGCACAGGAGAACTCTCTGGCAGATTGTGAGCCCAGGTTCATTAACAGGAGAGGAGAAATTTGAGGTTTCTGCCTCTTGCACCAAAAAGGTCTTTGGCCAGCTCTGCTCCAGTTTGCCATTTTGTTGTTGTTGTTAGGGTCAAGCTACTGCTGCCCATCTATTATTCCCATAAAGGTAAAGGTAAAGGGATTCCTGACCATTAGGTCCAGTCGTGGCCGACTCAGGGGTTGCGGCGCTCATCTCGCTTTATTGGCCGAGGGAGCCGGCGTACAGCTTCCGGGTCATGTGGCCAGCATGACTAAGCTACTTCTGGCGAACCAGAGCAGCGCACGGAAACGCCGTTTACCTTCCTGCTGGAGCGGTACCTATTTATCTACTTGCACTTTGACGTGCTTTCAAACTGCTAGGTGGGCAGGAGCAGGGACCGAGCAACTGGAGCTCACCCCACCACGGGGATTCGAACTGCCAACCTTCTGATCGGCAAGTCCTAGGCTCTGTGGTTTAACCCAAAGCGCCACCCGCGTCCCTATTATCCCCATACATGCAAGCAATTTTATCTTTTAATTTTTGCCTGAACAACACTGAACCAGACAGCGATCTTTTATTTCCACATTCCTCGTGTAAATGGTCATCTGCCAAACGAGAAGAGAATTACAGATGTCTTTGCAGAAATGCTGGGTGCTTCTAGTTGCACTCTGGAATGGATAGGGCCCACGTGGTGAAGAAAGCACGCCCCGTTCTGCGGCTCAGTGGTGCAAAACACCCTTCAGCTTTGCCCAAGCCTGAGCTCTTTCTATCGCAACAACTTTTACCTGATGTACAAATTCACTCTCAAAATCACTAGGGCCTTTTCATTTTCATAATAGTGGCAGTAACAGGTAAAACAATCAGCACACTCATTTATTAGTGCTTCATTAGCAGAAATTGTGTCCAGCTACGAGGGCAGTTAATGACTGAACAATCGTGATGGGCCATATGTTTGGCGCGAGATTTATTATTAAGTGCTTCCAATGGGGACAGATTCTCATCGCAGAATGGTGTAAGCCATTGGTGTAAAGACTGCAGCGTGGAACCCATTTATTTTCTGGTTAATATTATGGAATCTCGAAAGAATGACACTGCTATGAACAACAGTAAGAAGTATGAGAGCAGACAGAGTATCCATTTTCCTTGCTAGCCCACTGGCCCCTGTTCCCCAAAGGCCTTAGATGTTCTGGAGCACCATCTGGCTTTATGACCTGTTTATCCTGATTTGCTTGCAGAATGCTAAGGCAGAGGTTAGATTAAACCCTGTCTTTCTTAATTCTGATTTGTTTATGGAGTGGTTATACAACAATGAACATTCACCGAGGAGTCATCTTGACTTGCTTGAGGGGTGTTCCCATTAACCACTCATCCACTCTGTCCTTTTCAATGCATTTCCCAATCACTTTCCTAACTGCAAAATGTTAGGATTTGTTAAAATGGATTTATTTATTTTTTGCACCAGGGCAGCTTTCACCAATCTGATGTGCTCCTGGTGAATTGGACTACAACTCCCATCAGTCCTAGCCAATGTATGCAAATGCATAGTGTCCAGGTCACGAGAAGTAATAGTTTCACGCTGTTCTGCGTTGTCTGGGCTGCATCTGTTGTACTGTGTCCACTTAACGTTGAATTCCTTCCCCCTGTATCAAGCAGAGGGTCAGATTAGAGACAATTGTCAAGAACCATTCCAAGTCTATGAATCTAGAAACAAAATGATCAGTGAAGAGGTCGCTTACGGGTTATCAGAGCTTCGAGCCAGGGAGTGACGTGTTAGGGCTTATCTACATTTCTTCATGTCCTGCTACTTAAGTGTGATTTTTCCTGAATTTAACTGGGGGGAAATGGCAATTTGGGCTTTTCTCTGGATTGATGTTTGCTCCGATTTAGCACAAAGGAGCAGGGCAAGGGGAAAACTGCTCCAACCTGTGCTTTCTAGGCACAGGACAAGCAGAAATGTGGACAAGCCCTTAGTCAAAGTAGATGGGCAAAATCTCCTTTGCCCATTCCACCTTCTTCCCATTTCTGCCTGTTCTCCAGGGCTCTTTAGCATCTTCAGACAATGAATGAAGGTGCCTTCATAGGTGCCTCCAGAATTGCTTAGCTCTGAAGCAGTGGGAGGTCTCGCAAAGCCAATATTAATGCCGTCTTCCTATGATGGAGAAAGAACTGGGGAAAAGTGAGAAAAGGGGTTATTATTACCACTTACAGATATCTGGGACGCGGGTGACGCTGTGGGTTAAACCACAGAGCCTAGGACTTGCTGATCAGAAGGTCGGCGGTTCAAATCCCTGCGACGGGGTGAGCTCCCGTTGCTCGGTCCCTGCTCCTGCCAACCTAGCAGTTCGAAAGGATGTTAAAGTGCAAGTAGATAAATAGGTACCGCTCCAGCGGGAAGGTAAACGGTGTTTCTGTGCGCTGCTTTGGTTCACTAGAAGAGGCTTAGTCATGCTGGCCACATGACCGGGAAGCTGTACGCCGGCTCCCTTGGCCAATAATGCGAGATGAGCACTGCAACCCCAGAGTCAGCCACGACTGGACCTAATGGTCAGGGGTCCCTTTACCTTTACAGATATCTGATCTGCATAGGCTTTTGAAGGTGTGCAGAGTATGAGATGCTTCCTAGGACCTACAGGGGTGTCACCTTTAAAGCAATGGACCTACTTGTGGCTCAAGATTATGGTCCATGGCCTGCTTAGTGAATCCTAGTCTTAATATAATGGGTTCTTCTATGACTTAAGGGATCACTGGCAAACCTTATGCTCTGTTGCATTAATGAAAAGAGAAAAGTGTTGGGTTTGCTCCAGTACAACGTTATTAATTTTCTCTGTGTAAATTTATACATCCAGATGCAGATCCTTGATTCTTTCCAAAGTCTACATCACCAGCACACCATCCGGAGTTTCCAGGAATCGATCCACTGGTTCAGAAGACACACAGGGATATTTGCACATCAGAATTCTTACTTTTGTGGTTGGCCCTCCAAAACAAATAACCCCTGGTGGCCTCATTTGAGGTGTGTGTGTGTGTGTGTGTGAGAGAGAGAGAGAGAGAGAGAGAGAGAGAGAGAGAGAGAGAGAATGTATGCAAGACATGGATGCAGAGAATGCTCTCTACTGCTGAATTTTGGGTATGTACATACACATTAGTTGCTTAAAATGCAGAGAGGTAATTTCCCCTTGCTGTATTTCAATTTGCTTTCCCCCCGTTGCTTTACTAACCAGAGGGAAGAAGGGGGTGTCTTCACCTGATATGCATTACCTGATTTGCTTCCCCCGTTTCCGCAACCCTTCCCCTCCCAGCTCCTATTTAGTGAAGCTGTCTTCACTGCCTATACTCACCAGGCGTATCTTCCAGTGGCGTAGCGTGGGTTGTCAGCACCCGGGGCAAGGCAAGTAACCCGTGGATTTGCGCCCCCTAATCCTAACCCCCAGATGTTGCGCCCAGTGCGGCCGGCCCCCCCTGCACCCCCCACGCTACGCCACTGCTATCTTCTGCCCTTCAAACCAGCTTCAGATTCAGCTACTGTCCAAGTGTTTCTGTACATCATGGCTACAATCCAGCCCAGAGTTTATTTCACTGGGATCCAGAATGACATGCTGGATTGTGGCCTACAGCCTTGCCCTGAATTGGTACTGGGGTGAGTGCTGGTTTATAAGCCAGTCTCTTCCAGAACAGGTCAGGGACTGGGAGGCTGATCTTGACTGACCCACCCATGTCTTGCTATGATGATTCTCTTCAGCATATCAGGATGTGCCATTTAATCCCTAGAAACTGAATTGTTAGTGGATAGGACAGGTGCCTTAATCAATGGTAAAGAATTTTTGAAACAACCAAATAGGAATTTGGCTATTGCCTCCCCAAAATACCTGTTTTACTGGTTTGTTTTTCCTCCCCATGTTGCTGCTCTGCCAATAACAGAGCAAAGGAAAACATGAACTGATGTTTAGCCCTGACTGATCTATCAAAAGTGGAATTGCAATTTTCCATTTTAACTTTTTCTACATTTCTCCCATTGCTCTACTTCCATTTCCACATATAGCTCAGAGAAAACAGCCTCGGCAGCAAAGCACACCACCACCAAAACAGCTACATGCACAGTTTGGGTGTAACTTTGCAATTGTAATTTAATATCCCCATAATGGATTTGGATGAGAAAGGACACCTTTCAGATCTGCAGTAGATTCGGAATTGGAAAGGATTAAAACCCGAAGCATTCAGAATAGTCTTAACAAACAGGTTAGCTGGGTAGGCAGCAGCAGAATGAATCAACAAGGACAAATGTAAAAGCCATGTGCAGGGAAAATGAAGCAAATATACTGTCAAAAGCGGCAACATTGCTTCCATAAAAGATATAGTAGTTATGGAGAGTAAGAAATTGAGTATGAGCCAACGGTGTGATGCTGAGGCACATAAGGCTAATGCTACGTTAAATGCCCAGCCAAGTAGAATCGCTGTCTCCTCTCTGCTGAACTGGGAGGGAAAGAAGGAAAAGATGCAGTCTGCACTGCGTTCCATAATCTGCATTTGCCCTCCACCTTCCTGGTTTTCTCATGCAAAAGCTCGTCCCTAATACAAGAGGCAGAAACTTGCCTGAAACAGCCTGGAAAGAACTGACCAGCTTAACGCCTTCATTACTGAAGCCCTTTAGTTTCTCTCTTACTTTTCAGTGGCGAGTTGCACCCATGCACTCATTCATCTAGAGCATTTGTTAATTTTTGTCGGATGTAATCCACTGGGAGCAGTCAAGTACAACATTCCTTGTTTTGCTAGAGTGGACATGCAGGAGAATGTTTGGTCCAGCCAGTCAAACTACCTGTTCCTCCTGGCCTGGAGCATCCTTCCTTACATGTGACTAGTGGGTGGGCGTGACCTTTCCAGACCTGGTAAAAGGCCAATGCATGCTGCCACTCTCAGGGGCGTAGAAAGTGGGGCGGTGGTAGACAGAAAGGACAGACAGAACTCGGGACCAGGATGAAGAGACGGAGGATGAAGTTTGGCAGATTTTTTAAAAAAAAAAATTATTTAGAGAAGTATTGTAAAATTAATGACTGTTAGGAAAATCTTGCAATGAAACTATTAGGCTTTAGTAGAAATGTTATAAGGAGTTGTGTACAAATAATTTTTTTTAATTCTAAGGTTTTTTCTTTTTATGGTGAGATAAGGCCAAAATAAATTAAGATAATTAAAGGACAGAATATAGTGAAAGATGGAAAGGATTTGCTGAGATAATTAATAATTAGAATACAAAAGAGGGAGGTGTGTGGAGGTCAAGGAAATAAGTTAACGAAGATAAGAACATGGAATTATTGGATTTGTTTTTAAATTTATTCTTTTGTTTTTGTTTTTGATGTTGGTGTATTGTATTCTCTTTTTTATTCTTTTTTTATTGATTTGTATGGTTAATTCTGCTCTTTCGCTTTTCTTGTTTTTCTTTCTTTCTTTTCTCTTGTAACTTCAAATTTCCAATAAATATATATATTTAAAAAAAAAAAAAAAAAGGAAGGGGGGCGGTGGTGGCGGGCCACCCCGGGTGTCATCCTGGAGTGTGGGTGTGTGACAAAAAGGCACACTGCAGGGGTGCACATCATGGCACCCATGCAGCTAACTCCGCCACTGGCCACTCTCTCTTTTCCATCTTCCTTTCGTTCTGAGAACTTCTCAGACTGCTAACTGCAGTCATTAGGTCAACCCACATATGGGGTAAACCTGTTTGTACATGTTTGTAACTTTAAGCCTTAAGCCTGCCTTCAGGGAATCAAACTATGCTCTGCCTGATCGTGAGTAAACTTTCTTTTTATTGCTTATGAATAAGACTGTGGTGTCTTTATTCTTTTAGGAAGGATTCAAGAGGTCTTACCAGGAAAATATTAGAACACATTTCAATCTGGAAAAGCCAGACTAAATTGCGTATTGTCTTAAGAAACTCGCATGCGTTTGCAACAAGTTTTCTGCTGTGTAAAGGGGAATGCACTCTGCTCAGTAAAGGAACTTGCTAGCGCAAGTTGAAAAGGATATTAAAGGACCCCTGACCATTAAGTCCAGTCATGACTGACCCTGGGGTTGCGGTGCTTATCTCACTTTATTGGCCGAGGAAGCCGGCATACAGCTTCCGGGTCATGTGGCCAGCATGACTAAGCCGCTTCTGGCGAACCAGAGCAGCGCACGGAAATGCCGTTTACCTTCCCGCTGGAGTGGTACCTATTTATCTACTTGCACTTTGATGTGCTTTCAAACTGCTAGGTTGGCAGGAGCAGGGACCGAGCAACGGGAGCTCACCCCGTCGCAGGGATTCGAACCGCCGACCTTCTGATCAGCAAGCCCTAGGCTCAGTGGTTTAACCCACAGCGCCACCCACATCCCTCAAAAAGGATATTAATAAACAATATATCCTCTCCTGCCAACTAGTACAACTAGTTGGGACCAACTAGTACAACTCTCTGCAACGCAGGAATCTTTTGCCCATTGTGGGGCTTGAACCCACAACCCCGAAACTCTGAGTTTAAGAGTCTCATGCTCTACTGACAGAGCTATCCCAGATGATCATGTCTGGCTTAATCCCGAGTCCAAAAGCAGACATTATGGCACACACACACGGGTGCCACTATAACCAGTAGCATTGCATCCCCTCCCCAGTGATGTGATGTGATGTGCTATCATCACACTGCACATTTCCCTGTCCAGTGCCCCTCTAATGGGCCAATAAGCTGAAAGGAAGCAGTGGAACTCGTAATATAATTTCATCATGTCACTTTTTTATTATTTTATTGCTAGACATTAGGAAAGAAAGAGGAGACGTGGCTCTGTTGCTCTTGGTGGAAGGCTCACGTGTGCTGTAATATCTAATTACAGCCTTAGTCCTCACCCCTGGCTGAAACAAAGCCTAACTTCTTAAAATCTTACAACTGTATTTGCTCAAATTTATCCTTTGCTAAACCTTGGCTCTCCCACTTTATTCTCGAGTTGTTTCTCTCATTGTTCAAAATAAGCTTTTAAGCCCCTCCTCGGGTAAGTGTCAGTATTTGTTTGAATGGTTTGAATTTATTTTACCAAGTCACATCAGGGGTAGCCAAAATGGTGACCCCCAAATGTTGCCGGACACACATCAGCAATGACCAGCATCACCAATGGTTAGGAATGATGGGAGATGTAGCCTAATAATGTCTGGATGACACCAGATTAGCTATTCCTGATACACATTAATGCCACTTCATACATGTATGATATTGATCTATTCATCTATTTTACGTGTGTGTGTGTGTGTGTGTGTGTAGACACACAGAATACTATGTTCATGCTTCCATCACTCTTGGAAGAGCCAAGAGTGACAGAGCAGAACTTAATGGTTTCTTACACCATTAGACACTACAGCCGGTACAAGAACTGCATTATATAACCACAGGCAACTATATGTCAGGTGGAGGGGTTTATATTGGGAAAACGGCACCCTGCGCTGTGGTTCCATTCCATTCAAGCTGCTTTTAAGCTTAGGAAAAAGGTGTCAGGAAATCTAATAATGGATCTCCCATATCTCATCTGCTCAGCTCTTTGTGTGAGCTTCCTTGAATTACGAGTTGCAAGTTACATATTCCAGACACTCTGCCTGATCTCTGTGCATAAGGAGCAGTGAAAACACCATAAGTACAGTATTGGAGGCAATACTTATGTTAGAGGTGCCATTTCTACATTACAAAGACTACAATATCACAAAGCAAGGTAATATGGATTTTGGGGCCTTTAAAGGTGGCAGAATAAAAGACAGACAAATCTCACCAGTGTGGTACAGTGGTTAAGAGCGGTGGACTCGTAATCCGGTGAACCAGGTTCGCGTCCCCGCTCCTCCACATGCAGCTGCTGTCAACTTTTCCCTTTTCTTGCGAGGAATCCTATTCGGAATAAGTGAATATCCCTTTAAAAAAGGGAAACGTTGACAGCTATGCTGCTGGGTGACCTTGGGCTGGTCACACTTCTCTGAAGTCTCTCAGTCTCACTCACTTCACAGAGTGTTGGTTGTGGGGGAGGAAAGGAAAGGAGGTTGTTAGCCGCTTTGAGACTCCTTAGGGTAGTGATAAAGCAGGATATCAAATCCAAACTCCAACTCCTCCTCCTCCTCCTCCTCCTCCTCTTCTTCTTCTTCTTCTTCTTCTTCTTCTTCTTCTTCTTCACCCAAGTCGCATGATCTGTTGGGAAGTTATTCTTTGCAAACCCTATAGCAAGAATAGGAACTATGTCACCATCCAATGTTGTTGGATTCCTGTTCCCAAGGGCCACAGTCAGTATGGCTAATGGCCAGAGGTGATGGCAGTTTTAGTCCAGCAATATACAGAGGTCCACATGTTCCCCATCCTTGACCTGTAGGAATTATTAAGTTACTCAAGATCACAGCACTTTCACAGCTCCACAGGAATGCTTCCCAACACATTCGTGGAAAGGTGAGTGACATCTTGATTTTTCCACCTCAAGCACCAAGATACCATAACAACAATAAAACAATTTATTATTTATACCCTGCCCATCTGGCTGGGTCCCCCCAGCCACTCTGGGCGGCTTCCAATAAAACACTAAAATACAATAACCTATTAAACATTAAACGCTTCCCTAAACAGAGCTGCATTTAGATGTCTTCTAAAAGTTTAGCAATTATTTTTCTCTTTGACAACTGGTGGGAGGGCGTTCCACAGGGCGGGCGCCACTACCGAGAAGGCCTTCTGCCTGGTTCCCTGTAACTTGGCTTCTTGCAGTGAGGGAACTGCCAGAAGGCCCCCGGCGCTGGACCTCAGTGTCCAGGCTGAACGATGGAGGTGCTCCTTCAGGTATACTGGACCGAGGCCGTTTAGGGCTTTAAAGGTCAGCACCGACACTTTGAATTGTGCTCGGAAACGTGTGTCAACCCCATTGCGTCAGCTGTGGGATCCAGCCTGAGTGGAAGAGCAACCTAGGCAATTCCTTAGGATGGCAATGAGTTTCAAAGCTGCATGTAACCTGGAAGGGATCTGTTGCAACATCTGTTGCAACGGAGCAAAACCTCTCTCTGAGAGAACAGGGTGACCTGTGAACAATGTGAGAGAACAATATGTTCCATCTCTGATCATAGAGGGTTCAAACAAGTCCTACCTAAGGCAAGGCAAGTGTCTTGCCTCACATTCTTCCTTGCTCTGCACCAAAACACACACATGGCTTCTTTCATAGCATCACCTGCCATGGTGCCAAACTTTTAATCACCTTCATGGCTTAGCACTGCCTCTTAGGTTTAGCCTGTGATGAGTAAATAGGCAATAACCCCGGGCTAAAAAAACAAAAAGCAAAAACAGGTATAGGGCGTTTTTGGCCCTCCAGAAGCTGGCAAGCTGCTGCTGCCCACATATATATATAATCACCCTCTAATCAGAGGGTGAAGTGGAAGTACTGTGGAGACTAAGGCAGCAGTGCCCATCTGACAAGCCACCATGTTCGTGCAGTGACTAAGGTACTTATGTCCTCCTATGTTGCCTGCAGCCCCAATATGAGACCTGTAGGGGACCCTGAGGATTATCTAGACCAACCCCCTGCCATGCAGGAATCTTTTGCCCAACACGGGGCTCAAACCCTGAGATTAAGAGTTTCATGCTCTACTGACTGAACTATCCCAGCAGGTGGGATCTACACGTTTGCCTATGTGTATATATGTGAGCCCTTTTAATTATGTGTATGCAGCCCCTCACTGTATGCAAATCTGCATTCTGTGGGGTGTTTTATTACTAGTACAGTGGACGCTCAGGTTACAAATGTGATCCGTATGGGAGGCAGTTTCGCAACCTGCAGCACCATGTCTGCACATGTGCAGGTCGCGATTCGGCGCTTCTGTGCATGCGCAAAGCGCAATGTAGTGTTTCTGCGCATGCGCGAGCGCCAAAACCTGGAAGTAACCCGTTCCGGTACCTCCAGGGTCGGCGCAGTGCACAACCCAAAAATGCACAACTTGAAGTGTCTGTAACCCAAGGTATGACTGGACAACATTTTCCTGTTGCCTGGAATGGACACACAGGGGAATGTGGCGCCAGACAGAGAGGACTTCCTGTCATACCTGCTCTGGAGCTTCCTCCCCCTGAGTGTGTGACCAGGTAGATGTCCGTGACCCTAACTGACCAGATAAAAGGGTTGGCCACACAACCACCTCTCTCTTGGACTCTTACTTTCTTAGTCTCACTCTTGGATTCTCGCTCTCCTGGCTCTTAGCCAGCGCATGGTTCAACCTTCACATAGGGTGGAGACCACAAGCAGAAAGTCTGGGATGTATCTCAGACTCCGCTTCACTGTAAACACAAGATAAAGCCTGCCTTCAGATTATCGCTGTGAACTGAATGTAAGTAAAACTTGATTCTTACTTTTAAATAAGACCGTGTTGTCTTGTTATTATTTTAAGAGGGAAATAAAGGGAAAACTTACCAGGAACAATCCAGACTGGAAAAGCCAGACTGGATTGCTTAATTAAAGGATACTAATGAATCACCAACTTGCTTCCAATAAGTAGCAAAGGGAATGTGCTCTGCTGTTTACTTACTAGCGTGAGTGAGGAGGGATAATATCAAAACAAGATAGCCTCTCCTACCTTCCTTAACATCACCACACATTCTGCTACATGATGTGTTAGTTTTAATTGCATGTACAATTAAGGGTGCTCCAGCAGCAATGTGAATCTGGGGCACAGCGATGACCCAGTATACTGTAGCAGACAACTTAAAAAGTGAATTGGCTTACTGATGCAACGTCTGTCCCTGCACGCAGGTGCATTCACAATTTCAGATGGCTCACATGCATATGGCTGTAAGCCTGCCATCTAAGTCCATGTGCTTTCATGCAGGCACATGTGTTTGCTGTGTTTTGTGCAAGGGCTCTGCTGGGCATAGACGCAACCAACCTGCCGAAAGCTTCTTGCGAGAGCCGTGGCTGCTGGCGCCAGGCGCTCATCTTAAGTAACATCCATATGCCTCCAGTTATCCCTGGGATGGATCTATCTCTTCTCCCTCAGACCCACCGGGCAAGAAGAGGAGGTGTGTGTGTGTGTGAGGGGGGAGGAAACCACACTCCAGATGGCCGGAGCCGGCTGTATTTGTAGTACAAGCCTCAGCTCCAACAGATGTGCCAGGACGCCATATTGCAGACACAGATGTAGGAGTCAAGTGCTCTGTGAAGACATTACATCTTCTTTGGGAAATGAATTAAAACACCACACACACACACACACACTCATGAGCGAAAATATCATTCCAACCACACTGGGCTCCGAGGCAAGAAATCTGCAGCGTCTGCGCAGGTTGGGGAAATATTCCCTTTTGCATCCGCCGACAATCCCCCCACCGCTGAATAGAAAAGCATTTCAGGGCATTTTGGATGCCATCCGCTCAGGATTTGCAGAGGCAATTAAAAGCGTTACGAGGTTTTTCTGCAGCATGTAAGCAGTAGTGCTCCTCCTTACTCTTGCTTCGGAAGAACTAGCTAATGAAGGATAAACACTCGGTAGGGACTGATCCAGGCATTTGTGTCCAACTCGGTCTGCACAGAGAAGGCCAATCAAACGATTCAGTGGATTTCCATTGTTTACATGGGAGAATAGTACAGTGGGGGGGGGGGGGAGTTGTCACTATTTTCAAAAAGGGGAAAAGAGAGGACCCAAATAATTACCGCCCAGTCAGTCTGACATCAATACCAGGGAAGATTCTGGAGCAGATCATTAAGCAAACAATCTGTGAGCACCTAGAAAGGAATGCTGTGATCACCAATAGTCAGCATGGATTTCTGAAAAATAAGTCATGTCAGACTAACCTGATCTCATTTTTTGACAGAATTACAAGCCTGGTAGATGAAGGGAACGCAGTGGATGTAGCCTACCTTGATTTCAGCAAGGCATTTGACAAGGTGCCCCATGGTATTCTTGTAAAGAAGCTGGTAAAATGCGGTCTTGACTATGCTACCACTCAGTGGATTTGTAACTGGCTGACTGACCGGACCCAAAGGGTGCTCATCAATGGTTCCTCTTCATCCTGGAGAAGAGTGACTGGTGGGGTGCCACAGGGTTCTGTCTTGGGCCCGGTCTTATTCAACATCTTTATCAACGACTTGGATGATGTACTCAAGGGCATCCTGATCAAATTTGCAGATGACACCAAACTGGGAGGGGTGGCTAACACCCCAGAGGACAGGATCACACTTCAAAACGACCTTGACAGATTAGAGAACTGGGCCAAAACAAACAAGATGAATTTTAACAGGGAGAAATGTAAAGTATTGCACTTGGGCAAAAAAAATGAGAGGCACAAATACAAGATGGGTGACACCTGGCTTGAGAGCAGTACATGTGAAAAGGATCTAGGAGTCTTGGTTGACCACAAACTTGACATGAGCCAACAGTGCGACGCGGCAGCTAAAAAAGCCAATGCAATTCTGGGCTGCATCAATAGGAGTATAGCATCTAGATCAAGGGAAGTTATAGTGCCACTGTATTCTGCTCTGGTCAGACCTCCCCTGGAGTACTGTGTCCAGTTCTGGGCACCACAGTTCAAGAAGGACACTGACAAACTGGAACGTGTCCAGAGGAGGGCAACCAAAATGGTCAAAGGCCTGGAAACGATGCCTTATGAGGAACGGCTAAGGGAGCTGGGCATGTTTAGCCTGGAGAAGAGGAGGTTAAGGGGTGATATGATAGCCATGTTCAAATATATAAAAGGATGTCACATAGAGGAGGGAGAAAGGTTGTTTTCTGCTGCTCCAGAGAAGCGGACACGGAGCAATGGATCCAAACTACAAGAAAGAAGATTCCACCTAAACATTAGGAAGAACTTCCTGACAGTAAGAGCTGTTTGACAGTGGAATTTGCTGCCAAGGAGTGTGGTGGAGTCTCCTTCTTTGGAGGTCTTTAAGCAGATGCTTGACAACCATATGTCAGGAGTGCTCTGATGGTGTTTCCTGCTTGGCAGGGGGTTGGACTCGATGACCCTTGTGGTCTCTTCCAACTCTATGATTCTATGAGTATTTGATCCCCTGCTAAATTTTCCCGTTTGCCCCCAGACGAAGAAAGGGCCAGTCCATAATTTTAATAGTAGGTTTATTGTAGCCGTGAGAGACAGAATAACAACAGGGAAAACCCCAGAAACCCAGGAGACAAAAGTCAGAGATTGTCTGACAGAAAAGTCATTTCTTCGTCAGAGGGCAAATTGGCAAATTTAGCAGGGGATCAAATACTTTCCCCCCTCACTGTAAGATTGTACTGCTGAACTGGGAAAAAAAGGTAAAGGTAAAGGTACCCCTGCCCGTACGGGCCAGTCTTGCCAGACTCTAGGGTTGTGCGCTCATCTCACTCTAGAGGCCGGGAGCCAGCGCTGTCCGCAGACACTTCCGGGTCACGTGGCCAGCGTGACAAGCTGCATCTGGCGAGCCAGCGCAGCACACGGAACACTGTTTACCTTCCCGCTGGTAAGCGGTCCCTATTTATCTACTTGCACCCGGAGGTGCTTTCGAAATGCTAGGTTGGCAGGCGCTGGGACCGAGCAATGGGAGCGCACCCCACCGCGGGGATTCGAACCGCCGACCATGCAATCGGGCAAGTCCTAGGCGCTGAGGCTTTAACCCACAGCGCCACCCGCGTCCCTACTCTGAACTGGGAAATCTGAATGCAATTCCTGGCTCTGCCACGGACTTCCAATGTTGCCTTGGGCAGGACACTGTGCCTTCTACTTCTGGCTGAGAACGGGGTCAGTGACTGTGGCAGCAGCAACTGCATGTGGCAATTGCTTCCTTGGAACACAGAACCAGTTTCAACCATTCTTCGTGCAGAGATAAGATGGTCTCCTATCATATCCCATGCCCAGGGCAGTTTTGTGTGAACAGGGTCACCAAAAAAAAGCAAACACAGTGGCTGGCATTCCTGAGATGATTACCATCCTGGCAGAAAAGCAGGTCTTGGCCTCTGATCTATACTTCTGTGGCAGGCAGAACAGACTTCTCTCGCATTAGTTTAAGAATGCAGGGTGATGAGTCACTCCCATCTGAGTATGAAAATACGTTAAGAAATAACAAGCTACAAATTGTTAACCGCATGGCACTTTTGCATTTGGTTTTTCATTGCTAGGCAAAACATTTCATATTTTACTTGTGAAAGTCCATTCAATTGTTTACTGCCCAGTTTAATTAAGATTTTAAAAATAAAAAATGTCAGCTATCTTGTAGAGCAGGAATGGCTGGCCTGTAGTCCTCCAGAAATTCCTAGATTTTTCCTCCTACCATCCCTGATCTTTGGCCATGCTAGCTGGGGATTATGGGAGTTGGGGTCCAATAACACCTGAAAGACACATGTTCTAAAGTTTATGCAGCTCTTCACAATTCCGTTTCTCCTGTAATAATAATAATAATAATAATAATAATAATAATAATAATAATAATTTATTATTTATACCCCGCCCATCTGGCTGGGTTTCCCCAGCCACTCTGGGCGGCTTCCAAAAGAATATTAAAATACTGTGATACATCAAACATTAAAAGCTTCCCTAAACAGAGCTGCCTTCAAATGTCTTCTAAAAGTCTGGTAGTTGTTGTTCTCTTTGACATCTGGTGGGAGGGCATTCCACAGGGAGGGCGCCACTACCGAGAAGGCCCTCTGTAAATTTACTAAATATGCAGCCCACTTCTTTATCCAAATATTTCATGCTACTTGATTAAAATAGAGGCAGTAGACCAATTTTAGATACATGTTCCCTCTGCTCTCATTCTACCACTCACATTTGTAAAGGTTTTCTCTGGTTTGGTTTGAAAAGCAGATGGTCTAGACTCCTCAATGGGGACTTACCTACTGCATATGTGCCAGGGCCGGCTCTGCGATGAGGCAGAGTGAGGCAGCTGCCTCAGGCAGCAGATGCTGAAGTGCAGGGAGAGGACAGAGCTGTGAGTGCCACATGATCTGCTCAGAACCCACTATGCTAGCCTGCTGCCCTCAAGTGTAATGAAGGAAATGGTCCTTTCACCAGTATTGGACTTAAGTTTCCAGTCCTATTGGTTTCTGTATCTCTCTTGGGGGAGGGTGTCGTCGTATCCTTGCCTTGGGCAGCAAAATGTCTTGAGCTGGCCCTGATATGTGCCCCTTTGCTTTCTTCTCTCACGTGTAAGCCTTGAAGTCCTTTTTGTTTTTAAGCATGCTGTATTGTAGGCCCTGTATAGCTACTCAGCTCAGCTTCTTGATGCAAGCTCAGTAATGTCTTACTGGTCATGTGAATAAACTAGCTTTGAAAGCTCTGAAGCAACAAGAAAAGTAATGGTAAGATAAATGTAAAGGACCTCCCGATGGTTAAGTCCAGTCAAACTTGACAATGGGGTGCGGCACTCATCTCGCTTTCAGGCTGAGGGAGCCGGCATTTGTCCGCAGACAGCTTTCCGGGTCAGTTGACCAACATGACTAAACCGCTTTTGGTGTAGCGGGACACCGTGACGAGTGCCAGAGCGCATGGAAACTCCATTTACCTCCCCACCGCAGTGGTACCTATTTATCTACTTGCGCTGGTGTTCTTTCAAACTGCTAGCTTGGCAGGAGCTGTGAGCTGCCCCGTCACATGGACTTCAACTGCCAACCTTCCGATCGGCAAGCCCAAGGGATTCAGTGGTTTAGACCACTGCGCCACCCGCACCCTTGGTACAAGAGAAGTAGTTGTTAAACCACGCAGGCCTTTCCTCTACTAAGCAGTTCCTTCTGTGTACATTTCTCTTAGCAATGGAGCCTAAAGGTTCGTGTGGTACATTGAGACCTGCTGGGTTAAGGGGCCACGCTTGCCTGTGTGTAGTGCCTCAAGGTGCAGCTGGTAGAGGGAGAACTATAAACTGCCTTCCCTGGCTTGGTGCTCTCCAGGGACTTTGGATAACTTCCATCGGCCACAACCAGCAAAGGCTTTTTGGGGCACCATGTTGGGGGAGGCTGCCCTAAAGCCAAGCAATAAATAGCCTGCCCATCTCTATTTATTCTGGCTCCTCACCCTGAGATTATGAGTCTTCTGACAGAGGCTCTGACAAGAGTGTTAAAATCTTGAGACCTGCCAACCTTACTGCTGTGGTGTTAAACTTGTTAAACTGGCTGCAGCAGGAGACTGGGCAACGGGACTGTGGAGGAATCACAGGGGGACAAAACAATGGAATGGATCTCTGCTGTGCCGCCAGTTTGTTTCTGAGCGCATTTCAATGCACAAGGATTAACCTTTAAATCAGGGGTGATGGGCCTGTGGCCCTCCAGCTAGGGCTGGCCCAAGATATTTTGGCACCTGAGGCCAACCACGAAATGAAGATCTACATCAGGAACAAGGGGGGATTAAGGATCTTCATCAGGACCTGATGCTCCTGCGGTTGTGTCGCCTGAGGCGGTTGCCTTATCTCGCCTCATAAATGGGCTGGCCCTGTCTCCAACTACTGTTGGACCACAATTCCCATCATGTTTTACTGCTGATAATGTTGGTTGGGGCCGATGGAAGCTGGAGTATGATAACACCTGGAAGGCTACAGGTTTTCCACCTCCCCTTTAAAGTATTTAATCAGAAAAAAAGCCCTTGATCAACTGATATGTAAACTGGCTGCTCAGCTCCACTCATGATTGGAGTGGAGACAAAGGGTTAAATTTCCTCCTCTTTTGCCATGGTCCTGATCTAAACTGGGGACCCCATGTTTGTTTAGCCTAGAAAAGAGGATACTGAGAGGAGATACGAGAACCATCTTTTTAAAAAACAACAACACAGTTTTATTAATCTAGATTTCCAAGATAGCCTACAAAAGAGAACCAAAAAACAAATATAACACAGATCAAAAACATCAGAACCATCTTTTAATATATAAAGGGCTGTCACCTGGGAGATGCAGCAAGATTGTTTTCTCCTGGGCCAGCGAGGACTTGAAACAATGGATTCAAGTTGCGTGGCGAGTTCCCGCCCCCCACCAGGATAAATAAAGACACGAGACACCATAATTTAAGGTTAAAATGGGCGAATTAGGCCACAACTTTATTGAATTCAGGAATGAGAGGCATTGGCTTAGGCATTGGTCGTATCGACTATCCGGCTCCAGCCCATTTGCTGGAGACACGGGAAGGGTTAACACCATAGTGGGGGAGTCTCCTGCTGAGGCACGTCAACTAGGAGCTCCCCCGGGTCACCGCTCTGGGGCGTGCCTTTGGCCCACACCTCCATAGGCTTCGGACAGGGCCACGCCCCCCGGAGTCCTTTATCGGACCACCCTTCGTTCACTGGGGGGAGGTGATGGCATTCCTCCCCCCCCCACATCCTCTTAACCCCTTCTTACCAATGCCTACCACCAATGCCGAGGAGTTGTGACGAGTTGCTACGAGGTAGGCGAAAAACCAAATGGCTGTAAATCGCCAATTGGGAAAAATTCCTACCATGCCCCTTGCGGCGACACACCGAAGTCCATAGCAAAGTCAGAGACCTACCTAAAGCCTACCTAAAGGGAGGGAGGGCAGGCAAACGTGGGGGCTAGCCGGCGAAAAGAGGACGGGCCTCCTCGCGCCGGCACTAAATAGGGCAAGCCACGCCCCCCCAGCCAGCCGATTGGCTGGCTGGGGGGGGAGGACGCCCCGGGATTCCCTTGTTCTCGCGGGGGCTGAACCAACCCCCGCTCGCGTGGGGTGGGCGTGAAGCCCGCAACCCCACCTCCTGGGCAAGCCGGAAGTGGCTTTACAAGAAAGGAGATTCCGACTAAACATCAGGAAGAACTTTCTGATGGTACAAGCTGTTGGAGAGTGGAACGGTCTCCATCCATCAGGAGGTTGTGGACTCTCCCAGTGGCGTAGCGTGGGGGGTGCAGGGGGGGCCGGCCGCACCGGGCGCAACATCTGGGGATTAGGGTTAGGGGGCGCAAATCCACGGGTTAGGGGGTGCAAATTACTTGCCTTGCCCCGGGTGCTGACAACCCACGCTACGCCACTGGACTCTCCTTCGTTGGAGGTTTTTAAGCAGTGGTTGGATGGCCATCGGTCTTGGAAGCTTTAGTTGAGATTTCTGTTTTGCAGGCGTTTGGACTACTTAGAATCATAGAATCATAGAGTTGGAAGAGACCACAAGGGCCATCGAGTCCAACCCCCTGCCAAGCAGGAAACACCATCAGAGCACTCCTGACATATGGTTGTCAAGCCTCTGCTTAAAGACCTCCAAAGAAGGAGACTCCACCACACTCCTTGGCAGCAAATTCCACTGTCGAACAGCTCTTACTGTCAGGAAGTTCTTCCTAATGTTTAGGTGGAATCTTCTTTCTTGTAGTTTGGATCCATTGCTCCGTGTCCGCTTCTCTGGAGCAGCAGAAAACAACCTTTCTCCCTCCTCTATGTGACATCCTTTTATATATTTGAACATGGCTATCATATCACCCCTTAACCTCCTCTTCTCCAGGCTAAACATGCCCATCTCCCTTAGCCGTTCCTCATAAGGCATCGTTTCCAGGCCTTTGACCATTTTGGTTGCCCTCCTCTGGACACGTTCCAGTTTGTCAGTGTCCTTCTTGAACTTAACCCTTGGAATCCCTTCCAACTCTACAATTCTATGATTTGATTATTTATGGCTGCTATTTACTTTTTTCAAACTAAAGTAAATCATGCAATTTTGTCGTTTGGCACAAATATGACCCGATATTAGCCAAATATCTCAAACATTATTAGAACTGTTAACAGAGAATGAAGAGCCTACAAAACAACCTCACGACAGATAACTATTATATGAAAGAGTGACACAAAATTCTAAACAATGGTTATGAATTATCACTTACAGCAATAGCATGTAAATGTCAATGTATGTGAATGATATTCAAGAGACTGAACAGTACATCTTGGCTCTTATCCGCAAACCCCAGGGAGCCCCCAGTTACAGAAGATTTTAAGAATTAAACATGCATAGCAAATAAAATTAGCTATTAAATACATTTATAGTTCTGATAAGCAGACATGCTCCTGGGCTGTCGTGACCAGATGCAAAGGAGGACTCGGCAGGGCTCCTGTAACTTTAATATTTGTACATAAGGGGAAATTTGGGCTGGTGCCACTTGTCATGTAGGGATCAGAAAAGCTGTAGTTGCTGAAGAATGGAAGACTGAAGAAATCCCAACTAAAGAATCATGGCAAGAAAAATTGATGGATTATGCAGAACTGGCAAAATTGACACATAAGCTACGGGACAAGGATAACTGTGACTTTAAGGATGAATGGGAACCTTTCACAAAGTATTTGAAGACGCAACAAAGTGAACTGAACTCCTTGGCAGGTTTTGAATAAACATCCACAATTTTTTACTGATAATAATTAGCTAAACAGTTGGAGGATCTATACAACTTTGTAACATGCAGAAAATAGCAGTATTGGAGAAACCAAAGACTGGAACTGAGGGAAGTCGGGGGGTGGGGTGGGGTTTGTGGGGGGTGGGGGGAGGAAAAATGGGGGGGAATAAGGATATGTTTTTGGAAAATATGTTTTGTTATAATTTTGAATAAAAAAAATAAAAAAGAAAGCATGTCAAAGTGCAAGTAGATAAATAGGTACCGCTCCAGCAGGAGGGTAAACGGCATTTCCGTGCGCTGCTCTGGTTCGCCAGAAGCGGCTTAGTCATGCTGACCACATGACCCGGAAGCAGTACGTCGGCTCCCTCGGCCAATAAAGCGAGATGAGCGCCGCAACCCCAGAGTCGGTCATGACTGGACCTAATGGTCAGGGGTCCCTTTACCTTTACCTTTACAAAATCATTGTAAACAGGTCAAAACATTAGCAGGATTCTAAATATACTTGTAATGTAACAGAAAGTATAGATAATTTAGGAATATGAAAAATTAGAGAAGTATTGACATGCAGTTGAAAATAGAATCAATAGGACCCATGGATGGTATGGGGGAAGTCAGGAGATTCAGAGTAATCTTGACATGTGGAATTTTTATGATATTTTGCTGTAACTTTATTTCTTCTCTTATTTGTTCTTTTTCTTCATTTTTGAAAATCAAATAAAAATATATATAAAAGGGGGGGAAGCTGTAGTTGCTGAAAACCTCTCTGCTTTACAACAAAGGCACGAGACCCCTTTCTTCCCTGGCACCTGACCTGTGCCACCGTGATTGACTATTTATGTGGTGGGTGGCAGATGAGCATTCATGTGCACTTGTTTCCTTTGTTCAGAACACTGTTGGGAGAGACAGCGCATAGTCATAGAGTCATAGAATTTGAAGGGACCTTGAGGAACATCGAGTCCAACTTCCTGCAATGCAGAAACATGCAGCTGTCTCTTATGGGGATCGAACCTGCAGCCTTGCTGTTATCAGCTCCACACTCTAACCAACTGAGCTAGTCAGCAGGGTGTGTTCCACACAGGCTGTCTGTTATGTACTGAGTTGAACAGGATCCAAAAGGCAGCAGTCTGATTGGTCCTAGAACAATAGGGTCCCGAATGGAGCAGTCTGATTGGTCCACAGGAGCCACCCAATCCAGCTCCAGGTGGAAGTGAATTCGCTGCCTGATTGGCCTACAGCTGAATCCCGGAATTAGCCAATCACGTGGGGCCCATTGTGTAAATAATGTATATAAAGCAAACATTCTGGAGGTATTTCTATTCCTCCTCACCACTATGAGCTGAATAAAGAGCATGAAATCCACTCTCGACTCCGAGTATATTTCACTGTCCCTACGCTTTTGCCCTGCAGGCATCTTCTACTCTATCCCTGACCATTAGCTATGCTGGCTGGAGCTAATGGGAGTTGTAGGCTGAAACATCTGCAGTGTTTCCCAGCATTTGGTCTCCAGCTGCTTTCAGACTACAATTCCCATCATCCATGATGTCGTCCAAAAACAGCTGGAGGCCCAAGGTTGGGAAACACTGATCTAGAGGCTAGGTGTTAAAGTTGCAAAGTCTGTTGTGTTAAAGTAGCAGAAGCAGACAATCCTTCAAGGAAGGCGTTTCCCTGGGGTAGAAAATACACGTTGTCTGCAGAAGGTTCCAAGATAGGCCCCTGGTGTCTCCAATCAAAATATCTTAATAGTACAGGCCTGGATACAACCTCTGTCTGAGACGGGTCACTGGTCATCCCAGCACCACATCAGTAACACGTACCGCAACATCTCCCCTCACCCCACCTTTTTATTTCTCTTTACAAAGCAGGTGTGCTGCTGTGGCGCAAAGCCCCAGGCAGACATGCCCACCATCTTAATTTTCCCAGAGTGCTCTGCCTCCCTGGGCCCCAATGAAAACGGCAGACACAACTCTCAGGTGTTTTGCCCTGTGGCAGCACATCTCTGTGAAAGCTTTATAAAAGAGGAAAGCAAATCACTATCTGGTAAGGGGCCAGGACAGGTGAGGCCGGCCAGGGATAGAGCAGTTCCTTCCTTCCTTCCTTATAATAATAATAATTTATTATTTGTACCCCGCCCATCTGGCTGGGTTTCCCCAGCCACTCTGGGCGGCTTCCAACAAAGATGAAAAATACACTAAAATGTCACATATTAAAAACTTCCCTGAACAGGGCTGCCTTCAGATGTCTTCTGAATGTCAGGTAGTTGTTTATCGCTTTGACATCTGATGGGAGGGCGTTCCACAGGGCGGGCGCCACTACCGAGAAGGCCCTCTGCCAGGTTCCCTGTAACTTGGCCTCTCGCAGTGAGGGAACCGCCAGAAGGCCCTTGTCGCTGGACCTCAGTGTCCGGGCAGAACGATGGGGGAGGAGACCCTCCTTCAGATATACTGGACAGAGGCCATTTAGGGCTTTAAAGGTCAGCACCAACACTTTGAATTGTGCTCGGAAACGTACTGGGAGCCAATGTAGGTCTTTCAAGACCAGTGTTATATGGTCTCGGCGGCCGCTCCCAGTCACCAGTCTAGCTGCCACGTTCTGGATTAGTTGTAGTTTCCGGGTCACCTTCAAAGGTAGCCCCACGTAGAGTGCATTGCAGTAGTCCAAGCGGGAGATAACCTGAGCATGCACCACTCTGGCGAGACAGTCTGCAGGCAGATAGGGTCTCAGCCTACGTACCAGATGGAGCTGGTAAACAGCTGCCCTGGATACAGATTTGACCTGTGCCTCCATGGACAGCTGTGAGTCCAAAATGACTCCCAGGCTGCGCACCTGGTCCTTCAGGGGCACAGTTACCCCATTCAGGACCAGGGAATCCTCCACACCTGCCCGCCTCCTGTCCCCCAAAAACAGTACTTCTGTCTTGTCAGGATTCAAGCTCAATCTGTTAGCCGCCATCCATCCTCCAACCGCCTCCAGACACTCACACAGGACCTTCACTGCCTTCACTGGTTCTGATTTAAAAGAGAGGTAGAGCTTGCTTCCTTCCTTCCTTCCAAGTGTACCTGAGGCAACCTCTGTCAAAAGGTCTGAAGAATGACAAAGGGAACTGCTCCTTCACTCCCCACTGCCTGACAATGCCCTTTCTCGTTTTATTTATTGAAAGAAATAAAAATGGTCCTGTCTATTCCCCCCTGCTGCTGCTGCTGCTGCTGCTTACCTGGCAGGGAAGGGAACAAACAGGCCCCTTTTTCTTCACCCCACCTCTGCAAACAGAAGAAAGAAAAGGGGCTGGATCTAGACACATCAGAGAAGCATTTCAGTTTAAAGCCTTGTAAATTTGAACAGGGAAAACAGGTAGAGAAAAACGGGACTCCACGTCGCCTTCTGGTGGCACAATGTTATATCGCAGGTACAACACATATAAATCGCTTTTTCTTTACCAGTCTAGCTGGTTTGTTTCTGTTTTGTTTCTGCCACCTGATAGGCAGGGGGAGAGTGCGCAAGGAGCGTGGAAGTGGGAGGGGGCCAAGAGGGTATCCTACCCCAGGTCCCCTTCAAACCTGGGAGCACAAACTTCCACACAAACGACAAGAGCCATAGAAGTTACCTGAAGCCAAATCTGCCAACACTGCACATATTATTACATGCATGTCTTTCTCAAGGAGCACAAGGCAGTGTATACTTGCCATACTGGAGAGCCAGTGTGGCGTAGTGATTAAGAGCGATAGACTCGTAATCTGGGGAACCGGGTTCGCGTCTCCGCTCCTCCACATGCAGCTGCTGGGTGACCTTGGGCTAGTCACATTTCTCTGAAGTCTCTTAGCCCCACTCACCTCACAGAGTGTTTGTTGTGGGGGAGGAAGGGAAAGGAGAATGTTAGCTGCTTTGAGACTCCTTCAGGTAGTGATAAAGCGGGATATCAAGTCCTAACTCTTCTTCTTCTTCTTTACATAGTTCTCCCTTCTTCCCAGGCCACCCAGCAATGAACTTCATGGATCTGAAGGTTGGTCTCCCAAGTCTTAGTGCAACAATATGCTAACATATCCCAATGCTGGCTTGCAGTGCGGATCAGCTGCCACCACGTGGCTTTCTGCAGAGTGCCACAGACTGCCGACAAGAATGTTTTGTGGCAGCCTGGAGAGAAAAATGGCACGGTGGCAGCAGATCTACGTGGTGTGTTGCTGCACTCGGGAGGCCTGTTGCGCGGAAAGAGCAGCTGTTGCACAGACCGAGTTTTGAGCAACCTCTACAGAGCTTGCTGTTCAGGTGAAACCAGCCTCCCCGTAAGTTCCAAATTAAACTTTAATAAGTTCCATATTCTTTCTTTAGCAACAACAACACAACAAAAAGTATCCCAAGTCTGCAATGTAGTTGTCGGCCTTGCAGCTGCCACTTCTGGTGATTTGTGTTTGGAGATTTCACTGAGGTCTTTTGTTCAGTTTACACAACGGAAAACAAAACCCATTGTGTGTGCAGTGGCTGCCGAAGGCATGCGTAGCCTAACTCCCTCCATGCCACAACCCTGTCAGCAACCAATGACACGTGATGTCGAGGGCAGTGATTTGGTACACCCACCCACCAGATTTCTCTTCTTCACCAAAGCGTTCAGATAGACGTTGTTCTGGTATATGGTCTCTGCAGGACTAGAGCAGTCCCTCATTCTGTGTCATTAATCAGGCTGCCTGCATCTCGAACTCTGGGCACTGACATTCATGACTGAAGACAAATGACAGATAATTCGAAGTGATGAAAGGAGTATGAAAGAGACATTTTTGCCTGCAGCGCATTCATCCCACTATTGTCTCTAGATAGCAAGTTCTTGTGGTGCACTACAAAACCTCCTGGAACATAAATAACATTGGGGCTGCTTCCAGGTGGGTAGCTCCTAGTGCTACCCAATCTTCTCTGTTGTAAACTACAAGCAGTACTGCAATTAACTTTCCACACTATCAGGGGTATTGTGGTTTTTTCCATGTGTCTATCCTGCTATGGTCTGCCCACAACAGTGGGTATGACATCGCTGCTGTGACTGGATCTATTTAAAGCTCAGCAGACTTTCACAATCACTCTGGTGGTGGGTGCTGTTCTATAACCCTGTTTTCATATTTATTTTAATCAATCATTTAATTATTGCTAATACCAGGTCCTTTTATTTTCCAGTTGGAGCTCACCAGAGCTCACCTCTCAAGTAAGCACCATTGCCATTCTAAGAGAACAAGGGAACAGGGGATGAGTTCATGGTGAGCTCTGACTAATACCCTTTTTTGGCTATTTTATTTTTAATTCAAAGAGATGTATAGTTCTATAACGTCATTCTGCTATACAGTGGTACCTCTGGATGCGAATGGGATCGTTCCGGAGCCCCGTTCGCATCCTGAAGCGAATGCAACCCACGTCTGCGCATGTCGTGATTCACCGCTTCCATGCATGCGCATGAAGTCATTTTGAGCATCTATGCATGCGCGAGTGGCGAAACTCAGAAGTAACATGCTCCGTTACTTCTGGTCACCCTGGAGCATAACCTGAAAATGCTCAACCTGAAGGACATTTAACCCAAGATATGACTGTAGTGTTAATTTATTATGGAGCTATAATGCTGCAGCACTATATTATAATAATGTTCATAGCATTATCACATTATAGTACTATACCTTCTGTTTCAGTAATAATAGGAGTGCTTCCAGATTGTCGCTATTTCAGCAAATTCAGGTCTTGCGCAATTTGACTTTTTGCAGTAAGGAAAGTGAGGAGAAAGGCACCGGAAAGTGTGAGGTAACCCTTGCTTTGGTGCAATGCCACTTAACCTCCTCACAAACAAATGAGTGAACGCTCATTATATAGCCAATGCCATCTAATATCCCTGTAAATAAATCAAGATGAATGCTCAATAAACAGGTCACCTGGAGACACCCTCAATTACTCTCTGTGTGTTTGTCATGTGAGATCTCTTTGCCTCCTTTGCTCCCAAAACTAAAACACCTATCCCAGTGTAAGGCCCATTGACAGGAAGCAGGGGGGCAACAGCTGAAAGTTGCATTTCTTTTTTTATTTTAAATGTGCTGGTTTTCTTCCACTACTTGGCTAAGCTGGGGACATGCACTGGGTGAATCCTTGGCCAACTATGGATTTGGGGCAGTCTGAGAAGCACAGAGAGTACCACCTCATCCAGGTGCAGCGCAAAACACTTTGGCACATGAGACAAACTACAAAATGGCATCTCCTCGTGCCAGGGAAGAAGAGTTGAGTGAAGATGTATATCAGGAACAAGGGGAAATAAAGACCTACCTTGGGAACAAATGGGGGAATCAAATTAGCCTTAGCTGATGGCTGAAGTGGGAATCAAAAGCTGTCAAGTCAGGGGGTGGGGGAATGGCCCCAGGAGACCTCAGAGGGCAGCCCCGACCATATCCTCCAGTGTGGTGTAGTGGTTAAGAGCAGTGGTCTCGTAATCTGGTGAACCGGGTTCGCTTCCCCGCTCCTCCACATGCAGCTGCTGGGTAACCTTGGGCCGGTCACACTTCTCTGAAGTCTCTCAGCCCCACTCACCTCACAGAGTGTTTGTTGTGGGGGAGGAAGGGAAAGGAGAATGTTAGCTGCTTTGAGATTCCTTAGGGTAGTGATAAAGCGGGATATTAAATCCAAACTCCTCTTCTTCTTCTTCACCTCCTATTTGCCAAGAGGCTAAGGTAGAGGTGGCACCAGGGGTCTCCTGAGGAGGAGGCAGCCTCAGCCTCCAGGGAGCAGGCCATAGCTGTAGCTGCTACGGCAGCATCAGGCGATGTAATCCTTGAAGGTCGGATCTGCTGTTCCTGTTGATTCTGCTGCCTGAGGCAGTTGCCTCACTTTGTCTCTTGGGTGGGCCGGCTCTGCCCCAGTGTCACCCAGATCTGGGCAAGAATTTTCCCCCAGGAAGGCCAAGGGTAAGAGTTAGCCTGGAACTGCTGGACATGTGTGTGGAACCAAGGAGGGGACGGGATTAGGGGTGGGGGGACGCAGTGGCGTAGCGTGGGGGGTGCAGGGGGGGCCGGCCGCACCGGGCGCAACATCTGGGGGTTAGGGTTAGGGGGCGCAAATCCACAGGTTAGGGGGCGCAAATCCACAGGTTAGGGGGAGCAAATCCACGGGTTAGGGAGCGCAAACTACTTGCCTTGCCCCGGGTGCTGACAACCCACGCTACGCCACTGGGGGGACGGGACAGGAAAGACTGAAATGTCAGGAAAAGAAAGACTTGCCGGAAATAGAAGGAGAGAAAGTGAGGAATGAAGCAGATCAGGCTAGGGTAAAAGAGAGGCCTACAAATGAAACCGTGTGGACGAGAACCAGAGTTGTAAATACCTAGGTAAGTTCTCTGCCAACTGCGAATTTTGGGTCCAAGCCAGGATGGCTTTGGATTAGAAGCAAAAGATGAAAATATTTGAGTCGAGAGTCAGTTTTGATTCAGTTCTGAATTTGAATTGTAGGGTCCACGTTCAAAGGTGTACAGGGGGGGGGGGGCACCAAGGCATAAAACCCTGCCGATTGGCTAGGACTGCCTTGTCTCCAAGGGTAAGGGTTAAAACACTCCTGACATTTGGTAAGGAATAAGCAAATAGATTTGGGAAAAAAAAAAACCTATGAAAGCCTCAGCAAAGAACACAGCCAAAACTAACTTTCTGTGTTGGCCAATGGACGTGTTCAAATAGATATTATAGGGAGGATATAAAACCATGTTGAACTTTGAATCAAACCCCAAGCTCCGTGATAGATTTTCTACAACTGCAGACTTTTGGAAGCAATTTGCAGAAATGTGCTGTTAAAAATATTGGCAAAAGTTAAGAACAAAGAAAACGAGAAGAAAGGCTGAAACAAAATAGCGAAGGGAAGAGGGGGGGGGGGAGAGAGAGAAGAGCAATTGGACCATAAAGGGGGGAGGGGAATTGCAAAAGCCAAATGGATTTATAGACTGCGATGTGAAGAGGGAGGGGCTGGGCTCTTTGAGACGGCGCAGGCTAAAGCTAGGAGAGGAGGTGGGGAAGAAGCGGAGTTTGCCAGCTCTGGGCTCTGACTGCTAAATCTTCCTCGGAAAAGCAAAACGGACCAGGGGAGCTCCGTTTGACACATCTTTCGAGGGTCCTTTTAAAACCCCTGCCCTTTGGGCCCCCAGAAGTTCGGCTGAGTCAAGGCCTTAAGTACATTTCCAAATTGAAGCAAGCTCCTCGCGGCGGGCGCTGCCAAAACTGCGGAGCGGGAGCGGGAGGGAGGGGAGAGAAGGGGGAGTTTGGAAGGTGTTTTTGGCTGCAGTCCAGGTGTGGAGGTTGGGTGTGCAGGAATGGACTGGGGCTGCTGGAAGGGAACGTGTGTTCCCACTTTGGGAAAGAGAGGGAGAGGGAGAGAGAGGCGACGCATGCGCTAACGCTAGGTTTCTATTCCTGCTCAGTTTGCAGTCCAAAAGTTCATGGAGATACAGGAGTGTGGATTTGGGCAAGCTTCAGGCTCCACTGTGCTCTAAGGAGAGCCAGTGTGGTGTAGTGGTTAAGAGCGGTAGTCTTGTAATCTGGGAAACCGGGTTCACGTCTCTGCTCCTCCACATGCAGCTGCTGGGTGACCTTGGGCCAGTCACACTTCCTTGAAGTCTCTCAGCCCCACTCACCTCACAGAGTGTTTGTTGTGGGGGAGGAAGGGAAAGGAGAATGTTAGCCGCTTTGAGACTCCTTAAAGGGAGTGAAAGGCGGGATATCAAATCCAAACTCTTCTTCTTCTTCTTCTTCTTCTAAGTGCAACCACAGATGGGGCAGCCTATAGGGGGCGGCACTTGCAACTGGTGAGTAATAGGGTTGCCAAACCCTCAGGGCTGTCCTGAAGCTTCTAGGTTTGCCTGGCCCCACCCAGGTGGCAGGGGGAGGGCTTGAATGTCCAGGTGGATCAGAGCACCTTACTTACACACACACACACACACACACACGAATGCAGCTTGTGAGCTTCAGCCTGGCAGGAGGCAGATGCAAATTACTGCATAGACTCTTGGGGCAGGGTGTCTGCCAAGGAGCCAAATTGCCCTAGGTGCATCACGTGCCAAAATGAACGCTGCATCTAAATTCCGTCCCAAGGAAACTCAAATTCTGCGCTCAAAATAACTTTGAGCTAAATGAGCAAATGTGCATTTGTCATTCTAATTATTATGATATTCCGGGGGCAATATCTGGTGGCAGAGGACAAGGAGTTTACAGCTTATGCCAACAGAACTTGTTGGAAATTCCTCCCAATGCACACTTGTCTGCCTTTAATGCCTCTAGGTGGAGGTGTGCTGGTTGGTATAGGCACTAGCCAATAGGTGCTCGCTGCAGCTGGCTTTCCCTAATATGTCGAAAGCTTGCATGATTGTTTCCCCACTCAGCAGTTACTCCAGGACATTAAAATATGCACGTGTGGTTTCAAAGTAGTGAAGGAAGGCACTTTCACACTACTTCTGCCGCACTTACTGTGTTTCGCATCCTATATTGTTATGAGCATGTAGGTGCCTTGACTCCACTAAACTCCTGGGTGCAAAATCATTCCCTAAAATTCCTGGGTCTAGTGGGTGAGTTTAATCCGTGCTTGGAGTATTAAAATGGCTTGCCACAAGGTGGATTTAGCAAAGTGTTAAAATACAGGCCAAACCAGTTTCCTGTTCAGGAAATTGCCTGGGAGAAGAACCATTATGGAGAATAAAAGGAAGCTAATGGGCGATTAATAAAGCAACTACTCTGTGCCTGATGGCAGAGAGGTGTGAGCAAGTCCTTCAACATAGAGCTAGTTAGCAGAAACAATGCATAGTTGGGTTTAGGATTGCAGCAGGGGATGATATGGGCTAGGAGAAAAATAGTTGCAGACTGAAAGTATCAGTAGGCTGGAGGGGAAAGTTGCAGTCTGTTAAACACAGCAAGCTAGAAGAGGGACAGAGCGCAATGGCTGATTTTTACTGAAGAAGAAGAGTTTGGATTTGATATCCCGCTTTATCACTACCTGAAGGAGTCTCAAAGCGGCTAACATTCCCTTCCTTTCCCACAACAAACACTCTGTGAGGTGAGTGGGGCCGAGAGACTTCAGAGACGTGTGACTAGCCCAAGGTCACCCACCAGCTGCATGTGGAGGAGCGAGGAATCGAACCTGGTTCACCAGATTACGAGTCTACCGCTTTTAACCACTACACCGCACTGACATCCATGACTGTGGCCATGGGAGAAACAAGAACCTCTTGGAGTGGAGTGCTGTGAGCCCTTCCATCGTAGGCTCAG
This sequence comes from Podarcis tiliguerta, assembly GCF_965153285.1. Classification (NCBI taxonomy): domain Eukaryota; kingdom Metazoa; phylum Chordata; class Lepidosauria; order Squamata; family Lacertidae; genus Podarcis; species Podarcis tiliguerta. The sequence continues at coordinate 31,979,961 of NC_139550.1, forward strand.
GTTATATATATGTGTAAATAAACCAAATATCATATAGACACCACAGTCTCTGCTATGCCTCATTTCCAAAGGAAACAAGAATCCTGGTTAAGTGCTTGGCTCGGAAACGTACTGGGAGCCAATGTTGGTCTTTCAAGACCGGTGTTATGTGGTCCTGGAGGCCGCTCCCAGTCACCAGTCTAGCTGCCACATTCTGGATTAGTTGTAGTTTCCGGGTCACCTTCAAAAGTAGCCCCACGTAGAGCGCATTGCAGTAGTCTAAGCGGGAGATAACTAGAGCATGCACCACTCTGGCGAAACAGTCCGCGGGCAGATAGGGTCTCAGCCTGCGTAGCAGATGGAGCTGGTAAACAGCTGCCCTGGACACAGAATTAACCTCTAATTGTGTGCTGAGCGAAGCACTGCTTCCTTTTATCTGCCCTACATCTTCCAACTCACCATGAACGTCTCCCTCGTTCTCTCATAATGGCAATGGCACTCATCTGAGATGTGCTGTAACCAAGTTCTGGTGAGTTCTGGCTGAATAAAAGCCCTGGCCAAACCACAGATTTGTATAATGGCATTATATCAGCAGTATTATTACAAATTCCTTTGCTAATGATCCCTAGCATGGAATTTGCCTTTTTCACAGTTGCTGCACACTAGGTTGACATCTTAATCAAGCTATCTGCTACATCCCACGTATCTGAAGAAACGTGCATGCACACGAAAGCTCACCCCAATAACAAACTTAGTTGGTCTCTAAGGTGCTACTGGAAGGAATTTTTTTATTTTGTTTCCACTACATCCCAAGGTCTCATTCCTGGTCAGTCACATAGACACTGAGGTCCAGCTCTGAGGGCCTTCTGGCAGTTCCCTCACTGCGATAAGTGAGGTTACAGGGAACCAGGCAGAGGGCCTTCTCGGTAGCAGCACCCACCCTGTGGAACGCCCTCCCATCAGATGTCAAGGAAATAAACAACTATCTGACTTTTAGAAGACATCTGACAGCAGCCCGTTTAGGGAAGTTTTTAATATTTGATGTTTTATCGTGTTTTTAATATTCTGTTGGGAGCCGCCCAGAGTGGTTGGGGAAACCCAGCCAGATGGTAATAATAATAATAATAATAATACCCCATGAGCATGTGTGAAATTGAGATTTATTTATTTTTTGTCCCAACATATGTCACTTTACACTTGTTTACATTGAATTGAATTTTACTGCCCAGTCTGGAAAGGTCCTTTTGGAGCTCTTCACAGTCTCTTTTTGTTTTTAGGACCCTGAACAATTTAGCATCATCAGCAAACTTGCCACTTCACTGCTCACCCAAGGGCCAGCTCACCCAGGAGGCAAGGTGAGGTGACTGCCTCGGGTGGCACGATTGACAGAGACAGCAGATCCAGGCTCCAAGGAATGCATCACTGCTGCAGTGCCCCCTTGAGGCCGGATGTGCTACCTCCTCAATAGCGCCCCCTTACCGCCTCTACAGTGGCTTCTTGGTAAATAGAAGGTACTACTAGTCTCCTTCCCCCATTGTTCCCGATGTTGATGCTCACACTTCTTCCTTGGAGTGGGGAACACACCATTTTGTGGTTTGTCAAAATGTCTTGGACCAGTGTTGGTTCACTCCTAACTCTGGATTGTTTATGAGCAGGTTAAAAAGCACCTTCTATTGTTTTTTGTTTGTAAGAGATGTATTGTGCTTCTTTTGTTTTGTTTTGTTTTCATTTTCTTTGTTTTCTTTTTTCAAGCTTTGGTTGTGTGTTGATTTTAAACCAATAAAGATAATAATAATAATAATAATAATAATAATAATAATAGCAGCAGCACAGGTCGCAATAGCAATCCTTGTGATGAAAGGTTCTTTTTTAAAAAAATCCAAGTACACTATTCCAGTCTTTAAAACTTCTCCCAGCAATTTCAGGCAGTATGAACTTCAGCCTTAAGATCCATGATATAAATGTTGACCTATCTGGCTGTGAGATTTTCACCTGTCAGGAACAGGCCCAGTTATAGAACGGTCCCAGAACCTTATGGTCCACTTATTTTCTTCGCTTTCCTTCTTTCAGAAGCAAGTGGTTTAAAGAAAATATATATATTTCACTGGGCCCTACGAGAGTTAATTTTTGTTGTTGGGACATGGTTTTAGATAATCTGTTCGGTTTTAAATGGCAGGGTTTTAAGATGTTTTAACCAGTTTTAAATCTCCATCCATCCTGTAAACGGATGTCAGGGAACTGCCATCAGTGTCCGAGGGAGAGAGCAAGCTCCAAAGGGATCCCAGAGAGCGTCCCGGGAGTGGGAGAGGCAGCCCATCTTCTGGGGGAGAGAATCAGCGTAGCTCCAGTGGAGAAGTGGGGGAGATGGGGGAACCGGCGAGGCGATCCCATGACTCCTTGCCTGGGACCAGCGGGGAGAGAAGGGGTCCTCCGCTGCCCACGCCCTCCTTGCGCAGAAGGCTTCCACGCAGGGAGAGTAGGAGAAGACTTGGCGTCAAATAGCTTCTTTGCTGGAAGAAGTTTAAGAAATGCCCACTGACGGATTCTGCCAGCGATTGAGACAGCCACGGGCGAGTGGCTGCCCGGACAGGAAAGGTTCACTCAGGCAACCCAGCCAGAAGTTGGGACAAGCTTACGCACGAGCAACTCCTAGAACCATTACAATAGCTTTTGGGGCTTTGTGCTGAAAATTAATATAGAAGCATTATAAATCATTATGAACAAATAAATTACCTGCAGTATCCCTGCACTGAAGTCAGAATAGGCCATTTCTGTCACTGTCCGCAGCAAGGAAGAGGAATGAGAAAAGGGACTCCTACAACCCAGTCACCGGCCAGCCACCGTTCTGGCAGGCTGCAACACAGTGGGAAACAGGAGAGCAGGCCAGAAATTCCAGTGCGTTCTCCTAATCATTATGCTTATTGCAAAAAGCTGGGGACAGGTGTGTAAAGCAGGTTTGTTCCCCAAAAGCACCGGTATGAATCTCTGTGCCATGACGTTATGCTAGTGGGTGGCAGGTGCCATCTTAGAAGAAACAAATTCCCCTTCGCTGTTTTTGCGGGGCGGGGGTCTCTCAAAAGGGTGCTTGCCACCTGAATGATGCTCACACAGGTCATACATCATGCTTCGCTTAGAAGACATAACGTATTTTTCGCTCTATAAGACGCACCAGACCATAAGACGCACCTAGTTTTTGGAGGAGGAAAACAAGAGAAAAAAAATATTCTGAATCTCAGAAGCCAGAACAACAAGAGGGATCACTGTGCAGCGAAAGCAGTGATCCCTCTTGCTGTTCTGGCTTCTGGGATAGCTGCGCAGCCTGCATTCACTCCATAAGACGCACACACATTTCCCCTTACTATTTAGGAGGGGGAAAGTGAGTCTTATAGAGCAAAAAATACAGTATTCCCTCCTTCACAGCACAGAAGAGTTGAGGCCTCTGCTAAGATGCTCCCTTTTTCTTTAAGTACATGAGCGTGGCTTTTAAATTATTTTAATCTACTGTCCCAGATATTCTGGGACATTAAAAAATAACAATACATCAAAATATTTTATATTATCCATTCCAGCAGGTCTTCATGACAAGAATTCTGTAACTAAGGAACCGCCTGAGATTGATCTTCCTTCCCAGTTCATTTTCCTTTTGTGTCACATCTTTTAGATTATAAACCATTGATATGTGTAAGCTGTTGGGAGCCTTCTTTTTCTTTTGGCTGAGGAGCCCCAGAGTGCGCAGACCAGTGGGAACTACCTGATTTCATGGCTTTGGCTCATTGTCTGAATATGTACAGATTTTACAGGCTGCCACTCCTACTCACAGCTTCTCCTCTCTGAAAAATGGCCGCTCTTCCAATGCAATCTCCCCATCCTGATCCCACACGCTCCAACATTTCTCAGGTGAAAATAAGGACAGTCTCTTCTACATAAAGAAGCTACTCCCATGACATGACATGAAATTTATTACGGTCAGAGACCAGCTTGAGAAATACAGATGGAACTACAATCCCAAAAGCAAAACAAACATTTTAAACAGTATACAACAATGGATTTTAAGTTTAAAAGTGCGACAGGCATACAAACACATAAAAACTTTAAAATAGGCTACCTTAGAGAAATGACCGAAAGTTGCCTGTGGATCCGAGTTTGGGAATTTTCTTAACAAACTAGATTGAATCGGGGGGTGGTCTGCGCCTACAGATCTGGCAAAAATCCGGGTTGTCATGTGGCTTTTGCCTAACAGGAGAAGATCGAATTTTTGTTTTACCGGGAGGTCAGCAAGCCTCACCAGCAGGGGCTCAATGGTTTTTCTACGTGCCTCATCGTAAAAGGGACATCTAAAAAATATGTGTTCAGGGCTTCCTATATCCCCCCAATGGACAGACACAAATTCTTTGGTCATATGGGACTTTTTTAAAAGGATCCTTCCAAGACCGGCAAGGGAAGAGCCGAACTTCTGACAAGTGTAAAAGCCCTTCTTGCATTTTTGGATACAAGAAAAAAGAGATATGCTGCTGGTGCAGCTATATCGCACTCGATTTCTACAATTTTGTAGTCGGGGCAGTCCTTAAGCAGTCCTGTTAAGCTACTCCCGTGTTTGATCTCCCACAAACATAGATGCCATAGACACATATACATCTGTCACGTTGAGCCAAGTCAGTGGCATAGCGTGGGTTGTCAGCACCCGGGGCAAGGCAAGTAATTTGCGCCCCCCCCGCTGCACTGTCCCTCCCCCAGATAGTCCCTCGCTCTCTGTCCGCACCGCACCGCACGCCTGGCACCCTCCCCTCACAGTGGGCGGCGACCCGGCGGCTCGGATCGGATTCGCACAGCCAGCACTGCAGTGAGAGAGAGTGAGTGAGCCAGGTAGGGGCAGAGAGCTGCGATTGCGAGCGCGCGCCCCCCCCCCCAGATGTTGCGCCCGGTGCGGCCGGCCCCCCCTGCACCCCCCACGCTACGCCACTGAGCCAAGTACAATCTCTCTGC